>NC_090269.1:303507961-304107961 GCF_040414725.1 Anabrus simplex | reverse complement strand
TTCCCTCCACACAAGTGTTATGCGTGTGGATCGGCAGAAGATCTTCGCAATAATTTTCACCTTGTAAAAACTGGTGGAACTAGAAACGGAGCAGGTCCGTCCCAGGGTTTTTCAAGTGCGGGTCGTTTTCCCACCTAGCCAAGAATTGCACTTCAGCTAACAGCACACATTCCTGTTCTACTTCTGTGCTGCCTCCACTAACTTAGACGATGGGAAGTGACGATAGGCTGAGTCACCAATGTCACGTTAAGTCGCGCATCGAACCCATCGAGGAAGATACCCTCACTAATCTATCCTTTGAAGGCCCAAGGGAATGCCTTAGAATTGCTTTTAAGATTCCAGGATTCGTGCAATTTCTTAAAATTGATGTAAATAATGAACCCGTCACTGCGCTGTTAGATTCAGGAAGCGTTAGCTCCATTATTTCTGAGGAGTGGTACTCTAAATTGAAAGCCTACTGTAAATTTCCAGATTATTGTTTGTCTTTTACCAAATGTGCTTCGGCAAATTTTTCACCTGTAGAAATTTTAGGCTTCATTTTTGCTCAAGTTCGCATTTCAAAATTTACTTTAAAATTAAGTTGTTTGTTGCTAAACAGTTGTCTTGCCCTGTAATACTGGCGGCCGATTTCATGTTGCATTCTAGTCTTGTGCTCGATCTTCAGAGCAAGTCGTATACATTCAAATTTAATAGTGACGTAAATATTCCCCTTTTAAAATGTAATTCTGCGTCATTTTCATCTATTTCGTCTACCCAGAGTGAGATGTCGTTAGATCTTAGGCATCTACCTGAGGACCATGCTGAGAGTATTCGAAGGTTATGTCAGGCTTTTCCCGATGTATTTTCGGAAACCCTTGGTGTTACTGATCTAACTGAATATAAGATTGAGGTAACGGATTCTATTCCTGTAAGATTTCCTCCATATAGGCTATCTCCACCTAAAATGAAGGCCCTTACGGAAACTATCGACCAAACGTTGAAGGATGGCATTATTCGATCTTCAAAGTCGGCGTATTCATCGCCCATTTTCCTTGTACCGAAACCGTAAGGTGGTTTCAGGCCTGTCATTGATTACAGGACATTAAACGATAAGGCCGCATTACAATCAGTGCCCTTTCCTAATCTTCATTCATGTTCTTCATGGTTTCGATAAGCTAAGTTCTTCACCATCTTAGATCTTAACCAAGCATATAATCAGATTCCCCTGGCGGAAGAATCCAAACATCTGACGGCTTTCGCTACTGATTGGAATTTCTAAGAATACATCCCCGTGCCTTTTGTGCTCCACACGGGCGCGGCTGTGCTTGCTAGACTACTGGATAGGGTCTTCTCCGACATCACATTTGAATATATTTACCATTATCTTGACGATGTCATTGTGTCTTCTGAAACCTTTGAAGAACAACTAGATCTTAAGGAACTTCTAAATCGCATTCGTAAGGCTGGGTTGATAGTTAAATTATCCAAGGTATCTTTTGCTAACCCTTCTATGTCATTCTTAGGGCATAATGTATCGCCCGATGGAGTTTCTATCGACCATTCTAGAACGCGAGCAATACATGACTTCAAGCCTCCTAAGGACGTTAAAGGAATCGCTAGGCTCATTGGAATGGTGAATTTCTTCATGGAATTTATTCGCAACTTTTTTGCAACTAGGGCGGTGCCCCTAAACCTACTTTGTAGGAAAGGTGTCAATTTCGAATGGGGGCCATCGCAGCAAGCTGCGTTTTGAAGATCTTAAGTTAGCTCTCTGTCACGTCCCAGTATTAGCCATGCCAGATTTCTCTAAGAGATTCATAGTTCAAACCGATGCCTTTTCACCTGCTGTTGCGACTGTCCTTCTTCAAGAAACAGAACTCGGAAGGCGGCCTATTGCCTATGAGTCCAGGACCTTATCGGTTCAAGAAGCCAAGTACTCTATCTACGAATTAGAAGGACTTGCAGTCCTATTTGCCTTGGATAAGTTCCGCCTCAATCTGGATAATATTAAATTTCAGTTAGAAACTGACAATCAGGCTTTATGTTGGGTTTTAGCTAGGCCTCGTCGTACAAGACGTGTCACCCGTTGGGCTATCCGTATTTCATTTGTTCAATTCGACGTGCGACACATCAGAGCAGGGCCTGTCAAACGCCCAAAATCTCACGCGTGCAAATCGAGGCGCAGAGGCTCAGTGCACTGTGCGTCGGTCCTATTCGGCTCAACCCAGTTTGACTCGGATGGCATAGTGCGCTGAGAGCGACGAAGCGTTCGGTGATAGACGGCTTGTTTATCAGTGAAATAGATAAGCGCAAGACAACAACACAATAATCCAGCAACCAGTTTAGAAGAGCAAAGACTTCCGAAAGTCCAGTTCAATCGAAGTGGGAACTTCCGTATGTTTGTCAGTAGTGACGATAAAGCCAAATGCTTAATCCAGGGGACAATAATTATGTGATAATTTACCGGTAATCAATAAGATCTATTTTCCAATACAGTGGCTTTGCTCAAATTCTACGAGAATTTGTCGAAGGAAGATTGTCCTAAGCTGCATCGAGAAGTAGCTAAGATTATTTCTATGTTTGGTTCCACATGCATTTGCGAAAGTTCTTTTTTCCGGTTTTGACTTGTACGAAAACTAGATTGCGTGCGATAGGCCTATTTCTGATTGTAATTTAAAGAAGGCTCTCAGAATTACTGTCAGCCGGTTCCTTGTTCAGGCATAACTGGTATCATTGCAAAAATACAGCAAAAGAAGAGCTAGAAAAGATAAAGTGTCTGCTCAATCCAAATTCAAACAAGAGTGTTTTAACACCGGTAATATTGTCCCATACAACAGTGTCACCGCTCACCGCACATATACATTTCACAGTGAGGGGAGAATCAGCGGGGAAGGTGGAGAAGGCGAAGACATGCTGAACGGGAGAGACAGGTGTAGCGGAAGTGGAGTGGGGGTTTACACTCTGGTCAACCTAGTGAAGTCGTCCCCTGCACCTTGCGCCGTGCAGTGCTCGGGCGCATGCACCCTGAGAGGCCCTGCATTAGAGGATCAGAGAATGTGGTTCGCATATGGATTAAGCAGCATATTTTCTGGTGATGTTGGGTCCATTGAACAGAAGGACAGTTCTTCTCCTTCCATTTCCGAGCCTTCTTCTGTTAGTGCTCTTTTGACTGATGCCCCTGTGTTATTCCGTGATATCGAAAAATATCAACGCGAAGATCTTGTGCTGGCTCCTGTAATGGAAACCCTCTCTCCTGAGGAACATGTTGTTCCTAATGTGTTGAGGAATAGGGTTCTGTGTTGCCTTTCGAGGCATGATCAGAAGATGAAAGTTGTAGTTCCAGCGGTTCTTGTGCCCATGATCTTCAAGTACTAACATGGGACCCCATTAGGGGGACATTTAGTCATCTTCAAAACTAGAGGACATACCAGGACTTATTAATTAAAGAGGGGAGTATGTACAAGGCCATCTGTAACGAAAACCTTGAAACCGCTAGTGGAGGAAGTTCGAACGTTTTTCGAGCAACTAATTCTTGAAGTAATTTTGTGTGTCAAGGTTTTCTAAACTGAATCGTTTATTGATTATTTTCTGTATTCTAAAGTTATCAACATTTATATCTCTTCTCGTCAACTTAAGATTGCAACCAATAGGGAATTGTGTACATTCATTTAATTAACCAATGAGAATTTTTTATATTTATTTGATTGTCCAATGGAAATGTGGGTGTGTCAGAGCTTCAACCCAGAGAAATCTTGAACCTTCCTTTCCGCTATAAAACCTGGGACATTTCGAGCCATGCTGTCTTTGTGATCGCTCCAGTCAAGAGGTTCAGAGTGTGATCATGGAGGAGGCGGCGTCTACCTCGGCCATCTTCGGAGGGCTCATCAGCTCAAGGTAATGGCAGACCGTTTGTAAACACGTAATAACATCAGAAAGATAACTCGAGGAGAAGGTTTCAAACTCTGAGTATGTAAATTTCAATCTTTAAATGTAAATTTCAAATAAGTCTGAGGACTCTAGTCTAAGCAAGGGAATAAAGAGTGGTACCCTCTTTTATTCCCCTTCAACTTAGTATTGAAGTGACTATGTTTTCATAAAACTTAAACTGATCTAGTAATTTGGTAACTTAATTTTTTCTTTTCATCTAGTCACCTCCGTAGTATAGGCTTAGCCTCTGTAACGTCGGGCCATACGCCCACATAGGGTTTTAAGTCTTTTCGTGTGAATTTCAAGGAGTGAATGTGTTCGCCTCCTAACATTTTGGATTTTCGGCCTGTAACTTGAACTTTTTGTTTTTACCCAAGGCCACGTAGAATGGGTACTTGTTACCCCTGTTACAGTCAATTTTTAATATTTTTCCTTTTAAGGTAAATCCAGACTGTTGAGCATATAAGACAGTGTCTACTATTTGTTTTTGTTAAATGCAGGTTGTGCCTTTGATAGGCTTGGAACGTGAAAGTTTAGAGAGTAGTATCCTAAAGTGTAAATCTATAGAGCAAAGACGCTCTTCCTAATGATGTAAAAATTGGGAGATCATCTCCTTCACTGTTGGTTGAAATTTGTAAATAGGGAGCTTCAAGCTCAGGTTGTTAAATGGTTATTAGTTGATTCTTCTGATTTTTCTAATATTGTTACCCAAGTTCACGAGCTAGACCTTGTACCTGCAGTTTGTTATTTGCTTAGCAAAATGTAAAGATAGAAAAGAGGAAAAAAGGAAAAAGAAACATAGCTCAAATTTTAAAGTTTTAAACAGTGGCGGCTCGTTTGGGAGGCGCTAAGGCGCGCGCCCCCCACGGGGTTCCATTAAATTCGGGAATTTTAATCTTAAATGTTAACAAGGGAAATATTTTACGTACTATAAGATTATTATCAAGGGCGCGAGTGGTACTGTACTGCGGCACGATGCGCTGCTGGCCCCGCGCAGGAGGGCGCTCTCTCATAGCGGACCAAATACTCTGAGTCTCGCTTGACTGGCCTTGAGGGAGCCAATCAGAGGCGCAGTAGAGATGTGCTGTTCTACGGAGATTCCGGCGCGTTTCTGCCGCGGCCAATTGTTGCAGCCAACCTACCCGAAACACTGGTGATCTGATTTCTATTTAATAGTGGTCAGTTTATGCCATTTCTCTCCTAAAACTAGGGACTATTTTACTGAGGCACTTACCTGAGTTAAATGTGCCGGTATATATTTAAAATAGTCTTGTAATTTTTAGGATTATTAACTAACGAAACGAGTAACGACTGTAACTACTGTCTACTCGCACTTGACTCTTGTTGGCCATACTCACTTGGAGAGCGCGATGTTTAACTTCGTGTTGATGAATGATCTCGTGAGGTGACTGTGACAAGGTGAAATTACGAGAAAGGTTGTGATTTATATGTAGGCGTAGTGTTATGTTTGCACTTCGTACGGTATGATTACCGTCGAACATATTAAAGTACTAACGTTTCCTTCTCTTTCTATCGATAAGAAAGTCGAACTGAAGGAGTGTTTTAGGCCGACACCAGACTTCTTGTTGAAAAAACTGGAGACCAAGAAAAATTAAAATAGGGCTTTCCAAAGACAAATTAATTCTCCTGACGTATATAATAAGAACTCGCGGATATGTGGAAGTGATATCTCAGAAACCTTTTAATGCTTTCCTTGCCTGCTATTCTCCCGTTCTAGGAAAGGAGATAAATGGGTCACCACAGGGGTGGTATCAATAGTACCATGGACTTTGAAATGCTTGGTGAAGTCAATGTCGTGTCTTGTTTAAGTGATCACTACAGTGAAACTAATTCGTAAACATAACTCGATCGTGGACAAGAACAGGCAATTATTATTATTATTATTATTATTATTATTATTATTATTATTATTATTATTATTATTATTATTATTATTATTATTATTGTTGTTGTTGTTGTTCAATAATAATTATTATTATTATTATTATTATTATTATGTATTATATTATATAATTATATAATAATAATAATAATAATGTATGTGTATGTATGTTCAGTGGTGGTGGTGATTATTGTTTTAAGAGGAAGTACGACTAGGCAACCATCCTCTATATAACACTAATCAGAGGGAAAAATGGAAGGGATCCGACACTTCGAAAAATGAAGATATCGGTTAAAGAAAGACAAGGGCCACGAAGGGCGTGAAAATGAAAGACTCCCTAGTCCTCGCAAACCTAATAGCGTCGGGGTAGGAAAAGAACAAGAGTTTGTCAAGAGAGTTCAGACAGGATAGATGAAAGTGAGGAGCCTGGCACAAGTAAGTGGAAGCAATGCCAGGACTCAGCTGAGGACCCCGTGGTCGCCAACCCACGCTCCAAAGTTCAGAGCCCTTGGGGCCCCTTTTAGTCGCCTCTTACGACAGGCAGGGGATACCGTGTGTGTTATTCTACCGCCCCCACCCACAGGGGGATGTATGTTCAGTCTTCAGCCCTAAGGCTGGCTGGATCCTCAACAGCTCTGCCATCAGCTGTCATAGATGGCCTACGCATCACTGAAGAGGCATACTAGGGAAATGAGGAGTGAGGTAGTTTCCCGTTGCTTTCCTCACTGAGTCAGAAGTTGCTGTTACATATCAGTCAGCCAAGCCCACTGAAATGCACGCACCAACCGACCCTATGAGCAACATTTTCACACCATTCATAGCAGGGACTGGCTGTAGAAGGAATGGCATTACTACCATCGCTCATACCTCAGTCACTTTCATATTGTCAAAACCAAGGATAAGACAGAGACAGTTTAATGAAAGTAACAAAATTGCTCTAGCCCATACCAGAAGACATAGTGCACTGTAAACACTAGGTCCTGCCAGTAAAGGCATATAATAATAATAATAATAATAATAATAATAATAATAATAATAATAATAATAATAATAATAATAATAATAATCATCATCATCATCATCATCATCAAAACAATTGCATATGCATTGCACCGTATAGTGTTCGAAGTGTGTATCTTGATAACATGGTTTGAAGAACTTGAGATAATTGTGCAATTATGAAACTAAGGTGCGCCCCCCACTGCTGATATCCACGAGCCGCCACTGGTTTTAAATTAATCTTCCGTCTTTTGTATATTCTTCCATTCATGCCCACACCTTCTTTCACCTCTGTCCACCACGGTGTCCCCGGAACAACAACAATAATAATAATAATAATAATAATAATAATAATAATAATAATAATAAAGCCGGGATGAGTGGCTCAGACGATTGAGGCGCCGGCCTTCTGGCCCCAACTTGGCAGGTTCGATCCTGGCTCAGTCCGGTGGTATTTGAAGGTGCTCAAATACGCCAGCCTCACGTCGGTAGTTTACTAGCACGTAAAAGAACTCCTGCGGGACTAAATTCCGGCACCTCGGCGTCTCCGAAAACCGTAAAAGGAGTTAGTGGGACGTAAAGCAAATAACATTATTATTATTAATAATTAATAATAATAACAATATTAAAAGCAAGCTTGCTGTTTTTAGGTGGCTGTTGACATCGCAAATATGACAGTGTTACCTCCATTTTTGTGGAATCCGAACCACAGGAACATGACGTATAATTTCAAAAATTCCATGCATATTGGCCAGCATTCTAACCACCGAACCACGACCACCTTGGTGGAAATCCAGTGACTATGCCACTCGAGTCTCAGAATGATAATAATCTCTATTTTAAACATAACGTTTAATGTCTACCGACAGGCTTGTTGCAGGGTTTTGACACCTATGGGTGACCTACATGTTTGTAAAGATGAAATATAATATTGAAGACGGTACAAACACCCTCCCCCCCCCTCCGAGCCAGGGGAATTAACCAATGAAAGTCAAAATCCCCGACCAGGTAGAGAATTGAACCGTGGACCTTTTAAACCAAAAGCCAGCATGTTAACCAGTTCGGCATTGGACCGGATATTTAAACTGCTAAGGGCCTTAAGAGACCCCGATGCCGAATATTTACAGTGGTCTGCAGTTCTTAACGTGGTGAGAAACAACGACACTCAATTAACGCAGTTAAGCACCGTCAAATGCTTCCAATGTCTGCTAGAATCGAACTGCTATCCTAGAAACAGAAGGTCTACGGCTAACTTACAGCGCTAAGGAGGTCGACAAATACGGATCATAGACAGTTTACACACAAAGAGTAAGTTTCCGGTATGGCCTTAGCCCCTGAACGAAAGAAATGCGTTCACAGGATGCAGATTTCTCTCCTCTTGTGGACGAGTTGCGTGTAGTCTTCGCTCCGTCTGGTGGCGCAGCCTGGCGGATGACGTCATCGAGACGTGTCTGTGATCTCATCTACAGAGTGCCATTCAGAATTTCGACCACGTGCATGTGGCTGCTAAATATGGGAGTGTCTCCGCCGTGACTCAGCCAGTCCGCTACAGGCACAGCACTGTTTACATTACCCGAGGCCTTCTTTATTATACCACATTTGGTCTTGATCATTCCCGACCACAGCCCCCTGGAAACATATGGCCCACATTGGCCGCCAGACCGCACTCGAATTCAGCAAGCACTAGATCACAACATCTCGGCAGATTATCCAATTACAGTATACGCGCCAGTTCTTGCCAAGTACAACCCTGGACTACACAGCTTAAGTAGCATGCCTGGGGTTACCAGTCACCTTATTCAATCTTTTGGGCTTACTTTGTATGGACATCAAGTACAAAAGGTTCAGCCACAGAGAATTATTTTTTCCGACGTATATAGCCGACTCCAGTGCAAAACATTAGTGCCCGAATTCATTCTCACTCAGTTTCTCTCCGGCCATAGAAAGTTTAAGTGCTACTTTGAACGCTTCAAAATTAACTTTGCAAGCAATTACAGTGCCTGTGCTTTTGTGGATCTTCACAAACAGTGGACCATTTACTATTCGACTGTGCCATGTTTGGAAGGACAGGATTCGAATATGAGTGTCACCTAAACTTTCAAAGCCATTATACCATCTGTTTAGGAAATCCTGCTGTTACAAACAGTTCCTTAAGTCCATTCACCACATGTTCAATAATTTAATTTAATAATTTTGTATCAAGGACCAATAATTAAAAAAACTGATCAACACTAAAACCCTAATATATCAAGGACCAATAATTAAAAAAACTGATCAACACTAAATCCCTAATATATTCATGTACAATACGGTTCAAACTGTTAGAACATTCAATAAATAAATAAATAAATAAATAAATAAATAAATAAATAAATAAATAAATAAATAAATAAATAAATAAATAAATAAATAAATAAATTTTGTATAATTCCATTTCGTACTTCCTACATCGAATTTCACATGTTTATGTTCTTAAAATAATGTGAAAGGTGGAACTTTACGTAAAACTTTACGCCAGCGTAAAAGCCTACCATCAGAAGCATTTTTCAATACATATGTAAAACAGTAATTGAATGTAAAACAGTAATTGACTTATTATTAATTATGGTTTAAATGATCGACAGATGCCTATACTGCGTCATATGGATGGGTTGACCCTGAACTGAGCGTAATGATCTTGAACGATATTGATTATTTTTTGGGGACGCCCCTAAATAATAATGCTGTAGGGTTTACGTCCCTTTCACGATTTTCGGAGACGCTGAGGTGCCGGTATTTTGTCCCACGCCAAGTTTTCCTATGTGTCAGTAAATCTACCGACACGGGGCTGTTGTGTTTCAGATCCTTCTAATACGAGTACCAATGAAGTGAGCTGGGATCGAAACAGCCAACTGTTACTCAACCCGGTGGAGTCGTCAACTCATTCATACAAATCACCACTGATCTGGGTTTAGGGCATTCACCCAGCCTTTTCTTAAATAATTGCAAAGAAGTTGGAAATGGATCGAATATCTCCCTTCGTAAATTATTATTTTCTATACATTTCGCAAGGAATGATAAAGAGGCTATGACCGAGCTCGATAGCTGCAGTCGCTTAAGTGCGGCCAGTATCCAGTATTCGGGAGATAGTGGGTTCGAACCCCACTGTCGGCAGCCCTGAAGATGGTTTTCCGTGGTTTCCCATTTTCACACCAGGCAAATGCCGGGGCTGTACCTTAATTAAGGCCACGGCCGCTTCCTTCCCAGTCCTAGCCCTTCCCTGCCCCATCGTCGCCATAAGACCTATCTGTGTCGGTGCGACGTAAAGCCAATAGCAAAAAAAAAAAAAAAAGGCTATGTTGAATAACCCTCCATAAAGAAGAAAACTGGGAACAAGTCAGGGAAAATAAAGATGAGGGGCCGATGACCTAGGTGTTAGGCCCTTTAAACAACAACAATCATCATCATCAATAAAGTTGACAACAAATGAACACTGTAGAAACATTTCATGGATCACTCTGAACTGTTTTATAATTATTCACCCGTTAGGAGTATAATAATTGTCATAAGATTTGTATTCTTCATTATAAATACTTATCTAGAAAGAAAGGTTTTGATTTTTTTTTCACATTCGAATTTATTGAGAGCGAGCGAGTTGGCCGTACGGTTAGGGGAGCACAGCTGTGAGCTTGTATTCGGGACATATGGGTTCGAATCCAACTGACGGCAGCCGTGAAGATAGTTTTCCGTGGTTTCCTATTTTCACACCAGGTTAAATGCTGGGGCTGCACCTTAATTAAGGCGACAGTCGCTTCTTTCCTACTTCTAGAACTTTCCTATCACCGCCATAAGACCTATCTCTGTGGAATGCGACGTAAAACAAAGTGTAAAGAAAGAAAAAAGAACTTAGGTGTTGAGGATAGTATAGGTGTTAAGAACGATAGTGGTATGTCAAAGCAGGGCTATGACAAACCGATTAGAGTACGGTAGGGTAGATGTGCCGTAGAAATGAAAAGTTTAGCACAGGATAGGGTACTGGATCAAATTAGTCTATTGGCTGATGGCCCATAAAAATAACATTTCGTTACAACAGCAGTACATTCTCACAAAAAACTGGGCTTATAAATAACTAACTGCATGTATCAGTCATTAAATTAATACGGGCTTTGAAGTTGTTCGTCATCCGTGACTGGGAGAGAACAATATTCCAATAATGAATATTCTAATAGAATTAATTAATGAATTCGTAGTGTATTCGTGCGTTTGATCTTGTCTAACTCAAACAGCGCTTGGGATGCGACTAACACCCAGGGGAATAACGGTTCGTCAAGTCATGAGCCACACTAAGTAGCCAATAATCCACTGTAGCATATTTCAGTGAAGCTGTTACACATCGCACCTCTCTTCACAAGATAGCAGGTCGCTCGAGGTCAGTGGCATTTTATTTTCTGCCACAACATATTATTGGCTTACGACTCTTCGAAAAAGTCCTGGAGAAAAAATATCGCACTCAGACGTCTCTCAAAATGTATAGCAATTCAGAAAACCTTCAACAATAATTACATTACCATCAATAATTGCACTCTACCTCACCACAGATAGATCTGGCCTTCGGAACTGTTTAATACGAGGGTTGTAAATGACGTAGTGGCGATATTGATAGAACGCAACATTTAATGAACTAAGAAGTACAATGCATTGCATTCGTTAATGTAGTCACCCGCAAGAGCTATTACCTTTTGCCAAATATCGGGAAGCCGTTGGGGACCGTTGGCAAGGCGTTCTCTGTCGACGGCAGCGACGGAGAGCCCTACTGCGCGGAGTACAGATGTCACAATACGCTGCAGAAATGCGTCTCCTTCGTTGCGGAATCTGTCCAAGTGGATGCCAGCCAGTGCATACCGGTGTCATTTCTGTACGTCGGTGAGTTGATGTGAAACCCAACGGGACGCAGTTTTCCTCGTGTTAAGACATTTCTTCAATATGTGTCACACCGTTTGATGACCGAATCAACCTCTACGGATAATTTCCGGACAGTCTACCGACGGTCTACGGAAACGAGACCACTCACGATTGCAATGTAACGTGCCGACCTGTGCGTTGCAAATCCGCTATCTCATTCCGACCAGCACGACCTGGATCCATCGTGGTTCCGTTACATACGGTAATGCATTCTCGCCGCAGTCTTTACGTAATCCTCGATAACATGCTGATGCATTTTTGCCACGGGCAACCTCGATTTAATCCACGAACGCTGATCACCTTTTGAAAAACATGCTTTAGAGCGGTGAAATCGACACTCTTCACTTCAACGCCAAACAGCAACAACACTCCCAACTGGATGCTCGTCAAATGCGCACTACACATCGACAACAGCGCCACTTGACAGCTCCCATATACTATTTGCGCACGCCCGATCTCTGCGAGTGTCTGGACTACGTTACTATTACTTTATTTACAGCCCTCGTATCATATAGCCCTACTACAGAAACCAAGTTTACTGAAACGTTTGTTAATCGCTACTAGAATAATATCAGCTAAGAAACAGAATTAAAAACTGATGATAATAATTACTGTATTATTATCAGGGTCCGCCTCTGTGGTGTAGTGGTTAGCGTGATTAGCTGCCACCCCCGGAGGCCCGGGTTCGATTCCCGGCTCTGCCACGAAATTTGAAAAGTGGTACGCGGGCTGGAACGGGGTCCACTCAGCCTCCGGAGGTCAACTGAGTAGAGGTGGGTTCGATTCCCACCTCAGCCATCCTGGAAGTGGTTTTCCGTGGTTTCCCACTTCTTCTCCAGGCAAATGCCGGGATGGTACCTAACTTAAGGCCACGGCCGCTTCCTTCCCTCTTCCTTATCTATCCCTTCCAATCTTTTCATCCCCCACCAAGGCCCCTGTTCAGTATAGCAGGTGAGGTCGCCTGGGCGAGGTACTGGTCATTTTCCCCAGTTGTATCCCCCGACCAATAGTCTGAAGCTCCAGGACACTGCCCTTGAGGCGGTAGAGGTGGGATCCCTCACTGAGTCCGAGGGAAAAACCGAACCTGGAGGGTAAGCAGATGATGATGATGATTATTATTATCAGGCCTATTGGTTTATGATTATTGACTAAACCAACAGTAATAACTAGAGCCCGGATTTCCATGCACTATCAAATCTAAAAATATGCATGCATTCATGCACTATCAAATGACGGAACATGCACAATGAAGTGGAAACTATGCACTATCAAAATTCAGTTCAGCATTGTTATATTTTCACTTCTTTTCGAAACATAGTACAACAACTAATTTCTCCACATTGTCTTCATTTAAGTTCATTTATCTGACAGAACATTCCTGAACACAGAAAATTATCTTTCTACGTCACAAGAAGTGACAGGTTCATACTTATATGAAGGACGAAGTATACTTCGAGTTATCTCTTTTCAAAAATTGACTTAGAAATTCCTTTCCTCAATCCATTTAGACACGAGGTCTGTGGCATGACACCAACAGTTCACAGTCCAACAGTAAATTACAATTTGAAGCATGTAAGCATGCTGCTTTCGAACTCCCATCTTTTCTCAATTATTTTGTCCTCAGACGTGTAAACAGTGAGAGTTTGGAGTTCGGGGTAGGAAATTCCAGGAAAAGAAAACAGGATTCAGTGCAAAACCAAGGTTTGTAAGCTGCCATCTCAGTAATGTGGCATAACAGTAATGTGATTCAAGTTTTGATTTCTTCGTCTAACATAGACGAAAGAAAGAAATAGCATTCAGTAATGCAAAATTTGGGTTCACTGGGACACCTTGTTTCTAGGGATTAGAGCGGTCGACGTGGGGTCTTCCCGCTTATGTCAATGTTTACTCAAGCAACAGATAAGAAAGTGCTTGGCTTAACTGGATTATAGGACCTCTTTGCATCTAACTTTGGTTGTCAAGTAGTATACCAGGAATACATTTTCTTTCTCTCTCAATAATAGACAAATAACGTGGACGTACGGATACAAATTCTGCGAACTCATGTTCAAAAAAGGCACTATCTTGCAGGTTAACATAATATATGCGTCAAAGTCAGAAAAAATCATATAAACGTACAATTATTCACCATTAAATCCAAAATTTTCAAAATATGCATTATGCATGAATTTTCTCCCAAAAAGGCCAAAACATGCAAAAGTATGGTTGTTTGGAATTGATTAGTCATAAAACGAATATTTGCAATGTTTCAGAAGTGTAACCAGCTTATTTACGAACATGCATTTGCATGGAAATCCGGGCTCTAGTAATAACATTTCAGTTTGAAATATTTGAGCGCCTTCAAATACCACCGGACTGTGTAAGGATCGAACCTGCCCAGTTGAGCTTAGAAATCCAGCGCTCTACCACTTGAGCTATCATCATCATCATCATCATCATCTGTTTACCCTCCAGGTTCGGTTGTTCCCTCGGAACTGCCTCAAGGGCAGTGTCCTGGAGCTTCAGACTCTTGGTCGTGGGATACAACTGGGGAGAATGACCAGTACCTCGCCCAGGCGGCCTCACCTGCTATGCTGAATAGGGGCCGTGCGGGGGATGGGGAAGATTGGAAGGGATAGACAAGGAAGAGGGAAGGAAGCGGCCGTGGCCTTAAGTTAGGTACCATCCCGGCATTTGCCTGGAGGAGAAGTGGGAAACCACGGAAAACCACTTCCAGGATGGCTGAGGTGGGAATCGAACCCACCGCTACTCAGTTGACCTCCCGAGGCTGAGTGGACCCCGTTCCAGCCCTCGTACCACTTTTCAAATTTCGTGGCAGAGCCGGGAATCGAACCCGGACCTCCGGGGGTGGCAGCTAATCACGCTAACCACTACACCACAGAGGCGGACTTGAGCTATTCAGTCCATTATTACTTTGTTGCAATAGTTCTGGCTTCTAAGTTCATTAATTCTGATTGAGATTTTTAGTTCGGATGATAGTGGGTTCGAATCGCCTCATTGGTAGAAGTCTCGAACAGGTATAGTGTTCATGTTTTCCCATTCTCACACTAGTGAAATGTTTTCTTCTCAGGCTTAGCCCTTCTCTATCCCAGCGCCTTCGAAAACCTCTCAGTTTCTGTGACAAATAGACAGAAAAAGTAATGAAATTTGCTAGCCTAGCAAAGTGAGGTTTTTATAATATTAGCAGGAATAAACATAATCTTAAATCAAAAGTTTCAGCAACCAACATTCCAGAGTGGGAGTGATAAATTAAAAGTTCCCTATTCCTGCATTCCAAAGAAAAACACGAAATGTGCGCCCGGAGTTGCACAAGGAAATGCTCGCCGTAATTGGTGACCTTGAGCCAATTATGTCATATATCTGAAACGTGACCTTCAGCTTATTACATCAGAAACAATGGTTTTTGTTTTACCCCGCCTGGAGGTAGGGGGCTTACTCCTTGAGACACCAATTTTGTTATTACTGTGTCGCTTGCAGCACGATCACATTCTTCGACCAGTATTTATTATACCTTTCTGGAGAAAATAACTGAAAGCCAGTCTAATTTTTGCTCACATGACGTGCAACATGCGCTCAGAATACGGTCAGGAATATTTATAGTAAGCAAAGGTCTTTAAGAAGCCCATCTTCACTGGGAAATGACAACTGGTTCTGTCAAGTGGAACTCAGGTCCATTTCAAAAATACTGCATAGTTTCGAATATAGGTGGATTTAGGTAGATTATCATAAGAACAGCGCTTGGCGGCAGGCAGGGTATCCGGACTTTTAACCTCCAGAAAAATCCCGAACAATTGAAACTTGTGCTATGCCACCGTTTATGAATATGAGAAGATGGAGCTGAAGGAGTTTGAAAATTAAATATAATGTTGCATGGGATAACCCATTAAAAAGCTCAGTGTTCTATTTTGAATACAGCACTTCCATCCAATTAAAAAAAAGTCTAGTGTCAAGCCCCCCATCAATAAAGTTATTACTAAATTGCATTGAATTTATGCATAATTGACTAGGATGAGTCTAGGAAGCCTATCACAGCAGCCAGCCTGCATTAAAGGGAGGTGGTATACTCTACTTTCACAATCATAATATAATATCATTTAGCTACACTTTTCTCAGAAACAAACAAAAAAAATCCTATATGAAAACTGGCGCACAGGTTCATATTTTCCCTATTTACAGGATTTTGATATGTTGGATTTTTTTTAAAAACTTTTTGTTGCTAGTAGTTTAACGTCGGACTAACACATTGAAGATTTTCGGTGACGCAATTATGAGAAAGTACTAGGATTGAGAAGGAATCAGCCGTTGCCTTAATTAAGGTACAGCCTGCTATGAAAACTCTAAACCACGGAGAACCATCTTCAGGCTGCCAACGGTGGGATTAAAAATGCAGTTCTTTCCCTGAATTAGGTTGCTATATTTAAAATTTATTAAAATTGCTCTGTTTAATATGAAAAAAACTCAGTAGCTCTTTTTTAATACTGTGCCCCAATCAGCATTTCGCTGAGTACTGGAGGAGAGTTTCCTAATCACAATCGGACGCTACTGCTCCCTTCCCTGCAAAGTGTATTCGCTCTTTCACTTCACTGTGACGTATACTTGCTACATAAGCTGCCGGCATTTACGTCAGGCCAGCTTGGCTAGCCTCAACGGACGTCCAGCTGAGCACCTCTGGTCTACAACGTTCGCCATACCCTGTCCGGGCGCGGAATGAAGGATTTTAACCACACCTACAACCCCCCCCCCCCGCCCCAAATATAGTAAGTCTATTTAGACTGGGAAGTAAAATTATGAAGCAGTGGAAATCGATGCAATCCTCCGGAGCTAATTCTGATGCAATCCACGAGCCGATTCGATAACGAAATACTTTCCTTGCGAGCCTATTTGAAAATAAGTTCGGAGCAAATTCGGACGCCATAGTCTGTTCTGGGAACCAGTTAGGATGCAGTCGAAAATTGAAATGAAGAAAAGGGGGAATTGAGGAGAAGGGAACAAAGAAAGTATGGGAGGAAGGAACGAAAGAAAAGAGACAGGAAAGTAGATGAAGAAACAAAGGAGGAAGTAATACATAATAAATCAGAGAGGAATCAAGGTACAAAAGAAAGGATCAAGAAGGAAAGAAGGAAGGAACGAAGGAAGGAAGGAAGGAAGGAAGGAAGGAAGGAAGGAAGGAAGGAAGGAAAATTTGTCTAAAATTGGCTTTAAGTCATTAAGGCATTTTTCTGGCGTTAAAATGGAAAACCACGGAAAACCACCTTCAGGGCTGCCGACAATGGGGCTTGAACCTATTATCTCCAGAATGCGAAGAAAGGAAAACGACATAAAAGTGTAAGATGGACGAGAAGAAAAAGCAGCAAGCTTGTAGTATTACGTGACTGTTGATGTAATCATAGTACCTGATCTCCAGATTTACGTGTAATCTGAACCATAGGAACGCGAAATTTTCATGTAAAAAATCACATATTCTAGCTAGGATCCAAACTACAGCCACCGTCAATAGCAGCAAATGATAATGCCATTCGCTTGTGACAGAAGTAAGAAAAGAAAAGTAGGAGTGAACTGAAAAATGAAAGAAGATTGAAAGGAAGGAAAGATGGGAGAGAAAAGACAAATTATGGAAGAAAGGAAGGAAAGACAAAAGAAGAAATAAAGAAAAGGAAGGAAGGAACGAGCGAACGAAAGAAGGATGGAGATAGTCCACATCCATCTCTGCTGCCCCTCTTCTGTACTGTCATCTGAGTAGTTAAAAGGCCATTTATGTAAATCTACCGCATTGTAGACTGAGAACTGGTTTCTCCTTTCCTTGATATTCTCGAAACTTTCACATACAATGTACCTCCTCTGGTAGCTCAGTTGGTAGAGCGGTGGACTGTAGTGGGAAACATTTGACAGACATCCATAGGTCGCTGGTTCAAATCCGGCCCGGAGGAAATTTTTAAAGTCCACCTGAAATTACTAGGGTTTGGTTCTTCAGTTACGCTGGTAATGTTGAATTAAATTACATTTCCAACTATATGCGTTAACATTCTGAATTCAGATTGTATAGAATTATTGTTTTATTATTGCAGGTTGTTGAGAGGCGGCAAATTAATTCTCCGGAGCTGACTGTGTGGCACATGGTAAAGCTCTCGTCTCCAAGCTGGAGATTATCGATCCCTACTCACTTCAGTGGTGTATGGACGGGTCAAAATATGCCATCCTTGTTCCGGTAGATTTACAGGCACCTAAAGAAGTCCTGAGGAACAAAATTGTGGCACCTCGTCATCCCAAAAGCCGAAAATGCTGTTAACGGGACGTAAAATCAATAGCATTAATATGCATCGTCTTAATATAGGTCCGCCTCAGTGGAGTAGTGGTTAGTGTGATTAGCTGCCACCCCCGGAGGGGAGAATGACCAGTACCTCGCCCATGTGGCCTCACCTGCTATGCTGAAGAGGGGCTTTGTGGAGGGATGGGAAGACTGAAAGGGATAGACAAGGAAGAGGGAAGGAAGCGGCCATGGCCTTAAGTTAGGTGCCATCCCGGCATTTGCCTGAAGGAGAAGTGGGAAACAACGGAAAACCACTTCTAGGATGACTGAGGTGGGAATTGAACCCACCTCTACTCAGATCAACTCCCGAGTCTGAGTGGAACCCGTTCCAGCCCTCGTACCACTTTTCAAAATTCGTGGCAGAGCCGGGAATCGAACCCAGACCTCCGGAATTGACAGTTAATTACACTACCCACTACACTACATAGGTTTATTTTCGTTTACATGTTAGCATAGGAACACTGGAGGTCTATTATTTCCATCTGGAGTTCGACACGTAGATTTCCTGATTCGACAGAAAATAGGTCCTGAATCACTTTGATGCGGACTTCAGTCTTCATTACTCAGTGCCATTCATTTTCTGAAACCACTCAGAGATACGATTTTCCACCTACCATTAGTGGTATTTAGTTGGAATACTCTGTGCACAAGTTATAAAATGTGACAAATCCCCATTAGCAAGTAGCTTTCCTAGCAAAACTTAATTTCATTTTGATTGTCTTTATATGAGAAATTAACTTTAAAACAAAACAAAAATTCCTTGAAGCTGCAAATTAAGACAATTCGACTGACCCCAAATGTCACAGGAGAAAAATTCCATTTTCATTCATAATTTCTGGGAAATTTCTCATATCTCTTTCAGTTTCCAGAAATTCACCTTCTTTATTTTTTAGAGAGATAAAGCGCGATAAAACTTTACCGCGGCTCAATCAACATACATTTGTGTGATAACCCTTTAAAGTTCAAAATTCTATGATAAGTGTAATTAAATATTTTTTGCAGTTTTTAGCTCTTTAGAAGGTCCTTTTTGACAAAACATGGTTTTCAAAATTTTGGATGGTCAATTCCAACAAATATTTGAAGTGGGACACATATGTCCCACCAAACGTGACATAGGCATGGTTGTATTTTACGAGTTCTAAATATTTTGGGAATCGTTTTCAAATAAACAATGTAACATATAATACTTTCAAAATGAATTTATTACCAGTAAAAAAATCTGAATAATAAGAAAGAAAATCACAAAATACTAAGTACTTTCAAATAAAACTGATTTCAATGTGTAAACAAGGATGTGAAACAAAATTATTCCAGCAAATGGAACATTGCTATAAAATACCCTTATACTAGAAATACAGAGTCTACAATTGCAATGTTATAAATCACTTTTCTTCTTAGTAGGAGGGTAGCAAAGTTGAAAATATACCTGGTCCTTGATAGTGAGGCGTCTTACAGATTATGAAAATGTGCAAAGCATGGGCTGGCACACAAGGGTACATTGCAGGCTTTGCATAATATTTTAGTTTTCTTCTGTTTCTCTTTTGTGCTGCACATTCTGCACCTCCTTCTTGTCTCAGATTGCTTGGGAACATGGTTGCCCACATTTTGGAGTCGAACTTCCTCAGGAACCCCTACATGACCAAGCTTGTTTCGTACCATAAACTGAGATTTGACTCCCCTTTTCTTCCTGGATGAATAGAAATCAATGACACAACGGAACCACTTGTATGCAACAGGGAAGAATTGCTACTTGATAGGGTTTCATTATCTTCAGAATCGTCCCAATCATGTCCTTCGACATCAGAAGAAGTTGGATCATCTGGTAAGCCATGCAGGTAGTGCAAAATGTCTTCCTCCCGCAATCTCTGGAAGGCAAGCAATTTGTATAAATTTCTTGAAATATACTCGCCTGAATACTATTCTTAATTAATTAACAATAAGTCAATGGCATTTTTAAGAGAAAATACATTAGGAAACATCGCAAGTTCAGAAAGTGAACACCATCAAGTTAGCACCTGTTTTCGTCTACCAATTCACTATAGTACTTATTTCTTACATTTATGAATGAGTATAAATACTACTTGATTTGTATGCATAAATATATCAACAAAATGAACATATGTTTACTAAATGAAGAAGTTTTTCGATAATATTTGCTCAATTATAGTACGAATTTTGAGGTTAGGGAAAGAAGTTCACTCACACTGAGGTTACTGTTCCACATAAGGAACACTTGATAAAACTGCCATTGAAATTATTTATATAACACTTGATTATCAAACTCTGGTTCATTTTACTTCAGAAACATTATTCAACACAGTGATATTGAATATACTCACTTCATCCATGATGAACGCCAGATAATAACAAATTTGTGCCAAAACAGACTTGTGTAGCTTCCATACTCTGGTGAATCAGCTGTTCCACAGAGGTCATGCGCAGCCACCACGATCTACAGTGAATGTTCGTATATAACTTCCATGTGTCATCATTCCTACAAGTCTTCCAGTAGATAGCAGCAACAGCTTCGTGTGTTCCAGATAGATCCCAAAGAGTCTATGAAAGAAATTCGGAAGTGTTCCACATTTGTCCCACCAAGATACCCATACTCGGCTTAATTTTCTTCTAGAAACGCCTGAAAAATTCTATGCTTCAAACCCTAAGCTTTAATATATTTGACCATAGCAAATACTATTTTCACCTTAGAATAGTTATTAACTCCTCTGGCATAGGGTAAAAGCTGTGCAGTATCTTCCACGTCAGTACTTTCAACCATAGCGAGCGAATAATAGACAAAATCTCTAGCCAATTTCTTGAAGTTTTTAAGATTCTAAGCAATATCAAACTGCCTGCGCTGAACAGTCATACGGGTCAAACTGATATTTTCAAAAGAATTTTTGTTTTAGGACACATTTCAGAAACAGTAATAAATAGACCCTTTTTTTATCAGCTCTCTCAGTGATTTGCTAGCACAAACTATTCCTTGTGATATTTTTAAGCCTATGTTTGAGCCCATTTCACTTGCAGATGACACTTTTTTGAATGCTTCATGCTCACCACTAAGACATACATAAATTCATACATACATACATCTTAATTATAGACCGTTATGCCCTTAAGCAAGCTTCCGTGAACTTATTAAACGCCACCACATTCCTGTATTTGTAACTAGTTCTGTGACCTCGTATAGTTCTGTACCTCTTAAATCGTTAGAAACCGAGTCTTAACATTGCCGTCTTGGTCTCCCTGTACTTCCCTTACACTCCATAACAGAGTCCATTATTACCCTAGGTAACCTATCCTCCTCCGTTCGCCTCACATGTCCCCACTACCGAAGCCGGTTTATGCGTAGGACTACAGTTTCATCCATCGAGTTCATTCCTAAATTAGCCTTTATCTCCTCCTCACTCCGAGTACCCTACTGCCGTTGTTCCCACTTATTTGTACCAGCAATCAATCTAGCTACTTTCATGTCTGTTACTTCTAACTTATGAATATGATATCCTGACTCCACCAGCTTTCGCTCCCGTAAAGCAAACTTGGTCAGAAAATAGATCGATGTAAAGACAGTTTAGTCCGGGAGCTGACTTCCTTCTTACAGAATACTGTTGATCGCAACTGCGAGCTCACTTCATTAGCTTTACTGCACATTGATTCAATCTCACTTACTGTACTACTATCCTGAGAGAACACACATCGTAAATACTTTAAATTATTTTTGTGTTTCAGCTTTGCATCCCCAATCTGACATTCAGTTCTCTTGGTTTTCTTACTGACAACAATTTAGCCTTGAAAGGCTAATTTTCAAACCATAGGCCTACTCTTTGTACCTATTTTCAAATTCCAAGATATTGCACTGCAGGCTTTCGGCACAATCTGCCACTAAAACCAAGTCGTCAGCATAGGCCAGACTGCTTACTATATTTCCGTCTAAACGAATCCCTCCGTGACACTTTATACTTTTCAGCAGATGATCCATGTAAACTATGAGCAACAAAGGCGAAAGATTAGAGCCAGTTTCAATAAATTTGCTGCTTTTATTTCCTTTTCACTTGCATCCAGCTTGGTAAGATTTTGAGTTGCCGTTTCAAAACAACGCTTCAGATTTTACTCTTTCACCAAAGACAAAGACATCTCCATACAGGCCATGAAGGCCCTTGGAGGAGTGGAAGGTAAAGGCTTCCACCATTGTTAACCGCGGCACGTGATGGGGGTAGAGTGGTTGGCTCTACGCCCGGCCGCCTTTGCCCCCAGGAATTAACCTGGTACTCATTTTTCGTGTAGGCTGAGTGAACCTCAGGGCCATATGCACCTCCGGAAGTGGAAATCTCGTTTCTTAAATTTTACGACTTCCTGACGGGGATTCGAACCCACGTCCTTCCGGGCGAACCGAGCACGCCTTTACCGCCTCGGCCAGGCAGCCCCTACTCTTTCACCAAAGTGATAGATTTCCGGCAAACAAGGATTACTTTTTCTCAGTAAATAACATAAACATATTTTTTTGTCAACTCAGAGTTAAATGCTCGATATTATGAAGCTACTTTACACTCTTTACTAAAGGTCATTGAGTTCATGATTGAAAAAAACTCGAAATAAAGCAGGTTATAACAATTATGAAACGTGGGTTATTGTTCCAGTTGAAAACAACCAATTATATTAACTATATTAATTGTAAATATAATTAGACATCTATGCAGTATTGATGCCACAATTAAAATAAACATTTGAAATATCATTTCACTTCTCTTCATTAAATACGCTAAAAAGTATATCTGTTTGCTATCGTCTGACAGCTAAAAGTTATAATGACGCACGAGGCAGCGATATTGATTTGGGAGTTTGGAACATGGCGACTGTGCATCCTCGGGAATACTTCACTTTGTTAATTACACTGTGCAACCCCCCACTGCACTGCCAAATCCAGTCGAGGCACGGCCAGCGCTAAGTAATACAATTCATTTTCTTTCGTAGACATCAAGTCGGCCGTGATTACTGAGATGTAACTTTGACAGTAATAAGTTTCTTATTAATGCGAATGTGGAATTAATGCAATCTCTTGCCGAGTAGAAAGAAATATGATTGTGACATTAAGATAAGTTGAACACATGATAAACATGAATAGAGTTAATAACATTTTAATTTAACGCTAGGTAAAAAATCTATCAAATGTCATACTTCCCCTAATGATTATTTCAATCAGGCAGACGAGCCAAAATAAATGGCATTGCGGACGGCATGTCACCCGCGCGCCATATGTTGTTGAGGTCTGATATACGCACAACACACTACAATACCAATCACCACGGGAACACGGAATAGTGAATACATACATCCCTGCACACAGGGCTGGTGTCCGAAAAGGCATCCGTCCGCAAAACAGACCAAAGTCGAAATGTTCGGTGTGAGAAAAGAGTTGGAAACAGAGGAAGAAATTCTGCAAAAGGTAACTTTTCATGTGATTCTCAGAAGAATGTATTAACAACATTACAGAACATTTTACAGATTAACATTAAGTCGCGCCGCACTGCCTATACTCGCATCCATGCCCCGAGCCAAGCTTCAGGATAGCTCCCAAGGTATGCAGCAAAGGAGACGAGTTATTGTGTTATCCTTTTCTTTTCTTTTTTGTTTACTATCTGCTTTACATAGCATCGACAAATACGGTATAGGAAAAGGATGGCAGTGTGAATGAAGCGGCCTTAATTTGCCTTGTGTGAAAATGGCCAAACCAAATAAAACCATCTTCAATGCAGCCGACAGTGGGGTTCGAACCCACAGCTGCGCACCCCTAACCGCACGGCCAACTCGCTCGGTTATCATGTTATCAACTGTTCAAGAAATGATCATTTGAAGAAAACTCACGTTGGCGCGTAGCGTGTACAAACGACCGGAGCAGGCTATTTTGGAGGTTCATATTTGAATATCTCGTTACAGTGAACACGTAAGGAGATTATTGTTGTTGTCAATTTGGTTTGATTTATTCTTACGTGGCTACGGAAATGGACAATCAAAAAATCGTGTTGTACTTTTCAGGTCCGATACTGAAAGCGTTCTAAAGGAGAGTTAGCAACCGAAGACATGTTAAAAGAAGGACCAACAGGTCTGATCGCATCATGCTTTACGAGATATTTGTTTTGCATCTCTCACAGCTCTCACAGGGAACTGTTTGTGTTGGACCGGACCGATTACAGTGCAACTTGGCACGGTGATCATTAAACACATCATAAACTTAAAGGTAATAGCTATTCTGCCATAAAATAATATTTACGTACTTAAAAACATCTTTCCCTGCAGTTATAAATAAAACGTGATGTATGGAAGGGAGTAAAACTCGGTAGGATGATCTATTACGGCATCAGAACATTGCTAAACGCCCCTGGCGTTGTTACGTAGGTTGCCCGCAGCAAGATAAAACGAGTGATTCTGATCAAGTAGTTTCCTCGTATGTGCTCATGTATGATTATACGGTACGCGCATAAAGTAAACTAGTCTGAAATTATTGCTCATCAGCTATCCACGTTTCTCTAGCAACGCAGTATCCATATATTTTATGTAATAGTTTGACATATTGTGAGTTCAGTATTGTGTTGATATCTGAAATTATCATTCACACAACAGAGGGAGTGTTTATCATGGGGCATTATTTCCGGTCACACAGAGTGGAGTCTCAGAATGGGCCGAATTTGCTTCAAGTTAAAGAACAGTACGAGGAACGATTTAACTAGAAGATACCAAATAACAGAACAGTGTTAGCTGTTGTTGACAAGTTCCATCACTCGGGATCAGTCTTATGTCAACGAAAAGGAACAATAGGGCTCACAAGAACCGTTACCACAAATCAGAATCATGGGCGACTTTTCCATCAGATATTACACACCCCAAAGCGTAGTCTACGACGAATATCGCTGAGTGAAAGTTGGTTTGGACGATAGGTTTGCTCAAGGATCCTGCACAGAATCCAAAAGCAGTGGACCAGGTAGTCTACAGAGATCTCTTCTTCTTGTTGTTTCGTTGAGGCCCCTTAGATCACGTGGTTCAAAAGTCTGGTGAGCTTCATTCCTTCATCTTTGCTCTGTGGTTACCTTTCTTTTCCTGTGTCCACTTCACTCCCACTCCAGGACGCAATGCTTCAGCTGTCACTGACTGGAGACTGTCGGATGTTCCGATCAGTATTCTAAATTCATCCCTGTTAAATATATTCTTGGGATCAATTTAAAAAAAATGATAGGTTTTTCCGAACTAGTTTAGTCCATTTAGCATTTGTCTCTTTCCCTGTAGAAATGTGCTGAAGATTCTTGAGGTTAATAACTTGCCGTCCATTCTGACTATGTGGCCGTAGAAGGCAAATCTCATCTTTTTCATGGCTGATGTTATGCTATCTAAATTTTGGCAATGCTCGTTGTTATCCCTGATTCTGTATTCACCACCCTCTTTAAGGGGGCCATGATTTTTCTCAGGATTTTTCGTTCATTCAGTTACAAATTCCAGAGCAGTCCGTTTTGACCATGTTTAAGTATTCTGGGGCATACAGTTTCACAGTGTCGAAGTTTGAGGCGGAGGGAAAGGGATTTAGACTTGTGAACTTTCTTACAGAGATAGAAAGCTCTCTCCAGTTCGGTACGCCTGGCTTTCATGCCGAGATCCTCATTAAAGTTCGAGGTTATCCATTCTTAGAGGAATTTTTAGGAGTTAGCCTTCTTTATTACTGTATCCCCGTGTGGAATTCAGTTGAGTGCATCTCTGATATTGGTGATGAACTCCGTTTTGTTAATATCAATTCTCAACCTTTCTTTAGCTACTATTAGGCTCATGGAGGAGAGGAGATTTGTAGCTACCTCCATAGTTGATGCTAGGAGTGTGAGGTCATCTGCGAAGGTCAGACAACTGATGTTTAACTTGTCCTTCTTGAAACCGATTCTCTATCCGAGTTTTCTGATAGAGTTTTCGTCCATTCACGAATGGCTTTCTCTGATATCAAAGCTTTTCGATAGTTCCCCTCTGAATTTTACCTTCGACAGTGTTTGTCACAGTAGCCTCTACGCAGTAGCGGCTCGTGGCTCAAATGACAGGTGGAGTCAATGTGGGTATTATTATTGTTATTATTATTTACGTAGTTTTTGTTGCTTCTGCTGTGGTATACACACGCATAATAAACGTTGTAATTACATTTTATTGGCAGTATCATTACAGTTAATCATACTTAATTCTAATTAATTCCAATAGAAAAATACTGTTACGTGTTCAAGCGACCGTCAGCCTTGTCGCAGCCCCTTCGATATTACCTGAAAGGTGATGACTAAGCCAGATCGGGGAACCTCCCAGTCCGCCCGAGGACATGCCACGGCCCTTCCTCTATTATTCCCTCCATCTAGTTTCTCCATGTGATTTCTGGAAGATACGACAGGAAAGTTCCAGCTCCAGCCGAACCCTGAATATTCTAGTGGCCCATCATCGAGGTACATATACAAGGCCCCTGCGAGCGAGCTGTTGTTAAGGTGTCGGAGAGACCAATGAGTGGGTGGGTTGGAGACAATGGAACGAAAGACTACTGTGTATTCGTGTATTTCTGTGGACTGAGGCTCAGCGTGAATCGGCGAGGGAAGCCTCTATCGCGAGTGTGAAGGTAAATGGACCTGTGTTAATGTTCGCTGTTGTGAGTATCATCCTGCTGTTGAATACTGTTGAGCTGTTTAGTTGTTCACTCCATGTGACTGTGTGAATTACAGGACTGTCTGTGGAGTCGAACCAACGAACAGTCATCGTGTGTCGAGCGGCCCGTAGCCCTGTGTTTGTATCCAGCGGTCAACACACAGCTGCTGTATGAGATGACTGGACTTCGGGAAGTGCAAGTAAGGATTAATCGTCCGCAGGTATAGCAACGGGCTGGACCGCCTGCTGTGCCGTAAGGAAGAGAGCCACTTGCAAATAGACAGCAATTAGTGAGTGTGGACATTCATGGTTAATTAGAGTTGTGTGTGTGTATTTATTGGGTCAAACTGAAATAAATTAGAGTAATAAAACATACGGTGTCCGCCTCTGTGGTGTAGTGGTTAGTGTGATTAGCTGCCACCCCTGGAGGCCAGGGTTCGATTCCCGGCTCTGCCACGAAATTTGAAAAGTGGTACGAGGGCTGGAACGGGGTCTACTCAGCCTCGGGAGGTCAACTGAGTAGAGATGGGTTCGATTCCCACCGCAGTCATCCTGGAAGTGGTGTTCCGTGGTTTCCCACTTCTCCTCCAGGCAAATGCCGGGATGGTACCTAACTTAAGGCCACGGCCGCTTCCTTTTCTCTTCCTTGTCTATCCCTTCCAATCATCCCAACCCACATCAAGGCCCCTGTACAGCATAGCAGGTGAGGCTGCCTGGGCGAGGTACTGGTCATCCTACACAGTTGTATCCCCCAACCCAGAGTCTGAAGCTCCAGGACACTGCCCTTGAGGCGGTAGAGGTGGGATCCCCCGCTGAGTCCGAGGGAAAAGCCAACCCTGAAGAGTAAGCAGATTAAGAAAGCAAACGGACGGTGTTTTATTCATAACAATATTTTAAAAGTTTCGTCGATTCTTCTGAGATGTAAACAAAACAGTCACTTTTCCGTTGAATATCGGAATCTCTGCAATGACGTCCTTATGAATACAAAGCACAGCTGATGCGTTTAAACGTTCTTGTCCCATTGAGTTCCTGAGATAAGTTTCAATTCGTTTTGGAGTACTGAAACAACATTCTGATTCCGAGGTTGAAATTGGGGTCGTACTATTTCTGCCAGTTTATGTACTTCTTATGGTGTTTTCCTTCATTAAGGTCGAAACTCGTTACAGTCGCGAATGTGTCATTCTTATAAAACACAGTTAGTTCACTTTCTAACTTATCCTTCATAAGCATGCGGTAATATTTCACTGCACTGGTTACAAGTACCCTAGGAAAAGCAACTTTACGTTCTAAGAAAAAATGCTGATCAATTAAAGAAAAGCAATGTGTGTGCTGAGCCTGCCCCGTGGTGTAGGGGTAGCGTGCCTGCCTCTTACCCTGAGGCCCCGGGTTCGATTCCCGGCCAGGTCAGGGATCTTTACCTGGACCTGAGGGCTGGTTCGAGGTCCATTCAGCCTACGTGATTAGAATTGAGGAGCTATCTGACGGTGAGATAGCGGCCCCGGCCTAGAAAGCCAAGAATAACGGCCGAGAGGATTCGTCGTGCTGACCACACGATACCTCGTAATCTGCAGGTCTTCGGGCTGAGCAGCGGTCGCTTGGTAGGCTAAGGCCCTTCAAGGGCTGTAGTGCCATGGGGGGCGGAATGGGTGTGCTGCGTTTTTTCGGAACGGCGTTTCATCAGATTCACATTTATGTCACACGCTTCCTTAGCATCAGCACTTATGTTCACTTCTTTCCATACACGTCTTGTTGGGTCGTTCTGAATTTCGTTCCAACTCAGGTAAATTCCTTCTAATGTCATTTATTGTAGTTTCGAAATGCTGAAATGCAGTACGATCGTTTAAGGCATTGGTTGATGATTTCTCTAGTGCGTTGGACAGAATGTCAGCGTGTATCAGAACAGAATTTAAAAAAGAGAGAAAATATAGGAATTCCTCATCATTGAGAAGATGAGCTAGTCCTATTGCCTCTTTAACTGCAACGTCATCACAAACATCGTCAATTTGAATGGTATCAAAACACTAAAGAAGGACATCCTTATTGTTGGAGACAGTATTAACATCTCTGCTATGAAAATTCCAGACCATTTTTACAGTTTTATGAACCGCACTGCCACAGACAGATCTTAATAAATCAGTGCGCCTGGAAGAAACAGAAGAAACATAATGAAAAGGCCGATATATTGATGAGAAACAACTTCACTGATTTCGCAGTCGAGCACGATTACCAAGTTTAGCTGATGGACGCAACAGTCATGAGGAAATGTATCTCTTATCTTTACCTACACCCATTCCCCCCCCCCCCATTAAACAGCTCAATCTTGAATACGGGAAAAGGATATGAACCTCTCAACTGGGCCACTTCGATCGACATATCGCAACAATACAACAAACTTTATTGTGACAAGCGTGCTATATCTGAAGTTACATCTGAATGAATGACTACATATTTATCTCTTTGTACACTAGCAGAAATGGAAAAAGTCACACCATGAACACCTTGACTGAAAGCCACCAAACTTATACCCCAGAATTTGCATGCCTGTGAGATATGATGATTAAAATTTCCCCCTCGAACGGTCTAATTGTTAACACAGGAAAACGCCAACCAAAAGATTGCGGCTGGTGTGTGCACGTGATGGCTATTGTGTGTGTCTAACGTTACTGTCTCTTTTCAAGTAGAGCTCGTAACACAGCATGCCTAGAGGACGTGCACGAGTAGCTTATCGCCATCTTTCGAACTTTGTGAAAGATCGGATCATTTGCATGAGGGATATCGTAACATCATACCGAAAGATTGCGCAGACAGTTAGTGCAATGAGTGCAGAACGAGTAGTGACGAGATGGACTCAGGACAACAGTGTGGCACGAAGAGCAGGCACGGGTCCTTCCAGAAGGACTACACCACGAGAAGATCGTAGGATTTGTCGGTTTGCTCTGACGAACAGACGGATGACAACAGCTGACGTCCGAACAGAGGTTACAGGTAAAGTGTCACCACGAACCTTCGGGAACAGGTTACTGGAAGGTGGGTTGAGATCTCGAGTAGCCATGCGTTGTTTACCCTGACACCAAATCATAGACAACGGATACTTACATGGAGTAGAGCCAGTGTCAACTGGGACATCAAGTGGCATTCTTTGGTGTTCAGCGATGAGTATCGCTTCTGTTTGTGGAGGTCAGACCGGCGTGAACATGTCCGTAGACGACCTGGTGAAAGATCACAGGAAGAAGAGATTATCGAGGCGCATACCTCTTCAACTCGTGGAATCATGGTGTGGGGAGCAACTGGATATGACAACAGGACGGATTTGGTACGTGTTGACGGCGGACTACATGCTCGCCAGTATGTTACAAGAATCGTAAACCCTGTTGTCTTACCATTCATGATGAGGGTACCAAATGCCATATTCCAGCAGGATAATGGAAGAGCCCGCACTGCAGATCACACCAGAAACCCTTTTAGGAATGTCTGGATCCTTGACTAACCTGTCAGGTTCCCTGACTTGTTACCCATAGATCATGTCTGGGATGTGATGGGAGGAGGTATACGGTCATACCAGCTTCCAGCCAGCAATCTTCATGAACTGACACTGCATGCGTTTCAGGTACGAGAAGAAATCCCTCAAGATGATATTAGGGGGTTGTTCGGTTCCATGCCACACCGAATCTTTTATTGTGACCAGTTCCAGGCTTTGGAATTCCCTGTCAGGGGCATTGACTCTTTCCTCAAATTTAAAATATCTTGCCGAGACTACCTGTTGAGAGTTACCGATTGAAGTGTGTATTGGTGTGTATTGTGTGTGTGTGATTGGTAATTGTAAGATTAAAAATTGTTTCTGTTAGTTTTATATAATGTAAACGTAAGGGTAGTTGATAAGTGTGTACATTGTAAGTGTGTGTGCAAGTGTCTGTGTGAGATAGAAAAGAGGACTGAAGTAACGAGCTAATAAGATAATAAGCTGCATATTGTGTGGGTGTGTAACTTAAGCTTAATTTAGGAAATAGTATAATTAGTATAATTAGTAATAGGCAACCTTAATATTACTTGTTGTATTGTGGTTAAGTGTAAGAGAGGGCCGTGTGCCCTAACTTCTCCACACGAAAGAAGCCATAATAATAAATAAATAAATAAATAAATAAATAAATAAATAAATAAATAAATAAATAAATACAAAAGTGTATTCGTGCCCGTGGGGGTCATACCTTATACTGACGATGATGGTGATGGGCAGTTCCGAATGGGCTGAAGGTTTGATCAATATTGGAGTGGATTTTTCTGGTGTAACACTTTCCATTTCCGCTAGTGTATTTCCTGTACTATCGTCTCTCTATAGACCGCAAACATACACTCCAGTAATTCATTCTGAATGGTTTTCGAGATATTTTTTGATACTGTAGAATTGAGAAGGTGATCGCTTGGAATGCTGTCTAATGCCGCTAGTTCCGACGACAGATCCAAGAACACCCCGCGATTTTGTGAATTGTCACCTTCGTTATGGCCTCGAAGAGGTGGTTAACGACCGCGCTCGATAGTTGCAGTCGCTTAAGAGCGGGCGGTATCCAGAACTCGGGATATAGTGAGTTGGAACTCCACTGACGGTGGCCCTGAATATGCTTTTACGTGGTTTCCCATTTTCACACCAGGCTTTATCTTAATTAAGGCCATGGCTGTGTCTTCTGGTGTGGGCTAGACTAAATTTGTTACGTTCATTCATCTGTCTCAGTCTCATACTTGGCTTTGGCAACATGAAAGTGACCAAGGTACGAGCGATGCTAGTAATGTAATTTCTTATACACCCAGCCCCTGTTTTGAATGTCGTAAAAATGTTGGTCATAGGGATATTGTAGTGCGAAGGAAAATGGGATCTTAAGTGTAACAGGCGTAAGCTGGAGTAAATACTGAGCCAACTTTGAAATTACAGTAACTGAACTGAACCTCTGATAGGATTCTTAAGCTTATGAATTTTTTAAAGATGCTTTGATTTCTGATAGTGACATGGATGTAGTGGGAGGTTGGAAAATAAAATTTGCTTTAGAACAGTTGTAACAGTCAGTTTCAACTCATGTACAGTATTCTCCTGAGCTTCTGACGTGGGCTGCCACAATTTCTTACAGGCGGAAATCTGTTTGTTATAAAAAAATCTATCTATTGCATGTGGTATTTACATACTTATTTACACGTTCCGTTATATCATTGTTGTGTTATTTAAGATTTAAACGATGCTCAGGTAACTACTTAACTAATGCGTTCGTTCACCTCTGTGGTGTAGTGGTTAGTGTGATTAGCTGCCACCCCCGCAGTTCCGGGTTCGATTTCCGGCTCTGCCACAAAATTTGAAAAATCGTACTAGGGCTGGAACGGGCGCCACACAGTCTCGGGAGGTCAACTGAGTAGATGTGGGTTCGATTCCCCCTCAGCCATCCTGGAAGTGGTTTTCCGTGGTTTTCCACTTCTCCTCCGGGCAAATGCCGGAATGGTACCTAACTTAAGGCCACGGCCACTTCCTTCCCTCTTCCTTGCCTGTGTCCCATCCAATCTTCCCATCCCCCCACAAGGCCCTTGTTCAGCATAGCAGGTGAGGCTGTCTGGGCGAGGTACTGGTCATTCTCCCTAGTTGTATCCCTCAACCCAGAGTCTGAAGCTCCAGAACACTGCCCTTGAGGCGGTAGAGGTGGGATCCCTTGCTGAGTCCGAGGGAAAAACCGACCCTGGAGGTAAGCAGCTTAAGTAGAAGAAGAAGAAGAACTAATGCGTTTATTAGTAACCTCCTCCTTTCTTATTGTGTATCACTTCGATTAATTATTGCCCACAAAGTATATTTTTTACATTAAACTTGGAATTCCTGGAGTAAAGTTATCTGACATGCGAAGGTTTCTCATTGAAATTAAGTTATATAGATGGCGCCCTAAACTTGAACAGTTGACATCTGTTACCCCTATTTGGGTTTTGATATTACGGTCTGAGATATTGTAGTCGGCCTTCCGTAACGGCATCACGTTTAAACCGCCCGGCGGAATTCCACGACATTTTGCACAAACATTCTCAGAGGGACCTGTCCTGAAAACAATTTGCGGAATTGTTTGGGATAAATCGCGTAGTACTTTACTCCCAGACCAGGTAGCATTGTAACGCGAGTAAAGCAAAGATAGGTACGTTTACTGACGTGAAAACGGTAGGCAACATATTGATTGTCCGTCGTTTGACGAGCCTGGTGAACTACATCGGCCTGTGTAAAGGTTAGCCACACCAGAAACACACCTTAGGGCCTGTACTACGAGTGAGTGGTATACGGCCAGACGTAGGCTGCAAATTTTGCAAACTAGAAGTTAAATATTTTCTTGCGTACCAATAACGGATTTTAACTACGGTATTGCTATGAGGAAGATGTAGTAACATTTTTTTTGCATTGGCAATTAAGGTTATTGAAAATGTAATGAAATTAGCGTGGTCGAACACGTATTCCCGGGTGTTTTCGTTTGTTTAGCGCTATTTCTTTCGAAATTGTATTTTAAGAGACCAATATTATGTAGACTCTTTAGTCTATAAATGGAAGGTCACGCCAAGAAAAGAATTAGGACTGAACTTTAAAGTCCGCCTCTGTGGCGTAGTCGTTAGTGTGCTTAGCTGCCACCCCCGGAGGCTCTAGTTCGATTCCCGACTCTGCCACGAAATTCGAAAAGTGATACGAGGGCTAGAACTGGGTCCACTCAGCCTCGGAAGAACTGAGTAGAGGTGGGTTTGATTCCTACCTCAGCAATCCTGGAAGTGGTTTTCCGTGGTTTCCCACTTCTCCTCCAGTCAAATGCCGGGATGCTACCTACGTTAAGGCCACGGCCGCTTCCTTCCCTCTTCCTTGTCTATCCCTCCCAACCTTCCCATACCCCACCAAGTCCCCTGTTCAGTATACCAGGTGAGGCCGCCTGGGCGAGGTACTGGTCATCCTCCCCAGTTTTATCCCCCGACCCAGAGTCTGAGCTCCAAGACACTGCCCTTGAGGCTGTAGAGGTGGGATCCTTCGCTGAGTCCGAGGGAAAAACCGACCCTAGAGGGTAAACAGATAAAATAGAAGAAGATATCTTTCTTATAAAATAATTCCTAGGTACCATACTACACAAATTTGTTTTATTCTTCTCCAATAGCCTACTAATTACGGCGGTGCGCGTTACGGCGAAAATTAAGTTTATCTCCTTAATCAGTGACAACAGTTTAATTCTTTCTTAATCCGTTTGCCCTCCAGGGTTGGTTTTACCCTCGGACTCAGCGAGGGATCCCACCTCTTCCGCCTCAAAGCAGTGTATGGATCGTGAGACTTTACGTCGGGGTGGATACAACTGGGGAGAAGGACCAGTACCTCTCCCAGGCGTCTTCACCTTGTATGTTGAGCAGGGGCCTTGTGAAAAGATCGGAAGTGTTAGACAAGGAACCGGCTGTGCACCCCCCTGCCTCTACTCATTTGAACTCCCGAGGCTGAGTGGACCCCAACCCAGTCCTCGTACCACTTTTCAAATTTCGTGGTAAACCCGGGCCTCTGCGGGTGGCAGCTAATCACACTAAGAGGCGATCAATAATAATAATAATAATAATAATAATAATAATAATAATAATAATAATAATAATAATAATAATAATAATGATAATAATGTCCGCCTCTCTGGTGTAGTGGTTAGTGTGATTAGCTGCCACCCCCGGAGGTCCGGGTTCGATTCCCGGCTCTGCCACGAATTTGAAAAGTGGTACGAGGGCTAGAACGGGGTCCACTCACCCTCGGGAGGTCAACTAAGTAGGTGGGTTTGATTCCTACCTCAGCCATCCTGGAAGTGGTTTTCCGTGGTTTCCCACTTCTCCTCCAGGCAAATGCCGGGATGGTACCTAACTTAAGGCCACGGTCGCTTCCTTCCCTCTTCCCTGTCTATCCCTTCCGAACATCGCATCCCTCCGCAAGGCCCCTGTTCAGCATAGCAGGTGAGGCCACCTGGGCGAGGTACTGGTCATCCTCCCCAGTTGTATCCCCGACCCAGAGTCTGAAGCTCCTGGACACTGCCCATGAGGCGGTAGAGGTGGGATCCCTCGCTGAGTCCATGGGAAAAGCCAACCCTGGAGGATAAGCAGATTACGAAAGAAAGAAAGAAAGAAAGAAAGAAAGAAAGAAAGAAAGAAAGAAAGAAAGAAAGATGTCCTGAGCCGGGTAATCTTCAGATCCAAAATTCACAAAAGGCAACTCGACCAAGAGGAAAGACCAAAGAAGAACACCGGAAGAACTTCGTGTGAAGAAAGGAAGCCCGCGGTAAAATACTGAACGATATATGGTCTTAAAGGAAGGCAAACGGTTTTAAGTACTCTAGGTAATCCTAATGGATTTATTTGCAAATATATGTAATAATCTTATGGCTTCAGCTAAAATGGGATATATTCAAAAGCGAGTTCTGCAGGAACGGTTGTAGGAGTACAACCACTTCATAGTTGACCGAGTCGTCGGCTACGGACTGGTTCCTGCTTGCGTACATAATCTCCTAACTTTCGCTTCTCATCATCTCCTCTGGTAGCTCAGTTGGTAGAGCGGTGGACTGTAGTAGGCATGTTGTATCAGATATCCATAGGTCGCTGGTTCAAATCCGGCCCGGAGGAAAATTTTAAGTTTGTGACCAAGTAGCCAGTGGTTGCCGTTTGAATTCCGTAACTGAATGCCTAGAAACTCATCATCATCATCATCATCATCTGTTTACCCTCCAGGGTCAGCTTTTCCCTCGGACACAGCGAAGGATCCCACCTCTACCGCCTCAAGGGCAGTGTCCTGGAGCTTCAGACTCTTGGTCGGGGATACAACTGGGGAAATGACCAGTACCTCGCACGGGTGGCCTCACCTGCTATGCTGAACAGGGACCTTGTGGAGGGATGGGAAGATTGGAAGGGATAGGCAAGGAAGAGGGAAGGAAGCGGCCGTGGCCTTATGTTAGGTACCATCCCGGCATTCTCCTGGAGGAGAAGTGGGAAACCACGGAAAACCACTTCCAGGATGGCTGAGGTGGGAATTTAACCCACCTCTACTCAGTTGACCTCCCGAGATTGAGTGGACCCCGTTCCAGCTCTCATACTACTTTTCAAAAAAATTCGTGGCAGAGCCGGGAATCGAACCCGGGCCTCCGCGGGTGGCAGCTAATCACGCTAACCAATACACCACAGAGGCGGACATGCCTAGAAACTAACACTTCAATATCCTGAATCCTTCATTTATTTATTTATTTATTTATTTATTTATTTATTTAATTCGTTTACCCTCCAGGGATGGTTTTTCCCTCGGACTCAGCGAGAGATCCCACCTCTGCCCCCTCAAGTGCAGTGTCCTGGAGCATGAGACATTCGCTCGGGGATACAATTGGGAAAGAGGATCAGTACCTCGTCCAAGTAGCCTCACCTGCTATTCTGAAGATGGGCCTTGTAGGGGATGGGAAGATTAGAAGTGAAGGAAGAGGGAAGGAAGGGGCTGTGGCCTTAAGTTAGGTACCATCCCGGTATTTGCCTGGACAAGTGAGAAACCATCGAAACTTCAAGGTGCTGAGGTGGGAATCGAACCTCTCTCTACTCAGTTGACTTCGGAGGCTGTGTGAATCCCGTTCCAGTCCTCGTATCGCTTTTCAGATTTCGTGGCAGAGCCACGAATCGAACCCAGTCCTCCTGGGGTAGCAGTAAATTACGCTAACCACTACACCTGTTATATGAGTAGAGATGCTACTGTGATAACTTTTATTTGTCTTAACTCCATAGTATGTCCGCCTCTGTGGTGTAGTGGTTAGTGTGATTAGCTGCCACCACCGGAGGCCCGGGTTCGATTGCCGGCTCTGCCACGAAATTTGAAAAGTGGTACGAGGGCTGGAAAGGGGTCCACTCAGCCTCGGGAGGTCAATTGAGTAGAGGTGGGTTCGATTCCCACCTCGGCCATCCTGGAAGTGGTTTTCCGTGGTTTCCAACTTCTCCTTCAGGCAAATGCCGGGATGTTACCTAACTCAAGGCCACGGCCGCTTCCTTCCTTCTTGCTTGTCTATCCCTCAACTGAGTAGAGGTGGGTTCGATTCCCACCTTGGCCATCCTGGAAGTGGTTTTCCGTGGTTTCCAACTTCTCCTTCAGGCAAATGCCGGGATGTTACCTAACTCAAGGCCACGGCCGCTTCCTTCCTTCTTGCTTGTCTATCCCTTCCAATCCTCCCATTCCTCAGCAAGGCCCCTGTTCAGCATAGCAGGTGAGGCCGCCTGGGCGAGGTACTGGTCATTCTCCCCAGTTGTATCCCCCGACCCAGAGTCTGAAGTTCCAGGACACTGCCCTTGAGGCGGTAGAGTTGGATCCCTCGCTGAGTCCGAGGGAAAAACCAACCCTGGAAGGTAAGCAGATTATGAAAGAAAAAAAGAAACTCCATAGTATACTGAATAAAACGTATTTATTGAGAGCTTAGGTACAAATTTGAAAGACCAAATAATCCTGTAGTTTGTTAAATCTTTAACAGTAGAACTCCTATACCATGAGCAGAAAGGTATCGGTAAATTATTTAATCTTCTATAATAAAAAGTAGCTTATAATGCCATCGCTTACTTTTCTAAGAAGTATCTTCAATCGATAGTGGCTGATGTGAAGAAAGCTACTAAAAGCGCTTCCTCTGTTGTCGGTTGACTGCGGAACCGAGCATCACGGATGTCATGACGAGTGACGTACGTCAGATATATGTAACGTAACTATAGATATTTGTGACGTTACATCAGATATTTGTGACGTAACATTAGATATTTGTGATGTAACTTCAGATATTTTGGCGGAACGTAACGTAATTGTGACGTAGCATGTGGTATTAGGAGCATTACTCGGTCAGTATGGTATAAGATATGCTTAAAGGAGAATGCAATTAGAACGCTCTTCGATTTAATACTCGTAGCTATAACGCCGAAATTACATTATCATCATCATCATCATCATCTGTTTACCCTCAAGGTTCGGTTTTCCCTCGGACTTAGCGAGGGATCCCAACTCTACCGCCTCATGGGCAGTGTCCTGGAGCTTCAGACTCTTGGTCGGGGGATACAACTAGGGAGTATGACCAGTACCTCGCCCAGGCGGCCTCATCTGCTATGCTGAACAGGGGCTTTGTGGAGGGATGGGAAGATTGGAAGGGATACGCAAGGAAGAGGAAAATAAGCGGCCGTGGCCTTAAGTTAGGTACCATCCCAGCATTCGTCTGGAGGAGAAGTGGGAAACCACGGAAAACCACTTCCAGGATGGCTGAGGTGGGAATCGAACCCACCTCTACTCAGTTGACCTCCCGAGGCTGAGTGGACCCCGTTCCAGCCCTCGTACCACTTTTCAAATTTCGTGGCAGAGCCAGGAATCGAACCCGGGCCTCCGGGGGTGGCAGCTAATCACGCTAACCACTACACCACAGAGGCGGACCGAAATTACATTAATTTCATGTAAATTAATTCTACATTTTTAGAAAATGCTGCAGGAAATGCTCTAAATAGGATTCGCACCTATTCTCGAACTAGGAAAACGTACAAAAACTTAGGGCATCTTCGGTTTTAATTTAAAGAAATTACCATGAATGTCTTTGCTTAAAGCCCATTGTATTTTTGTGTGCAACGGGCGGTTTGGCTGGTTTTACACATTTTGAAAATGGATTGGTTCATTTAATAAATTGTTTATTGGAGATGAGAAACAGAAAAACAGCATTACTGAAAGTATAATACTGCAAATATAACACAATAAAACTTTCAAGTTAATAATCATATTACATATCTACGTGAAAAAATGTTTAATGTCGACAGAATAAAGAAAGGTTCGTGACTATTGAGCGAATAACTATGATAAATAAATAAATAAATAAATAAATAAATAAATAAATAGGGATTCATAACCTATGCAGGGAAAAACGTTTCAGCACAGAAATATACTATTTTAATCTTGCTTTTGGGCGCCAGTCTACAAATATGCCTGCTGTCGGCTTCATCAGAATAACATTGTTACGTAAGCGTTTTATTCAAGGCAAATGAAACACGATATTACAGTAAATATTGTAATAATAGCAAATGTACCCGTCCTTCGCTACAGTATTCTACATTATATACGGATATCGAAGTAAATTACTGTACATGCAGTGAATAAGATATTTTTAAAATTGTATGTCTCTTAGCGTTATTCAGAAACAGCAGGGGGAGATTCCTATACGTTGTTTCCAATGTAAAGTGCGAGTTGCGGAGTTCTGATGATAACGGCGGGCTGACTTGCCTACTGCCATTCACAATCGAGTAGGTAAGTTCTCATTATAATGGGGGGGGCATCACCTACTGCGCGGTCACAGTCGATTTTGGGGAGTTTTCGTTACAATGGCTGGCGCCCTTTCCTACTTCCAGACAGAATACAGTTGAGAAGTTTTTATTATAATAGCAGGCACCTTCCCTAATGCCAGTCAAAACTGAGTTGTGCTATTATCATTATAATGACAGGTCCCTTGTCTTAATGACAGTCACACCGAGTTGGTGAGTTTCCATTATAATAGCAAGGCCACTATGCCTAATGTCAGTCACATTTTGGATAAGTAAATTTATTTATAATGGTGGGCACACTTGCCTACTCCCAAACGCAATCGGTTAGGGGAGTTTTGAACAAAATTGCATCCGCACTGACAGTCAAAGTCGATGTGGAGAGTAATGATTACAATAGCAGACGCACACCTGCAGGGAAGCTCTATCGATGTAAAATATTTATTATAATGGGAAACACACCGCTTCCACATCGCTACAAATCGACTTCAATGAATATATATAGATCTTGTATGTTTACAATATATAAACCTGAATTTACAGATTAACTGCTGCTAAACGATACATCATATCGACAAACGGATTGTACCCTAAGACGCCTCACTTAGCGGTCTAAATGGCTGGTCTTAAGATATTTTCTCCTGTTTCATCTATTTATGGGTAAAACTGAGTTAGAGACGTTGAATATGGTGAAATTTTGGTTAAGTTTTCTCACAGTGCATTACTTTTGGGTACTAACATGACAGCTACATATATAGAATTTGGCTCACGTATGGATACTGGGTGTGCCAACGTTCGTGTAGAATTAGATTATTCTATCTTTCGTATAAGTGATTCGAACTACGATTTATACGTGTACAAAGAACAAAATGTAGGAATAATCGAGAAATGGAGACAAATCTAACATATAAGGAATAGAGATACGACGAAAAGTCATAGGATCAACGTTGTAGATCACTCCAAATTGAACGGAGATTGTGCCATCCGTTTTGTGATAGGACTTACCGTTTAGCCTCGGAATACCACGAAACGAAGATCTGCACCGTAATTGAAATTGCCTCCATAATTCGATATTCTTCGGGGATAAAAAGTGAAAAATGTGAAAATCTTTGAAGTTTTCTGTCGGTTACCAGCTGAAATGTATAATGTTGCCTTATTTCAGTTTTCTACCTCGTCTGGCAGATTGTGCTGCAATCTTGATTTTGGGCGAGGGGAGTAAAATTCAAGACATTCAGGAAACTACAGCTAAAAGTATGTAGACGGTCATTATTACCCCAAAATTGTCAATGCACAGACACACGGTTGTTACGATTGTATTTGTATATAGATAGATAAGGAATCTGCTCCACGTACAACACCTTTGGGCTATGTCCGCTGGACTTAGCCTGGACTTAGCCTGCAAAACCGACCGTTCATGATATCTCCCTTATTAATCCTCCTATCGAAAAAAATGCCCGTGAGGAAAAAACCTTCTTAGGAATGGATTTCCATTGATTTCGATGAAGGCAGGTAGGTTTCCATTAAGTTTGGATGAGTATATTTTGTGGAAGTGCAAAATCACGGTCCAGTTTCGTATAAAACCCCAGTCAGTTCAAGGATGAAAATGGGCCTGTGCCCTATCATACATGTATCACATTTGCAGTAGTTCCTGTAGTGGCTAATTCTCCATTGCAATGCAGCCTTCCATCCTACGTTGCATAGAATCACGCATTTGTTGGAACACCCCTCGCTGTTGCAGGATTGCATCACAAGCATTGAGCACGCGTTCTCGTAGTGTATACTCATCATTTATGGGGACGGCATGCAGCATGCACCATGGTCTTTACATGTGACCAAAGCCAAAAATCTAAAGGATTTAGGTCAGGCGAACTGGAAGGCAAAAGTATTGACCCACCGAGACAAATCAATCACTCATAGAAGATCAGTGTAAGATGCCGCCTACCCTACGATGAAAAACGGACCTGTGCTACATCATGCACGTACAACATTTGCAGTGTTCCTGTAGTGCCTCATTCTCCAGCAACAAAGGCAATTGCTCCCTAAGGAAGGGATGATACGTCGGACTATTCAAACTGTTGTGTAGAACGTAAGGACCTTTCTCCCCGTGAGTGCCGGCCAATACGTTGATACTAAATTTGTCCTGGTGTTGTCTCACTTGCACTGCATGGTGATTTACATCGGCCCATACGTGTGTATTATTGAAATGTACGATACCACCTCGTCTGTAAACAAAACCTTCGATGTGACGCACATGTTTGGTGGAAACCATTGGCATAAGTGCAATCTGGCGGATCGATCGTGGGGCAGCAGAACTTGGACGCGCTGCACATGGTACGGTAGAGGAACTGTTCATGGAGGACTGTCAAGACAACACTTTTAGCAATACCTTCGGTCGAGGCTATTCTGCGGACACTCGTTCCAGGATTGTCTTCCACATGTTGTAATACCCGTTGTTCCATATCAGGTGTGCGAATTGTTGGAGGTCTGCCACAATCGCTTGTTCATGTTGCAAAGTATCCCGTTTCCAAAAGGCGCTGGAACAGGGAACTAAACTTTGCAGACGGTGTGTAGCGTGTTGGATATTTGTCAGCATACAGATTACGTGCCCGTAGGTTGCTTCGATTTACTTTCCCGTAACAGAAATAATTATAGGTCTCTTTTACGTACTGTAAAGCCAGAGAAGAAAGACAAGAGGATAAATTATAGTACTGCAGTGACACAGCCAATCATGCGCCATTTGAGAACTACCGTACACCTGACGAAACTAGCCTCACTAACTGCGAGAGCAATACGGTCTGTAGTACGCAGTGGAATACTCTACGTGGGTTAGTGTGTTTCGCTCTTGCTTGACACAGCACAAATCCACACACGCGCGATGCACGATGTACTGCATCAAGTGTCTGCGTACAAGGGTTTCGCATTTGTTTCGTGACGAAGTGCTCTGAGTTCAAGATATGCCCCTCCCGCAAAGTAGTACCATAACCCAACACGCTAGTAGGTTTACGATCAATATTTATGTAGAAACTTATTTCCGTCTTTTGTTGCACACGACCCTCCGTAAATTATGGGAACATCGTGATCATTGATAGTAGTGGTAGTGGACCATAACTTCGAAGATATTGGGTTTGTGACAAATGTGTATAGGACCTTTTCCCTTCGTTTGTTGTGTGCCGCCTTCTCTATAAATATCGGAACATTTTTCAAGAATACTTTGCGGTGTCTGTACGTTTTGAATATTAGCCTGATACATGGTTTTTATGGTTTATATTATTTTTTGTCTGTTTGTCTGCCAGTGTGTCTCTGTGATACAGAATCACGGGAGAACTGATAGATTTTCACGAAACTTAGTATTTAGATTTGGAATAAGGGTGAGCAGCATTTTGGCTACACGATGCTCAAAACAATTCAGCATAATCAGGCCTCAAAGTGGCCTAAAATAAAAGCCCAATGTATCTCTTTCTTAAGATTGATTTTACCGGAAAATTACCCATCACAAAATTATTTATAATCGGATTTACAAACTTGTTTGTTCTATACCATTTCCTGATACAGAGACAAATAAGGCAAATAACAGTGATGGTCATGTGATTATCTGTATGGAAGGTAGCTATGAAGATAATCCCAGCAATGTTTCCAAGGCTTTGTACATCTTACTTTACTCTTTGAATGTTGGTACTTTGTTTCTATGCTGGAATTGTATGATCCATGTAGAACGGAAGGAGAGCAAAGATTCAAGCCTGAACACAGCGCTGTAGTCCCAATATTCTCACAGGGCATACTCTAAGTCAGGGCATGATAAATCCCGGATACCAGACCATCGTGGCATTAACAATTAATGGTTTACAGGTAGTTATAACAAACTTCCCTCAATTTGGTACAAATCAGTCATATGGAAGATATTTTATGATGATAATGAAGAAATCCATATTTTAACGCCTTAGTTTTAACAGCTTAATTTGCTCACACACTTGTTTTCTACTGTACCTACTTCCATCTGTTTATTTTTCCATCATGATGTCTACATAAGCGGGAGACATTATATGTACTGCTGAATCTTTAAAAAAAATGGATAAATACACATTACTGAAAAACGTTTAACACTTATAGATGATGTCATATCGAGAAGCGTTATCTAGTCATCAGAAGAAAATATTACTAATATATCAAGATTTAACTATTGCAGCCGTCATAATTTTTTTTTGCTATTTGCTTTACGTCGCACCGACACAGATATGTCTTATGGCGACGATGAGGTAGGGAAGGCCTAGGAATTGGAAGGAAGCGGCCGTGGCCAAGGCATTTGCCTGGTGTGAAAATGGGAAACCACGGAAAACCATCTTCAGGGCTGCCGACAGTGGGGCTCGAACCCACTATCTCCCGATTACTGGATACTGGACGCACTTAAGCTACTGCAGCTATCGAGCTCGGTCAGCCACCATAAATACTACGTAAGTAAAAGCAAAGTTATCTCCGTACAGGCCATGAAGGCCCTTGGAGGGGTACAAGCTTAAGGCTTCCACTATCCGGAACTTCGGCACTTGATGGGGTAGAGAGGTAGGTCTATGCCCGGCCGCCTTTGCCCCCAGGAATTAACCTGGTACTCATTTTTGGTGAAGGCTGAGTGAACCTCAGGGCAATGTGCACCTCCCGAAGTGGAAATCTCGCTTCTTAAATTTCACGACTTCCTGACGGGGATTATAACCCACGTCCTTCCGGGCGAATCGAGCACGTATTTACCGCCTCAGCCAGGCAGCCCCTAAAAACTACGGAAGTACCGTAAGATAAGTAAACGCGTCTCATACAGTATAGACAAGTTTTGTTCTAATCTAAATTATGCTCAATAAATGATCGGCAAGAATGTAATAATGCACATGTTAAGTGATTGATCCGTCAACGAGGCGTACGACAGCAACTTCACTGTAACACTGATACGCTAACACGAAGATTTACCGGGTGAGTTGGCCGTGCGGTTAGAGGCGCGTGGCTGTGAGCTTGCATCCGGAAGATAGTGGGTTCGAATCCCACTGTCCGCAGCCCTGAAGATGGTTTTCCGTGGTTTCCCATTTTCACACTAGGCAAATGCTGGGTCTGTACCTTAATCAAGGCCACGGCCGCTTGCTTCCAACTCTTAGGACTTTCCTCTCCCATCGTCGCCATAAGACCTATCTGTGTCGGTGCGACGTAAAACCACCTGAAAAAAAAAACGAAGTTTTGTGTAATAACCTTCAGTTTATAGGCATACGGTAATTTTTCAAAATTTTTCAGTCTTGATATTTAAAATAAACGTGACTGAGATGGATTTGAACTACATTCTCTTGTCTTGTCTCTGAAATGTATCGTGTATGGAGGAGCACACTGAACAGCAGCATAACTAAAACCTGCCCAAAATTTAGACCTCCCCTGCGAACCATGTGACCTTGCAGTGGTGGAAAGGCTTGCTTGTCCAAATGAATCAGATAGCCGAGCAACCATATCGGATGGGTATCTGTCGAGAAACCACATGAACAAATGGTTCATCGAAAGGGGAGTAGCAGCCTTTCGGAAGTTGCAACGGAGGCGGTCTGGATGATTGACTGATATGCTCTTGTAATAATACACAATATGGCTTAGCTGTGTTGATACTGCTACACGGCTGAAAGCAACGGGAAACTACAGCCGTAACTAACTCCCGAGGACATGCAGCTCTCTCTATATAAATGATGTACTGACGATGGCTTCCTCCCGGGTAAAATAGTGCGGAGGTAAACTAGTCCCCCATTCAGAAATCCAAGTCGGGACTACACGAGAGGGGGCAATCATTAAGAAGATGGATACTGACATTCTTCGAGTCGGAGCGTGGAATGTTAGAAGTTTGAATCTTTACAGTAGGTTAGAGAATCTGAAAAGGGAAATGGAAAGACTAAAGTTGCATGCAGTTGGTATAAGTGGAGTACGTTGGCAGGAAGAGCAGGATTTTTGGTCAGGCAATAACACAATTATTATTTCTTTCTTTCTTTCTTTCTTTCTTTCTTTGTCCGGCTCCATGGCTAAATGGTTAGCGTGCTGGCCTTTGGTCACAGGGGTCCCGGGTTCGATTCCCGGCAGGGTCGGGAATTTTAACCTTAATTGGTTAATTTCGCTGGCACGGGGGCTGGGTGTATGTGTCGTCTTCATCATCATTTCATCCTCATAACGACGCGCAGGTCACCTACGGGTGTCAAATCAAAAGACCTGCATCTGGCGAGCCGAACATGTCCTCGGACACTCCCGGCACTAAAAGCCATACGCCATTTCATTTCATTTCTTTCTTTCTTTCTTTCTTTCTTATTCTTAATCTGTTTACCCTCCAGGGTTGGTTTTTCCCTCGGACTCAGCGAGGAATCCCACCTCTACTGCCTCAAGGACAGTGTCCTGGAGCGTGAGACATTGGGTCGGGGGACACAACTGGGGAGAATGACCAGTACCTCGCCCAGGCGTCCTCACCTGCTATGCTGAACAGGGGCCTTGCGGGGGAATGGGAAGATTGGAAGGAATAGACAAGGAAGAGGGAAGGAAGCGGCCGTGGCCTTAAGTTAGGTACCATCCCGGCATTTCCTGGAGGACAAGTGGGAAACCACCGAAAACCACTTCCAGGATGGCTGAGGTGGGAATCGAACCCACCTCTACTCAGTTGACCTCCCGAGGCTGAGTGTACCCCGCTCCAGTCCTCTTACAACTTTTCAAATTTCGTGGCAGAGCCGGGAATCGAACCCGGGCCTGCGGGGGTGGCAGTTAATCTTACTAACCACTACACCACAGAGGCGGACTAAAATAATTATTCCCGGATTATTGTCGTCAAGATAGACACCTATCCAATGCCCACCACAACAGTGCAAGTCTATATGCTTACTAGTTCAGCAAATGATGAAAAATCGAAACAATATATGAAGAGAGAGAAGATTTAAAACAATATGTAAAAGGTAACGAGAATTTAATTGTGATGGGAGACTTGAATACAGAGGTAGGCCAAGGAAAAGAGAGAAATACAGTAGGACAGTTCGGATTGGGACAAAGGAATGAAAGAAGAAGTCGGCTGGTTGACTTCTGCACTGATCATAATTTAGTCCTTGCAAAACACACAAACGACGGCTGCATACGTGGACGATACCAGGAGAAACTGGAAAGTATCAAATAGACTTCATTATGATTAGGCAGACATTTAGAAACCAGATGCTGGATTGCAAATCTTTCCCAGGAGCAGATGTGGACTGTAACCACAACTTGTTGGTCATGAAACGCCAACTCAAGTTGAAGAAATTGAAGAAAGGGAGCAATGCAAGGACATGTGATCTAGACAAGTTGAACGAAAATAGTGCGAGGTAATGTTTAAAGAAACATGTTGCACAAGGACTAAATGAATGGGTGAAGGAAATACAATAGAGGGTGAATGGACAGCTGTGAAGATCAACTAAGAATGAATGGATAATTCATGAGTTACTAGACCTGAATAATGAATGACGAAAGTACAAGAATGCGAAAATTGAAGAGGGCAGAAAGAAATACACGCGATTGAAGAATGAAGTGGAGAGAAGGTGCAGGACAGCTAAGGAAGAATGGCTGAAAGAGAAATGCAAGGATGTTGAACGTTGTATGGACCTAGGAAAGGTAGATTTCACATAATGGAAAGTCAATAGTACCTTTGGAGAAAGAAAAACTAGGTGTATGCATATTAAGAACTCAGACGGAAAGCCACTTCTAGGGAAAAAAGACAAGGAAGAAAGATGACAGGAACATATCCAACAGTCGGATCAACGTAAAGAATTAAATGATATGGTTCTGGAACAAGTCCGTTGATGCTGATGAATTGGGAGACCCAATTTTGAGGTCAGAATTCGACAGAACTTTGAGAGCACTAAGTAGGAACAAAGTACGTGGAATTGATGACATTCCCTCAGAATAACTGACTGCCTTAGGAGAAACCAGCATGGCGAGCTTATTCCATTTAGTATGTAAGATGTATGAGACAGGAGAAGTGCCATCTGATTTTCGGCAGAATGTTGTTATACCTATTCCCTGGAAAGCCGATAAAACAAGTGTGAAAACTACCGCACCATTAGTTTACTATCTCACGCCTGCAGAATTTAACACGTATTAATTACAGAAGAATGGAAAGAGAATTTGAAACTGGGTTGGAAGCTCAATTTGGCTTCAGAAGAAATGTAGGAACACGTAAAGCAATCCCCAGTTTACGTCTGATCTTAGAGGATCTAATCAAGAAGGACAAGTACACATACATGGCGTTCATTAATCTTGAAAAGGCATTTGATAATGTTCATTGGACCAATCTATTTGTGATTCTGAAAGTGATCGGAATCAGATACCTAGAACAAAAAATGATCTAAAATCTGTATAAATATCAGTCTGCTGTGATAACAATCGAGGGCATTGAAAAAGAAGCAACAATACAGAAAGGAGTGAGGCAAGTTTAAAGTTTGTCCCCCCTCCTTTTCAACGTTTATATAGAACAGGCAGTAAAGGAAATCAAAGAGGAATTTGAGAAGGAAATCACAATCCAGGAAGAGGAAACCAAACCTAATTATATGATATTGTTATTTTAGTCCGCCTCTGTGGTGTAGGGGTTAGCGTGATTAGCTGCCACCCCCGGAGGTCCGGGTTCGATTCCCGGCTCTGCCACGAAATTTGAAAAGTGGTACGAGGGCTGGAACGGGGTCCACTCAGCCTCGGGAGCTCAACTGAGTAGAGGTGGGTTCGATTCCCACCTCAGCCATCCTGTAAGTGGTTTTCCGTGGTTTCCCACTTCTCCTCCAGGCAAATGCCGGGATGGTACCTAACTTAAGGCCACGGCCGCTTCCTTACCCCTGCCTTGTATATCCCTTCCAATCTTCCCAGCCCCCCGCAAGGCCCTTGTTCAGCATAGCAGGTGAGGCCGCCGGGGCGAGGTACTGGTCATTCTCCCCAGTTGTATCCCCGACCAAGAGTCTGAAGCTCCAGGACACTGCCCTTGTGGCGGTAGAGGTGGGATCCCTCGCTGAGTCCGAGGGAAAAGCCGAACCTGGAGGGTAAACAGATGATGATGATGATGATGATTGTTATTTTATCTTAGACTGCAGAAGATCTGGAGAAATTTGAAAACTGCTGAATGGTATGGACAGAGACTTGGGTAACGAGTACAAGATGAAAATAAATAAATAAATAAATAAATAAATAAATAAATAAATAAATAGCAAAAGCAATGGAGTTCAGTCGAACGAAGTCAGGTGGTGAAGGAAATATTAGATTAGGAAATGAAGTCATAAAGGAAGTATAGGAATATTGTTACATGGGTAGTAAAATAACTAACGACGGCAGAAATAAGAAGCACATGAAATGCAGACTGGCACAAGGAAAGAAGTCCATTCTTAAGAAAAGAAATTTGCTCACTTCGAACATTGATATAGGAGTTAGAAAGATGTTTCTGAAGACTTTAGTCTGGAGCATGGCATTGTATGGAAGTGAAACATGTACGATAACTAGCTCAGAAAGAGAAGGAGAATAGAAGCTTTTGAAGTGTAGTGTTACAGAAGAATGCTGAGGGTGAGATGGATAAATGGAATCACGAATGAAGGGATATTGAATCGAATTGGTGAGGGGTGATCGATTTTGCTAAATTTGACCAGAAGATGAGATAGGATGATAGGACACTTGTGCTGTTGGTTTTTGAGGGAAGTATAGGCGGTAAGAGCGGTAGAGGTATTACAAGGTAGGAATATGATAAGTAGATTAGAGCAAATGTAGGATGCAGCAGTTACGTAGAAATGAGAAGGTTAACACAGGATAGGGTGACATGTGGGGCTGCAACAAACCAGTTTATGAACGGATGACTCAAACAAGAACAGATTTTAGAATCCACTTCTTCAATTTGGCGTGTCCAAAATGTTTTTAAAAATCTAAGCCTTATTTAAACATGCAAAGCGTTGTAATACACATTCATTTTTCTCTCAAATTGCATTTGATTGAACTGATGGAAACATTTTCTAAAGCGATTAAGTATTTCAATTGGACTTCGAAGTTTCCTGAAAGTCCAAATCAAATTTGACCATCAAACAGTGAAAGTTTTAAGGATCATTTTTGAGATTATGACGGGGTGTGAAGACGTACTGGAAGTTGAAATGTAGGGATGTACATATAAGTAGGTATACAAAAATAGACATGAATTAACGGGGCATTTCTAGGCATCTTGCGATATCGAAAGTTCCCACAATCCCTCGAGAGAGCTGTGCTGGGGAGGGTTTCGAAATCGGGACTCAGAAGCAAAACAGTGTAATCATTTTCCCCAGTGAGAAGCTATTTTTTTTACAATTGGCTTTACGTCACACTGACACAGATAGGTACTGTGGTGACGATAAGATTGCAAAGGGGTAGGAGTGGGAAGGAAGCAGCCGCGGTTTTAATTAAGGAAAATGGGACACCACGGAAATCATCTTCAGGGCTGCCGACTGTGGGATTCGAGCCTACTATCTCCCGATTGCAAAGTAAGAAACTCATACCTCCCATGAGTTTAAACGTTTCCTGGAAGTCAATGTTTGTTTTTACCACTAAAACCCGCGAAAGTGTTGAAGGAAACGTTTGAGATATTAAGGAGATAGAAAGAGTTAACTGATCCATAAAAGAAGCTACGTTGAATTGATCCCGTCGGTTGGCAGTAGGCGAAGGGATCTGCTGCTATTATATTGTAGAGTAAAACATGTTTAATCTGGCTTAATTGCGAGTTGGCTGTACTGTTAGAGCCGCGTAACTGTGGGCTTGGATTCGGGAGATGGTGGGTTGAAATCCAACCATTGACAGCCCTGAAGATGGTTCCGTGGTTTCCCATTTTCATATTATGCAAATGCCCGGGTCTGTTATTAAGAAACACGGCCCATTCTATTGGCAATAAACATTTATCGTAGAACTGTTGCCTTAAAGCCCATTGTGATTTGTATGTGTAGCGAAGCGTATGGGTATCTCTAGTTTAGAATATTAAAAAAAAAAAAAAAGTAAATCTTCCACTGCTGTACAGCCTTGATGGGCCTTGACCTACCAAGTGACCGCTTCTCAGCCCAAAGGCTATTTCATTAGGTGGCGAGACGTAGTCAGCGCGAGAAATCCTTTCTTAGCTCATTCTTGGTTTGCTAGATGAGGCCGCAAAGTCACCGCCATTAGTTCCTCAATTGTTCTCGTGTAGACTAAGTAGATGCTTAACCAGCGCTCAGATCCGGATAAAAATCCCTCATCTGGCCGGGATTCGATCTCGGGGCCTCCGGGCAAGAAACAGACTCCCTACCCCTAGACCGCGGAGCGGGCAAAATTTGGAATAGAACGAAATTTAAAAATCGAAATATCTCAGGGGACGGCGTTCCTCCAGGTTTCCTCCAACTAAAGCACTGCATATGGCGTATAGAAATAAATATCCATAAAATACTGATGAAATTGTGAGCTGTACCATAATTGTCGGACAGCCCTTGTGTTCCTCAGTTGAAGTGGCATGTGTAATTGCCGGTACTTAAATCTAATGTAAGTAACTGTAACCAGACTTAATGTAGCCTTGGAATCTGGATTGTCTATTTTGTTTTGTTTGAAAATGTTAATTTTGTTGCACGGATATTTCTAACGGAGAACCGCAGTCGTCCTTGACCATGCACTTAGCTAAGCAGAGAAAGTTTATGCAAATTCGTGTTTTCTTCTGAGAACCACGTTACTGAGCTGCAAAATTGTTCTTGAGATTAGCCATGAATATGGGCACAGCACAGAGCAATTTGTTACTTGAACCAAGGATCTTCAGTCTTACGCAGTCGCTCGAGGAAGGTGGTGGTGGAAAATATTGTTTCAAGAGAAAGTACAACTGGCAACCCATCCTCTCTTAACACTAATCAGAGGAAGAATACAAGAGTAAAAGAAAGGTACGGGCCACGAAGAGCGTGAAAATGAAAGACTCCCCAGGGCCCGATTCCTTCAACTCTGTGTTAAATGTTACTTAACATACGGTAACTAACAATTGTTATTAATTTGACACTTCGGTTAAAAGTCCCCTGCTGCACGAACACATTTCAAACATGTGTTACGAAACAATTGTTAAAGACAAAATTAATATGTTTCCATGAGATTACTGAACGCATTTGGTAGTGAGCGTCTTTTATTTATTTTCATAAAGCTCTCAGAGCAGTATTTTGGAATTTATTGTATTTTGTCACGCATGGTTGACGTTATAGTATTATAGGTTATGGTTAGCGGAGACTGCTAAGACGTAAACATGTGCGACAACATTCAAGTACGGCGCTAGCCACTAGTACAAGAAATAATACTGGCGTCCTCAGAGTATATCTACAGCAGAATTCGACTGCCACACGAACAATTTGCCTCACTTAAATGATGCTTCCGAAAGAATAAGGACATTGCAATCCAGACTAAAATCTGATTCATCCGGACGCTCATCCTCGCAGAAATTCTATATGGGACTGAAACGTAGGCATTACTCAAGGCCGACCTCGACAAGGTCGAGGTATTTCAAAGGCGTTTCCTACATCAGTTATTACGGGTTTCTGCTGTATATGCAATCGTGTTCGAAATGAAGTCATTGGTAAAAGGTGCGGTCACCAGGCACCCATCGAAGAATACATTCAGAGGTGGCGACTAAAATATTTGTTTGTTTGTTTGTCGAATGAACATTTCTGGACTACCGTACCAAATCCTCTGGTGAAAACGACCAACATCCAACGAGTCGCCCGAAAGAAAATTCGGCTCAATAATTTTCAGGGAGGTCTGAAAGGCCTCCAACCTAACACCAGTGATGCCAAGGACTTAGCCACCAACAGCAAGGAATAGACGGAGTTCAGCGGCATCCACAGCAGCGTAGTGACTACGAGGCTTGTCCACGCATAAAGCACTAATGTTACTGGTTTTACGGCCCGCTGTCTACTTTTTACGACTTCGGAGACGCCAATGTGCTGGAATTTTGTTCGGCAGGAGTTCATTCGTGTGTTCATTTATTTACTGACGAGAGGCTGACGTAAAAAGTAAATTACAAGAATAATTGAAGAAAGGAACAAAATACTTATTGAAAGTAACCTATATGTTCTAAAGCGGGAATAAATATTACCAGGATTGAGCAAACCAAGTTGGACTCAGAGGGCGAGCACTCCAGCGACTCAGTTTCTCAGCGCACCTCCTCACAGGCATTCACCAGCTACGGATCAAGGAATGAGAACAAGAAGAAACCTACGAGATTAGCAACACTTGTTAACATTAATCGTTTGAGGAAGAGTTTCAATCCTTCAACGTTTGAGGGTATCAGCTAATATAAAGCTAGAGAAAGAAGGGTATGAACTGGAAATCTCGAGAAGACTCAAAAACCCAATTTTGCCGAGGCCGAGTTGATGAAGGGAATTGAAATAGAAAAAGGTGAAACAGAGGAGTTTGCTACAGGCTTTCCTGGGACTCTTCGAAATGGACCCTGCTAATGACTGGTTCCACTTACTCCTCACTTTCATCTTTACAACTTGACCGTTATCTTCAGACACCGACTGTAGGTTTCCTTTCGTTGTACTTCCCTTTATTTTACTAGTTCCCTTATTCTTCAACGGGACAGGGTTCATTCTTTTCCTTTTCTGATTGTTTTTAAGACAGAATGGTTAGTTCTACACTTAACCGTACTGAAATTTTGTCCAAGATATAGCCCGAAAATTGAATGTGAGATTATGATGATAGTAGATACTTCAAAACTTGGAGGGCATGCTGATATCCTTAGTTTCTTCAGCTGTGGTCAATGTTAAATGTACTGCGGGGACATCGAAATAGAACTAGCACACATGTGCACTCACACGCTATTCATACCTTTTACAATTTATTTCAATAGTAGTTGGTATTATTTAATAATATTTTACATTAAAATATTAAAAGAAATAAAATCGTCCCCCTCTGACAAACTAACAAATGTGCAAATTGTCAAAAAATTAGCAAGGTTGTGAGATTATCCTAACTCGCTGACTACCTTTACAAACATATTAAACTGGATTAAATTGAAAAATCTGAATATCTGCATTTAAAATGGAAATTATGAAAATTAACATTCATTAAATAAAATACACACTCGTCGAACCTTGTACTCACACTTACTTGTTACCTGCTTACTTACACATACGTTATTTGAAGGGCGCCAGCTGTCACTCAGTACAGCAATAATAGAATGAGACTCTTGACCATCTCTAGGGTGTGGGGTAATAAGCTTACTTTTGACAACATACCATATAAGTTCTGGGAAAAGGAGATTGGCGTTCGGTTTCCCCATTAATTTTGAGGTTAAGATATTTTACTGCCAATGAAATGAAACTCTGAATTCGTTTGATAGAACAATATATATTCTTTAAATAATATATCAAAAAATAGTGAGTCTTGTTGCGATAAAACAGATGAGAATATGAAATTATGACATTGCAACTGACAGAAACTAGGCATGAATTTGACTTCTTCTTGACCGGACATTTAACAATTTATACGAAATATTTCCCTCACTGATTCACTTGACTGTACCTTTAACACTTTGAGTGTAATTACGACGTAATCCATTGCTCTGGTGTTTACTGTAGATGTGTCACGCCTAACGTGGTGATACATCCTTGAGACTGCTTCTTCTCCATATCATCTGACTTCTTTGTAAGTCAATATGGTATGACCTCTTGGTAGGTCCAGGGTTGCCCTCTCTGACTCCTTGGTAAGCCTTGCGTCCGCGTCTTCCACTAAGTGACGGACCAACCATTTGATCTCACTCTCTCAATGACCAATAATGGCTCACTGAGTCTTCACCATCTCTCGTTCACACTGGTTGGCTGACCACTTAAGGCCTCTTGATCTAGTAGACTACTTCACTGTACTGCATCCGTATAAGTAATGACTGACGCTACAATGTGCATCCACCTTATATAGACTTGGTTGACACAGCTACGTAATCTCCAAAAATAACAATGACATACTCCCACCTACGCGACAGATATTACATACAGTGGTGAAATAGCCCCGCGGCGATGAGTCCGTGCGCGCATATTCTAAATAAATACAATGACGTAGCCATGGCTTGGCGATGACTTGGCAGAATCGCCAGAGGTCTAGCAATATCACAACGTCACTTCCAATCTCTGATATATACAATAATTCTCACTGTACAGGTATTGAGTGTTATACTACACATACGTATATATGTATACATCTAAGTGCAATCTTGCAAGCAACAGGCAATTGCAAAATTGTATAAAACGGATAATTACAATAATAGTACAATATCACAGATAACATAATAATAATACTGACATAATAATAATAATAATAATAATAATAATAATAATAATAATAATAATAATAATAAAATACAGATAAAATCATACAATAATAAAAATACAGATATCATCTTGTAACGGGATTTGAACCGTTACAGTTGAAAGCAGTTGTGATTAGTCATGTCAAATCAATTTTTTTAATTAATGGTTGGTTTCATATGTTAGCCAAATAGAACGAGCTGCAGATGTAAGAATTTGTCAGAGGGTAAACATTATATAAATAATACAATCTAAACCAAAATTTTAGAACTGCAAGTTCCCTAGTGTCCGCCACTGTGATGTAGTGGTTAGTGTGATTAGCTTCCACCCCTAGAGGCCCGGGTTCGATTCTCAGTTCTGCCAAGAAGTTTTAAAGTGGTACGAGGGCTGGAACGAGGTCCACTCAGCCTTGGGAGGTCAACTGAGTAGAGGGTGGTTCGATTCCCTCCTCAGCCATCCTCGAAGTGGTTTTCCGTGGTTTCCCACTTCTACTCCAGGCAAATGCCTTCTTTCTTCCCTCTTCCTTGTCTATCCCTTCCAATCTTCCCATCCCCCCGTAAGGCCTCTGTTCAGCATAGCAGGTGAGGCCGCCTTGGCGAGGTATTGGTCATCCTCCCCATTTTTTTAAATTTCGTGTGGCTATTACTAGCCGAGTGCAGCCCTTGTAAGGCAGACCCTCCAATGAGGGTGGGCGGCATCTGCCATGTGTAGGTAACTGCGTGTTATTGTGGTGGAGGATAGTGTTATGTGTTGTGTGTGAGTTGCAGGGATGTTGGAGACAGCACAAACACCCAGCCCCCGGGCCATTGGAATTAACCAATGAAGGTTAAAATCCCCGACCGGCCGGGAATCGAACCCGCGACCCTCTGAACCGAAGGCCAGTACGCTGACCATTCAGCCAACGAGTCGGACATCCTCCCCAGTTGTATCCCTCGGCCAAAAAGTCTTACGCTCTCGGACACTGCCCTTGAGGTGGTAGAGGTGGGATCCCTCGCTGAGTCCGAGAGAGAAACCAAAAAACCAAATCTGGAGGGTAAGCAGATTAAGAAGAAGAAGAAGAAGGAGAAGAAGAAGTTCCCCATTTCATCACTTTTGCTATTTTGCCATAGTGGAGACGAAATATAACTTAAATGTTGTTAAGATATAATAAGATACTGAAGCCAAAAATAATACTAAAGTGTATCTCATTAACTTCTCTAAGCTATACGATTAAGATGAAATGAAATAGTGTATGGCTTTTAGTGCCGGGAGTGCCCAAGGACAAGTTCCGCTCGCCAGGTGCAGGTCTTTTGATTTGACGCCCGTAGGCGACCCGCGCGTCGTGATGAGGATGAAATGATGATGAAGACAACACACACACCCAGCCCCAGTACCACCAGAAATAACCAATTATGGTTAAAATTCCCGACCATGCCGGGAATCGAACCCGGGACCCCTGTGATCAAAGGCCAGCACGCTAACCATTTAGACATGGAGCCGGATACGATAATCAACTGACATTGTTGCACCTAGAAAAGTAGACCTACTTTTGTCTTAAAAATTCTGTATTTTAGGAAACATTTGCTCCATCTCAGCAACAATGTAATGCTTTATTAATTAAAGCCATAGTAATCGAATACCAAACAATCGTGTAGATAGCATTGAAATATTAGAAAATTTAAATTTAGTTAGGGTCTCCCCTTGAAGCTTCTATCACAAACAACCTGTCAGGCTTCCAAATACAATGTTCATAAAATAACGTGCACAGCAATATAACGTCCTAACAAAAATATTCATATACACCTTACTAAGCCGTCGATCGTTCAAGGTCGTACTTTCAATTAGTCCCACATACGAAAAATTCCAAATTCTAAGTCGTCCGCAAAATAATAATGTCCTACTTGAAAAAGATCAACATACTTCACCCGCAATCCTAGGGTTATTAAAATGGTATAATGCGGAAATATCGAAATGCAAAAATATCCAGAAAAGAAAGGTTATTTAAAAATACTTTATCGTTACCATACTATGACAACGAAATATAATACAAATTATTAGTGAAATGGGTGCGACAACTCAAGTTATCTTTAATTAGATGAACAAGCCCAGGCAGTTATTGGTATTAATTCTTACCATTACCAAAATTACAAAGACGACCGAGTTGAGACGCGCTACGGTTATAGAGCCAAGTTCTGCATTTGTGAGACGAGTCGGTTTGAAACCCACGGTCGGCTATCCTGAAAATGGTTTTCTGTAGTTTTCCATTTTCACTTCCAGGCAAACGCAGGAAGAGTTCTTATTCGTAGGCCATAGTCAATTGCTTCCATTTCCATATCAATTTTCATTCACTATCATTCATTTCATTTTAATTAGCTCCTCAACTGAGATTGGGGACAGGAAGGGTATCTGCCGCAGAAATCATGACGTAAATACTTCAGCTCACCTCATCCCCGACCACGGATCAGGAAACGGGACTAGCAAGCAGATATTTATTTATTTATTTATTTATTTATGATATATGCATCGAACAGAATTGTACTCCAATTTCATCAAGGATTACATAGTTGATACTACAATGACACATTTGAAAAATGAACACAATCAAGAATAGATTTAAAGGAATTCGCATACTCAGGCCAGGATAAGATTTTCCTTTAGATTTACAAAAATTATTGACTATTACTTGTCTGAGTTATACAGTATATACGTATAAATTGTATATATGTACAGGCACAGAGGTTTAAAGGAAGATAAGGTGCATGGTTCTCCTTCTTCTTCTTTTTCTTTGTCTGTTTACGCTCCAGGCTCGGTTTTCCCCTCGGACTCAACGAAGGATCCCACCTCTACCGCCTCAAGGGCATTGTCCTGGATCTTCAGACTCTGGGTCGGGATACAATTGGGGAGGATGATCAGTACCTAGACCAGGCGGCCTCACCTGCTATGCTGAACAGGGGCCTTGGTGGGGGATGGGAAGATTGGAAGGGATAGACGAGGAAGTGGGAAGGAAGCGGCCGTGGCTTTAAGTTAGGTACCATCCCGGCATTTACCTGGAGGAGAAGTGGGAAACCACGGAAAACCACTTCCAGGATGGCTGAGGTGAGAATTGAACCCACCCCTACTTAGTTAACCTCCCGAGGCTGAGTGGACCCCATTCCAGCCCTCGTTCCACTTTTAAAATTTCGTGGCAGAGCCGGGAATCGAACGAGGGCCTCCGGGTTGAAATTCATTATACACTGAAGAAAATGGAAATTGCAACACCCAGAAGGAGTGATGCTACATTGCTGCAATTGAACATGCAGGACGAGTGTTCGGTTATGATTTGATGATTACACTTTCAGGTCCCTCTGGCCGCAAGTTTGGACAACAAACAATACAAGATCTGCCCACCACGAGCTGCAATACATTGATGAATTCGTAGAGGCATGGAGTCAATAAGGCCCTGGATCGCTTCCTGAGAAATTGTGGCTCATGCTTGCTGCACTGCACGGGTCAGTTGTTCCAGAGTTGTGGGTGGCTGAGGACGGTTGGCCAGTTGTCGACCCTTCATGTCCCACACATGTTCAATAGGACTGAGGTCCGGGGATCTGGCGGGCCATTCTAAGGTTGTGATGTCGTGGAGAGTTTCTCTGGAGATGCGTGTAGTGTGAACCCGGGCATTGTCCTGCTGAAACATCCCATTAGCAGTGTTCGTCATCATAGGGACAACCACTGGATTGAGTACCCTATCAACGTAATGTCGAGCAGTCATAGTGCCCTCAACAAGCACTAATTGTGATTTCACATTAAGGCCAATAGCTCCCCAGACCATAATGCTTGGTGTTGGCCCTGTGTGCCTCTCGACAATAAGATCTGGGCGGCCCCTCTCCCCGGTACGTCGGCGCACACGATTCCGGCGATCACAGCGGGCAAGACAGAAGCGCGATTCATCACTAAAGACGACCCTATCCCATTCGTCGACCCACATCGATCTTTCTCGACACCAGGCCAGCCTTACACGTCGCTGTTGTGGGATCAATGGAACACCTTCTGCAGGGACACGGGCTCGTAAGCCAGCTGCACGCAGGCGATTACCAACTGTTTGTTGTGTAACGTGGGGTGCCACAGCTGCTCGAATTTGCGCTGCTGTTGCATGGGGTTCCATCCGGGCCATCCGAATGATGCGGCGATCCTCTCTCACAGTTGTCTGTCGCACTTGGCCTGTGCCAAGTCTACGAGTGTGGGTACCTTCATTTGACCACTGCAGCCATACACGTTTTACCGTAGATGCCTGTCGGCCAACACGTGCAGCGACAGTCGTTAGCGATAATCCAGCCTCACACAGCCCAATTATCCGAGCTCTCTCAAACGGTGACAGTTGATGATAGCGTGATTTTCTCTGTCGTCGAGGCATGTTTGACGGGGAACACTTCACTGCACAGACTGCAAGTCAACTACGCTACACCACAGTCCGTATACTGGAGTTGATTCCTCCGCGACCAATCACGTGGGGAGGCCTGTAGCAACAATCCAATGGGTCCGAAACTTTGATCGTTTACATACGTACATGGCATCGTTCCATATCTTGAAAATCAACACAAACGACCAATGCCATCATGGTGTTGCAATTTCCATTTTCTTAAGAGTATATAGCGGGTGGTTCACCAGCCCCTTGTTTTTTCGAAGACAGGCAACCCGTATAACGCACATAACCAAAAGATCCTTATAATTTAGTTTTATGAACACCAAATAACTTGAAATTTCTCCTTATGGTCAATAAGGCCCTCCCCTACCTATGTGTCATCACTGTAAATTGATCCATGGATCTAGCAAAGGAAAAATTACAATGCAAAATTCCGTGTTAAATACTAAGGACCATTCTGCAAACATGTGATTTATTGCCCCTTGAAATAAAACAGGTAGCCGTAATACGATCGATTTAATGCTGGTTACAGCTGCCATCCACTCCTATAAACATGCTACATGTTCTTAAAAAGAAATGTTCCCTACTGAAATTTATCCCAAAACAAGCTTTAGGCTGTGCAGCCTTCTTAATAAAAGAGTCTAGATCTTGTTACAAAAAATGGAATACACAGTTACCTCTTGACATACATATCCTCATCTACACCTAACATTTCCCTCTTTCCCATGTAATAAAAAGGAAATAAAATAATATATAAAAATCAGGGTTCAAACATGCACCTTCCCTGAAACATGACATTAAACTATAAAAAGAAAACATAGCTCAGCCACAAAAGGACTGGCATTTATAGCTAAATTACTCCAGGATCGAATTAGCCTAATTTCGTCTATCTAAACATGTCTAGGTTTTTAAAATGAACTTATCTGTTTGTCTCAGCTTCTTCATGGTTCCAGGCGGCTTGTATCTACAAAATTACGCCATTATAGCAACAAACTGCATGGCGTTACCAAATACACTGCAGGGCCTTTCTTCTTCCATCATCTTTGAAATGTGGTGCTTCGCACACACCATTAAATTGAACCGAAACGATAACGACGATTCGCACACGTTCTTCGCGTTACCGGACGCGTACCGATCACGGTATTTGCACAATCCAAATGCAAATTACATATGCGGGTTCGGAAATATCGACAGTAACTATCGTCTTAGTTATATTCAATCCCGTGCCACACCCGCACTACGGCATATTGCATCATCATACGTGATCTTATATGTAAATAGAAAAGGTAATTGCTTTGTTACTGTACAATACACTTTCGTAATTACATTATAATCACTAGCATTTAGGTAATGTATTCTCATGAAATGACGTTTCAGTTTCACAAAAATATATGTGTACTTGTTTGATTAAGAATCGTCACTGAAAAAGGTTACTTTTATACAACGCTGGCTGAATGTAAAGAACACCGACCCGCACGGTTATCAGCTTCAAGATAGAGTGAGATTCCCATCTCCAGTAGCTGCTACGTTCACCAAACTTTCGGTATTAGTCATATCATCGGGGATTCCACTAATGCGATGACGCCATAGCTCGGCAAAAGCACTGATACATTAGAAATATATTAATAACATTATTAGTCCAGAATTAAGAATTGTAACTGTCTACAGGTAGTTTTTAACGTCTAACTTGCTTCTATTTCATCTCAAAAACGTGGAGTATGGCTTTATAACAGATTGCCTAGTAAAATCAAGAGTAGTGCAGCACTGTAAATCTCAAAGTTGGTAGGATTGGCTTCATTTGTTCTGTAGATCCCTTCATTCCGCAATATCGCTTCCAGGGCTGTGATTGGTCCTTTTTTGAATCGGCCGCTCTCAAACACTCTCGTAAATTTACCGATTAAACTATACGGAATCCTCAAGATGCTCGCTGTTGCTATGAAAGATAAGAAGTTATTTCTAAAGCCACGCGCTGCCGGGATACTGCATTACGCAACTTCTATATTGCACCATGACTCCTTCTTGTATTAAATGCACAATATTACACCATATTACATAATTACTATTTGGGGCATATATGATATGGCACAATAAGGTCAGTGGGTATAGTCAGCATAGTGGTTCGCATCCAGCACACGGCAAATTTTGTGAACGACAGAGGGGCTCCATTTTAGCGGGAATACTGTATTAATAAATGTTTGCTATTTGTTTTAAGGGGTGCGCTCTAATTTGGTGACTTTCCCCTAAGGAAAGAATTGGTAAGGAAATCGGCATTCGTCTTTTATTAAGGTACCATCCGGGCACTCGCCCAGTGGTGAAAGTGGAAAACCAAGAAAAAACATTTTTACGACGGCCAGCATGGGATTCGAATCCACAACCTACCGATTCCAACGCACGAAAATAATAATCCACACCTACCAGGTCACATCACAGCACTTATTCATTTCCTCACTACGTATTCCCACGAAGAGTCCATTAAATTGTTGCTAATTTATGGAGAAAGTATGGTCGAATTAAAATGTATGCCACGTGCATCGTAATGGTAAAAAGTTAAAGGGACACTGTAAATTGGTCAACATTTCGAACACTTGTTACTCTTAATATGCACGGTACCCTACTTCCTACCTACAGACCATTACGAGGTAGTCCAACCTGGTTACTTAACATCGCATAAAAACGGTCCTTTTCAGGACCTTATAAAAATTCACTCTTTGGAACAGAATGGTGTGCGGCCATATTACAGTCACTGTAAACGGCGTTAATCGATAAAAAATGCACCAGGCCATGATTCGAACCTACTACCACACAGCTTGGGTATGCAACAGCACTGTTACGTGATTTAGTAACCTTAGCTACCGCGATCCTCGGTGCGCTGCTAGCACGTTGTAGTCCTTATAGACACTTCCTGTCCAAACGTAAGGTAGTGTTAATCGCAGCTGTGATCGTGTTTTCTACATTCATTACAGTTTAAATAATAGAAATACCACTGCCGCTAATGATTTCTACCATATTCGCGAGCATTAAGTCCAGGATCAGCCGGCACGGGTGAGCATGGGCTCCGCGGCCGCTTTTTGTGCGTCTATATGACGTCATATATGACGTGTTTGACGAGTTGATGTTTGCAAACATGGCGGATAATTCGAAGGGGCGTGAAGCGGTCGCTAAATGTATGAATTAATGGTCTGTTTTATTTAGCAGCTTGAGACTGCGTAACACAATTTACAGGCACTAGATAGGGTTACAACTTGACTAGTTGGTTCGTGAAATAGGTATACAGTAAACGGTACGATATGATGGGGCTCACTTGATGTCGCGAAAATTTTACAATTATTAAATACGACCGGCAAGTACGAAAAGCATTGATCTGGTTTGGTTAGGTCCGGCTAGTGGAAAAACCATTGGTCTGGGGATAAGCAAAGTGGGTCTGGGGGCGTAAGCCCCCAGGTTAGAACCGCGAAGCGGCCAACAGGCCTCTAGCATCCCTTAGGAAAGCAATTGTGTTTCACCGAAAACCACTGATAGTGACAGGTTAGGTTGTGATCCACCGAAAACCACTGATAGTGACAGGTTAGGTTGTGATCCACCTAAAACCACTGGTAGTGACACGTTCGATTAGGTTTGGTTAGGTGCGACAGTATTGCTAATAGAGCGGGGTGATCCACCGAAAACCACTGATAGTGACAGGGTAGGTTGTGATCCATCGAAAACCACTGATAGTGACAGGTTAGGTTGTGATACACCAAAACCACTGATAACAACAGGTTAGGCTGTGATCCACCGAAAACCACTTGTAATGACACGTTAGGTTAGGTATGGTTAGGTGCGACAGCATTGCTAATTGAACGGGGTGATCCACCGAAAACCACTGATAGTGACAGGTTAGGTTGTAAACCACCTAAAACCACTGATAGTGACAGGTTAGGTTGTAATCCAACGAAAACCACTGATAGTGACAGGTTAGGTTGTGATCAACCAAAAACCACTGATAGTGACAGGTTAGGTTGTGATCCATCGAAAGCCCCTGGTAGTGACACGTTAGGTTAGATTTCGTTAGGTGCTACAGCATTGCTAATTGAACGGAGTGATCCACTGAAATCCACTATTGGGACAGGTTAGGTTGTGAACCACCTAAAACCACTGATAGTGACAGGTTAGGTTGTAATCCACCGAAAACCACTTATAGTGACAGGTTTTGGTTGTGATCCACAAAAACCACTGGTAGTGACAGGTTAGGGTGTGATCCACAGAAAATCACTGATAGTGACAGGTTAGGTTGTGATTCACAGAAAACCACTGATAGTAACAGGTTAGGTTGTGATCCACAAAAAACCACTGGTAGTGACAGGTTAGGGTGTGATCCACAGAAAACCACTGATAGTGACAGGTTAGGTTGTGATCCACAGAAAACCTCTGGTAGTGACAGGTTAGGTTAGGTTCGGTTAGGTGCGACAGCATTGCTAATTGAGCGACTGTTGTTGGAAACTTTTGGTGATCACATCACGAATGGGAAGGCAACACTACACATACGAGTATACTGCATTCACTGAGACAGGATATGAATTCATGGGTACTCACCATAAGTTGACAGAGGAGTGGACAGAAGATGGAGTTCTTATGTTTACGTAGATGTACTTCCTCTTAAAATAATTACTAGTATGGATACAGCACCGAACAGGAGTTTTAATAGTTTTGGCTAGTTGTACCTCGTCTTAAAACAATAATGACGACTATTACAGAGCTGGACACACGACTTGATTGTTTCTGTCTAGTAATACTTCCTCTTAAAACAATAATCACGACTATGACATAGCTGGACACACAACTCTCCTGTTTTCGTTCAGTTGTAGGCCTACTCCCCCTTCAAACAGTAATCACACTGCCGGTAATGAAACTCGTGATTTGAGTTTTATGTGTTTTTGTTACTCGTAGAAGTTAAGTTGGTAACAGTTGAGAGAGAGAAGACAAAGTCATCTTTTGGGGTTATTATTAATTATTTTGCGATGCCATCTCTGTTACTGGTAATGCACTATATGTATCCGTATATGCATCGTTTACACGTGAAACTATCATGTAACACGTTAGCTGAGTGGATAAGCTGGTGGATTACGGATTTGACGATCGCTGGCTCAAGAGGGCCTATCGCCAGGAATTTATAACAGGTAAGTAAAATTAGTATAGTATGCGAGTATGTAAGTGGAATATGTACGTATAAATTAGGTTAAATGGATGCCGGTGAAGTACAAGCGGGAGTTGAAAGAAGGTGAAGAGATAGAAAGTAAAGGCGAAATTTCTTCAGTATGTTTTAATTTCTCCCCACCCGAAACCCCTCCTACCCAGGAGGTCCCGTAAGTATGTCGTCATAGCTGTGCCGGCGAATTCTGGCCTTGTTCCCATAAACGATATGGTTGTACTAAGGCCGTAAATAAGCGGGTACTAGTGTTTTCGGATGAAAATTATATACGCGTTAGTTGGGTTACCTACTCCCGAAAAAAATAAGGGGCTGGAGAACCAACCGGTATTTTCAATATATATTCATTCATTAAATATTTTACCTGTCCAAGGCTTCAGTACATAAACTAAATACCGTGGCTCATAAACATGATATTAGAATGGAGCACCTCTGATGAGCTTCGAACTCAGCCCAGTATCGAAGTCTCATCTCCCCTACTTGAATAATAGGCTAGCTACGTCGGTAGGACATTGCGGGTCTGAATGGACCGTCCGATGGGGCGATAATTTTCTAATAATTTCTATAGTAGGGGAATCTTTATTATGATAGGAATACTAATTCATTACCAATGAGAAGATAAACTATATTTTGTATAACAACTTTACTATGCTAGTGAAACACGCCTTATTCATATGGATATGCCATATGAAATACATTTTTAGAGTGATCTTGACGTTTTAAATGTTTGGTAGTCTCTTTCTACACTTCATTCTACGCTCAATTATTTCAATCTTAAAGAGGCGTTTCCTCTTTAATTATTTACACTTTACACTTGCACTTATCACATTGCGCATTGCCTATCACGATTACACACATTTAATTAGTATGGTCATACCCTGCTATAATTCTGTTTATCTGTCGAGAATTAATATATTCAAATTATACCAAGTTGCGATACGCTAACATCGGATGAACTGAAGTAAATTGTATGTCTCTATGACTACATTTCCAAATATTTGAAGGTCGTATCACGTCATTTCCCTAAATTAATCATTGCTGAATATGCAATATAATACACACGCTTGTTTCATTAGGATTTTAGCAAACACACCAACATGATATTATATACAACGTTGCAATTCTGTTTTCTAAAACATAGAGCGACTTCCAATATCCAATATCTCATGAATATTCAATTTGCACTTCCTGTAATACATAGGCAGAACATATGCACTTTAAATACACTAGAAGTTGCAGGAGGTTCAATCCATCTGTCGGTAGTAAGTTGGTGTTGAAAAGTGGTACGAGGGCTGGAACGAGGTCCACTCAGCCTCGGGAGGTCACCTGAATGGAGGTGGATTCGATTCCCACCTCAGCCATCCTGGAAGCTTTTTCCGTGGTCTCCCATTTCTCCTCCAGGCAAATGCCGGGATGATACCTAACTTAAGGCCACGGCCGCTTCCTTCCATCTTCCTTGCCTGTCCCTTCCAATCTTCCCATCCCTCCGCAAGGCCCCTGTTCAGTACAGCAGGTGAGGCCGCCTGGGCGAGGTACTGGTCATTCTCCCCAGTTGTATCCCAGACCCAGGGTTTGAAACACCACGACACTGCCCTCGAGGCGGTAGAGGTAGGATCCCTCGCTGAGTCAGAGGGAAAAACCGACCCTGGAGGGTAAGCAGATTAAAAAGAAGAAGTTATCTATGTGTAATATCATACCATACGAAATACAAGAGGACGCTCCACATACTAAATATGATAAGATTTTTTTTTTTAAATATTGCCCTTGTATTTTTATTTCCCCCATGCTGGACACGCTCTTATTGGTTCATAAAATATGGACATTTTGTATCAAGCACATCTAAATAAAAATTACCCCATAACGACAAAAATATTTTAATTCTAGACCATTTTCAATAATGATATTTTTAGAAAGTGGATGACTTCCACAGGTGGACATTACCAAACGGTGGACATTTTGTTAATCTCTGATGATACCTGTCAGAGAAAACTTATAAATGAACAACGTTAAAGTAAGCTGGAGGCCCCGTGGTCACCAAGAGCTTTATATATCTCTTTTCTTAACTGGGTAATTGTTTCAATTAATCGAAATTCCCTTCAAAGCTGATGATTTCACACTCCCAAGTAGAGAGACCCTGAGGGAACTTCCTTTTAGTCAGACGGTATAACGGGCAGAAAATAGTGCTGTTTTGCCGTTCTGTGCCCGCACCCAGTGGAGGCGGTGATTCAAAACGCAGTCACCTTACTGAAACGGTAAGGACCACGTTAATTAGCTAACATGACCTTCTGGTTAACTTTATTTACCTTGCTTTACGTCGCGCCGACACAGATAGGTCTTATGCCGACGATGGGACAGGAAAGGCCTGGAAATGGGAAGGAAGCGGCCGTAGCCTTAATGAAGGTACAGCCCCAGCATTTGCCTGGTGTGAAAATAGGAAACCACGGAAAACCATCTTCAGGGCTGCCGACAGTGGGGCTCAAACCCAATATCTCCCGGATGCCTGGTTAACTTTCAACTGAGTGACTGTTCTGAGGCGACTTCAACGGTAGATTAGTGGTTTCAGTGCGATTTAAAGAAAGGAAGTAGTGGTTCATGTTTGTGGGTTACTGTAGTCACGTCCTAGTTCGTGAACCATGGGCAACGGCTGAGTGGCCTAGTAAGTGGTCCTGAGAGTCGGGATACCAGTTGCTATGGAATGGGAGTGGGCATCTCGGACATATTCTGAGTCCTGGTCCTCCTTGTGCTCAGGCGGCTAGGACTATACAATTCACCGGTGGTCCATAACCCGTTAGAGGAGAGATCCTCACTTGGACTATGTGCAAGTAGGGCAGCATCCTGCTTCATGAATTTACCGAGCTCAGAACATTTTAAGCAAGCCTCGGACCTATGGGAGTAATGGAGTCCCACTCCCATTTGACAGGCGAGGGACTCCTTGGAAACAACTTGGCGAACGAAATGGAATTCGATGGGGAGCTATCAATATTAATGGGGCTTATGGAAGAAAGAAAGTAGAACTGGCTGAGTCAGCAAAGAGGATGCATCTGGATGTGATTGGAGTAAGTGATATTCGGGTAAGGGGAGATAACGAGGAAGATATAGGAGATTATAAAGCGTACTTGACGGGTGTTAGAAAGGGAAGGGCAGAGTCTGGGGTAGGGCTCTTTATCAGGAATACCATTGCACGGAACATAGTTTCTGTTAGGCACGTAAATGAGCGAATGATGTGGGTAGATTTGTCAGTTGGAGGAATTAGGACTAGAATTGTGTCCGTGTATTGAGACACATTTATTACTAAAAACTAACAGGGTGTGGGGTAATAAGCTTAATTTTGACAACATACCATATAAGTTCTGGGAAAAGGAGATTGGCGTTCGGTTTCCCCATTAATTTTGAGGTTAAGATATTTTACTGTCAATGAAATGAAACTCTGAATTCGTTTGATAGAACAATATATATTCTTTAAATAATATATCAAAAAATAGTGAGTCTTGTTGCGATAAAACAGATGAGAATATGAAATTATGACATTGCAACTGACAGAAACTAGGCATGAATTTGAATTCTTCTTGACCGGACATTTAACAATTTATACGAGATATTTCCCTCACTGATTCACTTGACTGTACCTTCAACACTTTTAGTGTAATTAGGACGTAATCCATTGCTCTGGTGTTTACTGTAGATGTGTCACGCCTAACGTGGTGATACATCCTTGCGACTGCTTCTTCTCCATATCATCTGACTTCTTTGTAAGTCAATATGGTATGACCTCTTGGCAGGTCCAGGGTTGCCCTCTCTGACTCCTTGGTAAGCCTTGCGTCCGCGTCTTCCACTAAGTGACGGACCAACCATTTGGTCTCACTCTCTCAATGACCAATAATGGCTCACTGAGTCTTCACCATCTCTCGTTCACACTGGTTGGCTGACCACTTAAGGCCTCTTGATCTAGTAGACTACTTCACTGTACTGCATCCGTATAAGTAATGACTGACGCTACAATATGGAGCTACCTTATATAGATGTTGGTTGACACAACTACGTAATCTCCAAAAATAACAATGACATACTCCCACCTACGCGACAGATATTACACACAGTGGTGAAATAGCCCCGCGGCGACTAAGTCGATGCGCGCATATCTAAATAAATACGATGACATAGCCAAGGCGCGGCGATGACTTGGCAGAATTGTCAACAATATTGCACAATGCACCAACGTCACATCCGATCTCTGATATATACAACAATTCTCACTGTACAGGTATTGAGTGTTATACTACACATACGTATATATGTATACATCTAAGTGCAATCTTGCAAGCAACAGGCAATTGCAAAATTGAATAAAACGGATAATTACAATAATAGTACAATATCACAGATAACATAATAATAATACTGACATAATAATAATAATAATAATAATAATAATAATAATAATAATAATAATAATAATAATAATAATAATATACAGATAAAATCATACAATAATAAAAATACAGATATCATCTTGTAACGGGATTTGAACCGTTACAATTCGCCTCCCTCGTAAATAAATCGAAGAACAAAGAATCGATTGATTTATGAACAAAATTATATATATAACACTGACACAGATAAACACTTTAAATGAGTATACAACAATAATTTTCTTTTTCAACATCCATACATTTTATAAAATATCACAAATATGAGAATTCTTCTCGCACATTGCCATCGTAGATAACTGTCCAGTGTCCCATTCTCTCTCTTTCTCTCATACAAATCACAAGAGTATAGCACTTGATTTAACACACAGAAATAATTTTCAATCAATATACAACATTCTTCTCCTTTTTTTTAACATATCAAAATATTTTGTGAAATATCACTTATATGAGAACTTTTCTCGCATATTGTTATCGTAGATAACTGTCCAATGTCCTGTTCTCCGTTTTTTTTTGTCACACAGTACATGACAATGTAGCACTTATTCTTCCAATACACCAATACGACACTTGGTTCACACGCAAAATCGCAGATGTTAGTTTTATTTTGCCAGTTTCTCACAAAATTTAATCATCTTACTCTTATTTCAACAAATCTCACGTGAAATACTTCTTTACATATATAATACTACAAATACCGACAATATCCCCTTCCTGATCTTTTGAAAAATATGCACACTTCGCGATACGGTTCACAACAGTGAAATACCCCTGATAAAAAATATAACTTCAACATATTTTCCGCCTCTGCAGATGATGAAATGGAGCTCTGAGTAGCACTCTGTCACTCAAACTGAATCAATTTTGCCCTTATTTACTTACATATCTCAATAGATCACCTCCTCCTTGGCAACAATAATTAAAGGATCAATACTATGGCTACAAGATGGTTCAATTATTCCGTAATCCAGCATAATGTTTATTTGTTCTTAGACTTCACTAGCATTTTTAAGTTGAATGGGGTACTTACCTCCCACAAACGATCTATGGTCATGTACTACTAATTTATGTTCATATACGTGTTCTTCCTCACTTACCACTAAATACATCTCGATGCTTACCTAACATCGACCACAATTACTCCTCCTGTAATTCACTCAAATTACCTCACGTCACTGCCTCATACCGACGATCCCTCAGATCCTGGTCGTATAGACACGTAACACACCCAACAACACATTTCCTCTCACTAGGAACAACTTCACTTACCTCTCATATATTTCAAAGAACACACGTCACCAACACACTTACCTCAGACCATCATAATTAACACGTACTTCTTTGCTAGTTTCCTCATAGAACAAACACACACTACCTAAATCAAAGTCTACTCTACTTCCATGATTTGCAACCAAGTCAGCTCCTAAAACAACTGAATACGCAAGTTTTGGTACCACAAGGCATGGCTGAAACTTACAATTATCTTCTATCGTGATTACTACCGCTATCATCTTATTTACTCACTTTGACTTACCCAACGGCTGTTATAATATCTAATAGTACCTTCATTTACCTTCACAATTTCCATCATCGGAGTTACTACCTCACTACTTACATCATATTCTCGGCATTACAAGTACTTCCATCACTTATCAGAACACTTCTTACGTCTAACTTACTGCTACCATTAATTACTTCATTATCTACGACCACGTCACTACTTAAATATCTCACTTAACATTACTTAGGTCACAATCACGTTACTCTTAAATCTACTTTCACTATATAACTACTTATACTACGTACCTGTTCATCTACTACCTTCAGCCTGTCCACTTAATTTACCCGATTCCCTGTGAATCTGAAATACTCGGGCTCGACAACGACACCTGAATAACATTCATATTAAGACTATCATAGTCTCTCTGATAACTCACACCCGTACGCCTCCCATCTTCCGATTCTCTCTGATTACTCTTCTGACCTTCTCTCCCACAATTCAAATACATACGCCTCCCATCTTCCGATTCTCTCTGATTACTCTTCTGACCTTCTCTCTCATAACTCAAATACATACGCCTCCCGTCTTCCGATTCTCTCTCGTTACTCTTCTGACCACTATCACCATCAACACAACTGTTAATCCTCTGCGTATCATGATCACTACTTCTCTGATACACGGCTAACATTTTCCCCCTTCTCTCTACAATATTACTTTCCCTAGACATCATGCGTTCTCTCTCACGCGCGCGCCCTTCCACACATTCCTTCCAAAGCCTATCAATGAACACTTTAATCTCTTCTAAATTGGACCTATTATCCCAGTACACTCGAAACCATATTCTACTTTCACCGATAAAAATATTAGACAAAATCTCCAACACATATTCCCATTCAATAATATTATTCCTCAACTTACTTGCAAATCTTTTCTCAACTATTTTTACAAATTCTACAGAACTGAACTGTTCTCCAGAAAACTTGGTTAAATCACGATCCCTACTGAACAACCCACTCGCTATTACCACTTCTCTCGCCATCTCACCTGTACCTTCTTGCCGTATCACTTCCTGGCAACTCAAAATTTCTTCTTCTTCTTCTGCTTCCGCTGCTCTCTCAGACTTCTCTTCCACTATTCTCACGTCTTCCTGCAATTCTTCCTCTCTCTCTCTCACCTGCTGTGATAGCATTTCCTGTTCGTTCCGTAGTTCAGTGACCTCCACAAGTTTGCTTTCAATTTGCTCATTTCTACTAATCTGTTCCCCCATCTCTTCCCCAATTACATTGCAAATCTTGTCCAATCTTTTCTCGACTACCTCATGTATTTCTTCCCGATTACTCGAAATTTTATCACTTAATTCTACGATATTCTCTGTACCAGTTCCTTTATCATGCTTAATTTGAGTATGAAAATCGCTCCGATTCAACTTCATTTCACCTTCAATTTCAACACATTCTTCATTTGACTTAAACTTACATGTTGACTTAGATGTTTGATTATTTATCTCTAATATCTTAGAATCTATTTTACTAATGATCACATTACAATTTTGGTTATTGCTGCTAATTAATTGATCCATTTTGCTACTCACAGAGTTAATATGTTTATTAAAATTTTCATTACAACTAATTAATTCTTTCATCTCTTTCTTATTATTTTCACTACTACTACCAATCATTTGTTCAGTTTTCTCACTTATCTCTTTCTTACTATTTTCGTTCCTAATATCCAACTTTTCACACAGCTCGTTTATTTTGGCCAACAACAAAATAAGAAGTTGTCGTTCCCTACCCCCTGGGACTTCGTTTTGAGTTTCAACGTGCTTCTCAATTTCTGCACTTTCCTGAATTATCTCAGAAGCTTCCATCGTATTCACCTGCTCCCTACTCTGAATTTCACCTTGGATATCCGCAGAAACAATGACCTCGTCGTCACATGACTTGTTATTGTCTTCCTTGTCCATCTTTGGTTCACTAGTGATAGTCCGCGAACTCAAATTAATTTCCCTCTTCAAATCCCTTGACATATCCCCAAAATACAAATATATATCACAAAATTACACTGCTGACATTTACCGGTAATAATTCCGTTAGCTTAAATGTGCATATTCTTCCCAAATGAACCTATGATATGCTGTCATTCAGACCAAATTCTGAATTTATTCGAGCCCCACGTTGGGCGCCACATTGAGACACATTTATTACTAAAAACTAACTGGGTGTGGGGTAATAAGCTTACTTTTGACAACATACCATATAAGTTCTGGGAAAAGGAGATTGGCGTTCGGTTTCCCCATTAATTTTGAGGTTAAGATATTTTACTGTCAATGAAATGAAACTCTGAATTCGTTTGATAGAACAATATATATTCTTTAAATAATATATCAAAAAAATAGTGAGTCTTGTTGCGATAAAACAGATGAGAATATGAAATTATGACATTGCAACTGACAGAAACTAGGCATGAATTTGAATTCTTCTTGACCGGACATTTAACAATTTATACGAGATATTTCCCTCACTGATTCACTTGACTGTACCTTCAACACTTTTAGTGTAATTAGGACGTAATCCATTGCTCTGGTGTTTACTGTAGATGTGTCACGCCTAACGTGGTGATACATCCTTGCGACTGCTTCTTCTCCATATCATCTGACTTCTTTGTAAGTCAATATGGTATGACCTCTTGGTAGGTCCAGGGTTGCCCTCTCTGACTCCTTGGTAAGCCTTGCGTCCGCGTCTTCCACTAAGTGACGGACCAACCATTTGGTCTCACTCTCTCAATGACCAATAATGGCTCACTGAGTCTTCACCATCTCTCGTTCACACTGGTTGGCTGACCACTTAAGGCCTCTTGATCTAGTAGACTACTTCACTGTACTGCATCCGTATAAGTAATGACTGACGCTACAATATGGAGCTACCTTATATAGATGTTGGTTGACACAACTACGTAATCTCCAAAAATAACAATGACATACTCCCACCTACGCGACAGATATTACACACAGTGGTGAAATAGCCCCGCGGCGACTAAGTCGATGCGCGCATATCTAAATAAATACGATGACATAGCCAAGGCGCGGCGATGACTTGGCAGAATTGCCAACAATATTGCACAATGCACCAACGTCACATCCGATCTCTGATATATACAACAATTCTCACTGTACAGGTATTGAGTGTTATACTACACATACGTATATATGTATACATCTAAGTGCAATCTTGCAAGCAACAGGCAATTGCAAAATTGAATAAAACGGATAATTACAATAATAGTACAATATCACAGATAACATAATAATAATACTGACATAATAATAATAATAATAATAATAATAATAATAATAATAATAATAATAATAATAATAATATACAGATAAAATCATACAATAATAAAAATACAGATATCATCTTGTAACGGGATTTGAACCGTTACAGTATTCACCATGTGAGGGTACGAATGAGGATGAAGTTGACAAGTTTTATGAAGCATTGAGTGACATCGTGGTCAGGGTCAACAGCAAGGATAAAATAGTGGTAATGGGCGATTTCAATGCGAGAGTTGAGAATAGAACTGAAGGATACGAAAGGGTGATTGGTAAATGTGGGGAAGATATGGAAGCTAATGGGAATGGGAAGCGTTTGCTGGACTTCTCTGCTAGTATGGGTTTAGCTGTTACGAATACATTCTTCAAGCATAAGGCTATTCACCGCTACACATGGGAGGCTAGGGGTACAAGATCCATAATAGACTATATCTTGACAGACTTCGAATTCAGGAAATCTGTTAGGAATGTACGAGTTTTCCGCGTATTTTTCGATGATACAGACCACTATCTGATCTGTAGTGAACTAAGTATCTCTAGGCCTAGGGTAGAGAAAGTGAAATCTGTCTGCAAACGAATAAGGGTAGAAAATTCCAGGACGAGCAAATTAGACGGAAGTACATGGATATGATTAGTGAGAAGTTTCGAACAGTAGACAGTAAGCAGGTTCAGGATATAGAAAGTGAATGGGTGGCATACAGGGATGCTGTAGTAGAAACAGCAAGGGAATGCCTAGGAACAAATGTGTGTAAAGATGGGAAAAGGCGAACATCTTGGTGGAATGATGAAGTGAGAGCAGCTTGTAAACGTAAAAAGAAGGCTTATCAAAAATGGCTCCAAACAAGAGCCGAGGCAGACAGGGATTTGTCCGTAGATGAAAGAAACAGAGCGAAACAAATAGTTGTTGAATCCAAAAAGAAGTCCTGGGAAGATTTTGGTAACAACTTGGAAAGGCTAGGTCAAGCAGCAGGGAAACCTTTCTGGACAGTAATAAAGAATCTTAGGAAAAGAGGGAAAAAGGAAATGAACAGTGTTTTGAGTAATTCAGGTGAACTCATAATAGATCCCAGGGAATCACTGGAGAGGTGGAAGGAATATTTTGAACATCTTCTCAATGTAAAAGGAAATCATCCTGGTGGTGCTGTGAACAGCCAAGCAAATGGGGAGGAGGAAAATGATGTTGGTGAAATTATGCTTGAGGAAGTGGAAAGGATGGTAAATAAACTCCATTGTCATAAGGCAGCAGGAATAGATGAAATTAGACCTGAAATGGTGAAGTATAGTGGGAAGGCAGGGATGAAATGGCTTCATAGAGTAGTAAAATTAGCATGGAGTGTTGGTAAGGTACCTTCAGATTGGGCAAAAGCAGTAATTGCACCTATCTATAAGCAAGGGAACAGGAAAGATTGCAACAACTATCGAGGTATCTCATTGATTAGTATACCTGGCAAAGTATTCACTGGCATCTTGGAAGGGAGGGTGCGATCAGTCGTTGAGAGGAAACTGGATGAAAACCAGTGTGGTTTCAGACCACAGAGAGGCTGTCAAGATCAGATTTTCAGTATGCGCCAGGTAATTGAAAAATGCTACGAGAGGAATAGGCAGTTGTGTTTGTGTTTTGTAGATCTAGAGAAAGCTTATGACAGGGTACCGAGGGAAAAGATGTTCGCCATACTGGGGGCCTATGGAATTAAAGGCAGATTATTAAAAGCAATCGAAGGCATTTATGTTGACAATTGGGCTTCAGTGAGAATTGATGGTAGAATGAGTTCTTGGTTCAGGGTACTTACAGGGGTTAGACAAGGCTGTAATCTTTCACCTTTGCTGTTTGTAGTTTACATGGATCATCTGCCGAAAGGTATAAAATGGCAGGGAGGGATTCAATTAGGTGGAAATGTAGTAAGCAGTCTGGCCTATGCTGACGATTTGGTCCTAGTGGCAGATTGTGCCGAAAGCCTACAGTCTAATATCTGGGAACTAGAAAATAGGTGCAATGAGTATGGTATGAAAATTAGCTTCTCGAAGACTAAATTGATGTCAGTAGGTAAGAAATTCAACAGAATTGAATGTCAGGTGGTTGATACAAAGCTAGAACAGGTCGATAATTTCAAGTATTTAGGTTGTGTGTTCTCCCAGGATGGTAATATAGTAAGTGAGATTGAATCAAGGTGTCGTAAAGCTAATGCAGTGAGCTCGCAGTTGCGATCAACAGTATTCTGTAAGAAGGAAGTGAGCTCCCAGACGAAACTATCTTTACATCGGTCTGTTTTCAGACCAACTTTGCTTTACGGGAGTGAAAGCTGGGTGGACTCAGGATATCTTATTCATAAGTTAGAAGTAACAGACATGAAAGTAGCAAGAATGATTGCTGGTACAAACATGTGGGAACAATGGCAGGAGGGTACTCGGAATGAGGAGATAAAGGCTAATTTAGGAATGAACTCGATGGATGTAGCTGTACGCATAAACCAGCTTCGGTGGTGGGGTCATGTGTGGTGAATGGAGGAGGATAGGTTACCTAGGAGAATAATGGACTCTGCTATGGAGGGTAAGAGAAGTAGAGGTAGACCGAGACGACGATAGTTAGACTCGGTTTCTAACGATTTAAAGATAAGAGGTATGGAACTAAATGAGGCCACGACACTAATTGCAAATCGAGGATTGTGGCGACGTTTAGTAAATTCACAGTGGCTTAGAGACTGAACGCTGAAAGGCATAACAGTCTATAATGATAATGTATGTATGTATGTATGTATGTATGTATGTATGTATGTATGTATGTATGTATGTATGTATGTATGTATGTAAGTAGTTAACATACTGATTATCATCCTATTACGTTGATCTGAACGAGAATGATGTAACGTCGATATCAGTTACACTTGCTTAAGAAATTCAGCTGCTGTCATTTCTTGATGGATACAGTACTTTTGCATCCATCTCTTGGCACAGGCCAGAGTAAGGTGTAGCTTCCACCGAAGTCAGAGTCAACATCCATGGCTGTGACAATCTGGAAGTTGCTGGGGTATGGGTAGTGTTGAGTAAGGACATTCGAAGCATGACTAGTGCATCTGAGTGTTATGAAAGGTGCTGTTCATACGGTCAGTCGTGCTGCAATAGTACTTTCTGACCCAGTGAGGAAAGCAATGGCAAACTACCTCACTCCTCATCTTGCCTAGTACGCCTCATTTTGGTGCTGCCATTGGTTTTTGGGGTTTCCTTATAACCGCATAACCTTTCGTAGTGCTATTTGAGGATCCAACCAGCCTCTGGGCTGATGACCTAACAGACAAGAATTTCAGAGATCTATCACGAAGAAACAGGAACTTATCAATATCTGAATTGTGACTGAAAGTATTATGTCAACATCCAGCCATTGATTACCCTTATCAGTTACAAAACCGATGTTGTAAGTAGATTAATCGCGTAACATATGCGGCAGCCTACCTATCTGATGTTTCAATGTCAGTCATTTCGAAACCTTTTGTATCAACCTGTTAAATTTATATATATCTGTCTATCTATCTACCTATCTATCTAATGCCAAGCTTGTCCGGCTCCTTGACTGAATATTCAGCGTAGTGGCCTTAGGTTAACAGGTGCCCGAGTTCGATTCCTGGCCGAGCCGAGGGTATTAATCGCGATTTTTTAATACATCTAGCTCGGGGTTCATTATTTATCATCGTCTTATTACAAATCTTCATCTACATACAACACACTATACTACCAACCACCACAGAAAAAACGATAGTGAGTACAACCCTTAATATAGGGTTTGCATTAGGAAAGGCATTTGACCTTGAAACTCGGCTTAATCCACACTAGTGCTGGCCCCAGATAATTGAAATAGGTCAAGAAAGAAGAAAGGAAAAAGAAAAGAAGAAAGAAAGGAGAAAGAGAAACAATTGAAATGTTGTCTGAATTTTGCCAAAATACCATCGTGATTGTTCTTTACATGTTTGAAGCTGCGAAAATGTTTTATCTGTCTGTTTCTCTGCTTATAGTGGGAAAACTACTGAAATATTTCAGCCATATTCACGGATATTATTCCGTACATATCATTTCAGTCCGTCTCTGTGGTGTAGTGGTTAGTGTGATTAGCTGCCACTCCCGCAGGTCCGGGTTCGATTCCCGGCTCTGCCACGAAATTTGAAAGTGGTACGAGGGCTGGAACGGGGTCCACTTAGCCTCGGGAGGTCAACTGAGTAGAGGTGGGTTCGATTCCCATCTCAGCCATCCTAGAAGTGATTTTCCGTGGTTTTGCACTTCTCCTCCAGGCAAATGACGGGATGGTACCTGTCCTTAAGGCCACGGACTCTTCCTTCCCTCTTCCTTGCTTATCCCTTCCAATCTTCCATTCCACCCACAAGGCCCCTGTTCAGCATAGCAGGTGAGGCCGCTTGGGCGATGTACTGGTCATCCTCCCCAGTTGTATCCCACGACCCAAGGTCTCTCGCTCCAGGACACTGCCCTTTTTTTTTTTTGCTAAAGGCTTTACGTCGCACCGACACAGATAGGTCTTATGGCGACGATGGGATAGGAAAGGCCTAGGAGGTGTAAGGAAGCGGCCGTGGCCTTAATTATGGTACAGCCCCAGCATTTGCCTGGTGTGAAAATGGGAAACCATGGAAAACCATCTTCAGGGCTGCCGATAGTGGGATTCGAACCTACTATCTCCCGGATGCAAGCTCACAGCCGCGCGCCTCTACGCGCACGGCCAACTCGCCCGGTGACATTGCCCTTGAGGTGGTAGAGGTGGGATCCCTCGCTGAGTCCGAGGGAAAAACCAATCCTGGACTTTAAGCAGATTAAGAAAGAAAGACATGTCATTTCAAAATTCCTGAATGTACTGATGATTTGCAGAAAGCATGAAACAAAAATACAAAATATTTAAGGTTAACGGGACAGTCACTTAACACGTGCATAATTACCTTTTCGTCCACCCCTCACATTTTCCCCCAGATTCTGAGGAACATAAGCCCTACCAGCGGCTTGTCGTGACGTACTCGCTCCCTTGCTCTTAGCAGTTAAATATTTTTGCATTATTCTTTAACTTAATTAGATCACTTGCTCCCGATATGGAAGGAAGCCAAGTACCACTGGTTAGTATTCAAAGAAATACTGTCAGAAGTGCAAAGCCCTTGAAACGTTGCCGAAAAGATCTACCACTTTTCTGTACTGTAGTACTAGTTCTCAGATGCCATCAAATTTAAAAAATGCTTGAACACGGTATCAACTTGTGAAAATTAAGATTTTATAATTCCACCTTTACAATACTGTAATTGTCTTCATTACAAAGACTACATTAAACTACACTCGTGAAACATGTTTCGTCCTCTTATAGGACATCTTCAGTCACAAATACAAATACATAACATTAAAAAATAAGGCGAGGACACATTAAAATAAGTAAATGCAAAGTCTTTGCATCCTGTGATGCGGCGTGATAGTGTCTTGTCAATCTTCAATGTTAAAATGGTGCGGCGTGAACATGATATGAAGCATGAAGTCCAATTAAAATCATATGTTAAAACTGTTGTTCAAAACAACGAATTGTCAATTATAAAACACCGTAAGTGGCTGTGCGAATAAAATTATTTGCATATTGTACATAAAACAGTGTTGTGGTGATGGCACATTATAATAGATTTCTTGATTACGAGGTGGAGTTATACTGAAGCAAGTTGAACCTGATTGTGTGTAGACAATAGGGGCCTAAAAAAGGAAAAGAAAATATGAATGAACTGAAGAAATTCCATTAAAATGTGAAAAGAAGAAAGAAAGGAGAAAGATAAACAATTCAAATGTCTGAATTTTGCGAAAATACCATCGTGATTGTTCTTTACATGTTTGAAGCTGCAAAAAATTATGTTTTTATCTGTCTGTTTCTCTGCTTATAGTGGGGAAACTACTGAAATATTTCAGCCACAGGATACAAAGACTTTGCATTTACTTATTTTAATGTGTCCTCGCCTTATTTTTAATGTTATGTATTTGTATTTGTGACTGAAGATGTCCTATAAGAGGACGAAACATGTTTCACGAATGTAATTTAATGTAGTCTTTGTAATAAAGACAATTACAGTATTGTAAAGGTGGAATTATAAAATCTTAATTTTCACAAGTTGATATTTTGACAATACGGGCTCTAATATGCAAAATTGAACACGGTAGCTGAGGCGGTAAGATTATTATTTTATTACGTTTACATTGTAATTCATTTCTCCACGGTTCTATATTTGTGAATTTTGAAGTGTTTTTCTTGAAAGAGTAGGTTGGAATCAGCTCTACTGTATTTTTTGTACGTCGCACCGACACAGATAGGTCTTATGGCCACGATGGAGTGGGAAAGGGCTAAGAGTGGGAAGGAAGCAGCCGTGGCCTTAATTAAAATACAGACCCAGCACTTTCCTGGTTTGAAAATGGGAAACCACGGAAAACCCTCTTCAGGTCTGCCGACAGTTGGGTTCGAACATACTATCTCCTGAATGCAAGCTCACTGCTGCACGACTCTAACCGCACGGCCAACTCGCTCGGTGTGTAAGGGCTGTCGCCCCTTTTAAATTTAAATTGAAATTTGAATAGACCCTTAGCTTTATTGTACAAAATTAATATTTCGGTGTTTTTCTATTTGTTGGTGATAACTGGACAGGCTGATCCAAGCCAAAATCTTTCTTCCTCTTTCCTTGCTACCTGCAGTGAATGTCACATACAGTAGATGAAAGTGGTTCCTGGCCGTATTAAGAAACATCTAATACGGAACTGCGCAGTAGTAAAGCAGCCTGGGGTGGAGCTGTTACCCAAACCGGCTGCACACAATAGGTGTGTGGAGACCTCGGTTCATTGCTCTGCTGTGCTACAATCACTATCACCACGTTACCTCCGGCTCTGTCGCTCACTTATCTGATTGCTAGGCTTCCTTTTCAATTGTTTCGAATGTTACCGATGCTAATGAGCAGAGTAGCCTCAAGCAACAGTACTCTCAGTCATCTAGGTTAACTACTAACTTCAGCCGCCCACCACAATAACACTTCTCACTTGGCGTGAACTGTGAGGTTGTTATTTTTGTATCAGTACCAGTTACTTTTGAACATCAACTTGAACATTTTGTTGGGCTGATCTGTACTAACTCAACTGACTTTTGCTCCGCAAGTTTCAGGACACTAGTTGGACACGATGGATATTTTTAATGCATTTACAATTTATTTTCCAGTGCACATGATCTACTGTAATTTTAGTAAGTTTGGTGTTTTGTCATTTATTTGATTAAATAGGACATATTATATTTGCCCAATAATTTTCAGCATTCATCATCTTCCTGCATGATGGGAAGAAAATGTATCTTGCCTTGCCGGAATTCTGTGGCATAAGTTACTTCATCAGAGTCTTGAGTTGTGCAGATGATGCGCACATCAGAAGAGCCCAGTAGATATTACAGAGTATGGATTTCTCCACAATCATCATCATCATCATCATCATCATCATCATCATCATCATCATCTTGTTGCGAATAAAACTATCGTCTTCTGAGTGCATGAATATTGTCGATTGAAGGTCCTTTGACAGGTGAAGGGACCAACTCTAGAAACAGAAGCTCTATCGCAATGTTGGCACATTTAAATCTAGCAAAGCTCCTTGTTGTTAGCGAGCCCGGCGGTTATTTCTACTCCATTTTCCTTTTATTCTCTCCGATCACTATTATCGGACTTCGTCTCTGTTTTTCAAAATGTTGTGAATCCTCGTAGACAATGAGCCGCCACATCGGCCTATCGGCCGCTGCGTCCTCCTACTTGTCAATATCTAATTGGTACTTCTTCCCACTAGACTTTAGAATTTCCTTCCTTTTTTTTTTTTTTTTTTTCTAGTTGTTTTACGTCGCACCGACACGGATAGGTCTTACGGCGACGATTAGAATTTCCTTCTATCGTTATATCTGTTTTCCCACATCCTGTTATCGAGCCGTTAGTCCTTCATCTAACAATCACACCTCTTACGCGATGGAGACCACAGCAAGTAAAAATAAAACAAAATCATCTCCGTACAGGCCCTTGGAGGGGTGGAAGGTAAAGGCTTCCACTATTCGTAACGTCGGTACTAGGTGAGGTAGAGTGGTTAGCTCTAAGCCCGGCCGCCTTTGCCCTCAGTAATTAGCCTGGTACTCATTTTTTGGTGTAGGATGAGTGAACCTAAGCGCCATGTGTACCTCGTTTCTTAAATTTTTCGGCTTCCTGATGGGGGGATCGAACCCAGGTCCTTCCCGGTGAACCGAGCACTTCTTTACCACCCCGGCCAGGCAGCTCCTGATCATTGTAAGTACCTAGGTGTCAATACAAGGAAAGGTCTTTACTGAGAAGGAGATTGTAAACAAAGGTAGCAGATCTGTTCATGTGGTTATGAGAGATACCTTATAGTAAGGGTGCAAAGGAGAGAGCGTATAAATCACTGTTAAAACCCCCAATTGGAGTATGGTTCCAGAGTGTGGTGTCTTCACTACAATCACTTGGTCGGAGAACTGAAACAGATCCAAAGGAAAGCAAGACGATTTTTCTGGTTGATTTCCGACAAAGGAGTAGTGTTACAACAATGTTACAAACCTCGGGCTGGATAGACTTGCGATAAAGGAGAGGATCGGCTAGATTAAGAGATATTGTTTCGTACCGTCAGTGGAAAGATGGCAAGCAGTGACATTAGTAGAATAAGCCCGAATGGAATCTTTAAAAGTAGGAAAGTTTATAATATGAAGAGGTTGGAATTCAAAATGACAGTTTGGAGTAAATATTTGTTTATAGGAAGGGGAATTAGGAATAGGAATACTTTACTAAGGACAGGAGCAGGAAGGAAACGTCCATGGCCTTAATTAAGGTACACCCCAGCATTTGCCTGGTGTAAAAATGGTAAACCACCGAAATCTATCTCTAGGAATGCCGACAGTGGGGTTCGAATCCAGAACTCAGTTATCACCAACCTACTGCTTCGTGCAGGAAGATCTGAAATGTATACGTTGCAGGTTCTCAGCGATGGATTACCTGAAGCATGGTGCGCTTCTGATCGGTAGGTTTTTGGTGCACTTTCATTACTCCATAAAAAAATCGATCTTGGTGAACTTGATGCACTTTCAATGCGTGCCTAACAGGCGCAAATCTGTATGCAAGAGTCATTTTGCATTGTCATGCTAGAATGTACAGTATTAAAAATAAACAGTAGAATTTGAACTTGAAAATATTTTTGGTCTGTGTGAGGATCGATACGCTGCTGATAGTATTGGTCAAAATGGCACAACAATAATGAGAATGAAGAAGCAGTCAACCGAAGAGAAACGGACGCATCAAAAGTCCAGCATTGGATTACGAACTTCGACGACACCAAGGAATGACAGACATCTCGTGAGAGATCGTATATCTTCATTAGAAGTGTTAGCACAACGACATGACACTGTAATAGATATTGCGTTGTCTGGTTCTACAGGTCGACAACTTTTATTTCAGGGAGGACAGTTGGCACCCATTTTCTGTTGTTGATTCCCTTGATTCTAGAACATTGACGTCTCAGGCTACAATGGGCTCGAAAACATATACTATAATGAAGGTCGTGAACACATTCGACGATGTCGTGGTAATTAATATCATCCAGCATGCATTATCCAATGTCATACTGGCCCGAAAATGAGGTATGATGGTATGAGTCGCCATTGTATCGGTTGAAGGTAATCTCACCTGCAAATAGTACATTAGGGAACTTGAACATACAATAAGAAGTCATACCTTTCCTTCAGAGCACTCCTGATGTTATCTCCCAGCAGAACAACGCGGGTGCATATTGCCAGTAATGTTCAGGCTTCCTTCGAGGAACAGTATGACTTCTTCCGTGGCCAGCCCAGTCGCCAGGCATGTCGAATGTTGAACGTGTAGGAGATATGGTCGATAAACATCTAACGCATCGAAGTCCTCCTTTAGCAGCATCAGAGACACAGTCACATTGAAGTAACAAGCAACCTAGCAGGCAGTTTGATTCTATGCAGCTTGCATTGGAGGTTTTACAAAATACTAAACCGCTATAATCCTGAGGTGGTGCAGCTCTTTTCAGGCACACCCCCAATGGAGGTGAGCTGCATGTACCATTTCACACTAAACCGCTTATCCTGCATAATTGCAGGGTCCATCTCTTTCTCGGCCGTCTCCGTGGTCGATGGCCCACAGGGTTCAAATCTAGTGCCAACTTCGCAAGTAAAAAGTAATGGCGTATGGCTTTTAGTGCCAGGATGTGTCCGAAGACTTCGGCTCACCAGGTTCAGGTCTTTTGATTTGACACCCAAAGGCGACCTGCACATCGTAATGAGGGTGAAATAATGAAGACGACACATACACCCAGTGCCCGTGCCAGGGGAATTAACCAATTATGGTTAAAATTCCCTACCCTGCCGGGGAATCAAACCAGAGATCCCTGTGGCCAAATGCCACCACGCTAACCATTTAGCCATGGAGCCGGACATCTCCGCAAGGGAGGTACTACTACTGCGCAGTACGTGGCCGTACCATCTCAGGTGAGTCTCCCTCATGTTATCACTAATTGAGCTACTTCCAAACGCCGCTCTGACATCCTGGGTGGTCCAAAGTAATTAGTCCCAGAAGCTATTGAAGCATCGTCATTTCCATTACATGGAGATGTTGTTCATGTCTTTTTATGACTGACCAGCATTCCGCCTCGTATAATGCTACTGGACGCATCGCCGTTCTATAAATCTTTGATTTTAAGTACAACGGGATCTTCGGGTCGAAAAGGATTCCCGTAACTTGGCGCCACTTCATCCAAGCTGCATTTAACCTGTTCCTTGCATCCGGCAGTGTATGACAACCTGAACCAATGACTGATCCCAAATGTTTAAAATTATTTGTTTTAGGAAGATCAGCACCGTCGATGTTAATGGGTCCATTTATTTATTCTCCACACTCCAATTACTCCATTTCCCCAAATTTAAGACGCAGTCCACATTTACCCACGTGACTTCTCCAGCGTTGAAAAGAGTTCATGTAAATAATAGGAAAAATACATTTGATTCTGTTGTTATGACTTCCATCGTGTTGCAGTTTCCATAAACATAAGCGTACTAGAATACACGGTAGAGATCGTTTAAAAAACTCATGGCGTTACAACCCTGACGGGCCTTGACCTACCAAGCAAATGCTGCTCATCCTGATGGCCTGCAGATTACGAGGTAACGCATGGTCAGTGCGACGAATCCCCTCGGTCGTTATTCTTGGTTTTCTAGACCGGGATTGTCATCTCACCGTTCAGTGGCTCCTCAATTGTAAACACGTAGGCTGAGTAGACCTAGAACCATTCCTCATATCCAGATAAAAATCCCTCACCTGGCCGGAAGTATCATCAACCAATCCGTGGCCATTGGTCTGCATTTAGGGCTGTCGCCCAGGTGGCAGATTTCCCACCAAATATTTACTTCGACTTTTTCTTTAAATGATTCCAAAGAACTTGGAGCTTTATCGGATATTTCCCTTGATAAATTGTTCCAATCCCTAATATTTCCCTTCTCATTTTGTCCTCTTGAATTCCAATCTACCTTCATATTATGATCTTTCCTACCTTTAAAATCTCCACTCAAGTTTATTCGTCTACAAATGTCACTCCACACCATCTCTCCACTGACATACCACAAAGTCGAGCATATCGTCTCCTTACTCCCAAGTCTTCCCAATCCAAATGTTATAATATTTTCGTAACACTACTCTTTTCTTGCCAACGGCCGTAGCCGTGTTGAAACACCGGATCCCGTGAGATCTCCGAAGTTAAGCAACATTGGGCGTGGTCAGGAGTTGGATGGGTTGCCACGCGCTGTTGGTGAGGGGTAAGGGAATGGAGGAGCGGAAAGGAACTGGCCACCCTACCGCACGTAAACTCCGGCTCAGGAACACACCTGCGGAGGTTCGGGCCTGCCTTCGGGCAGAATAACCCTTACCTACTCTTTTGTCGGGAATCACCCAGAACAAATCGTTCAGATCTTTTCCAGTTCTCGTATGAAGTAATCCTAGTGAAGGTCCCATACACTGAAACAATTGTGGTTTTTACCAGAAAATATCCTTTACATATTCACCACAACCACTAACTACCCTCATAGCGGTATGCATAGATCCGTAACCTTCATTTACAACCTCATTAATGTGATTACCCCAATGAAGATATGTCCTTATATTAACACCTGGGTGATCTCTGTGAGGTACTTTCACTCCATCAACACAGTAATTAAAACTGAGAGGAATCTTCCTCTTTGTAGAACTTACAACCTGCCTTTTCATCTCGCCTCCCATCAACACTGTCGGAGTCTTTTTCTAGCCGCTTACACTCCTGTAACACATTTACTACCCTATACAACCCGTGGCCTCCAGCAGTTTATCTCGGGGATAACCAAACTGTCAGTATTGACCAACAAGAATCACATAGTTAACGGCAAGAATAGTTTCCGAAAGAGTAACTTGAAAAGATACAAAAAATTAAAGTTTAGGTCTTAACGTAATCATTTCTTTTCAGCGGTCAAACAATGGTGGTTTAAGGATGAAGAAGCAAATTCTTGACCACAGCCTATTGAGTACCTTGGCTATATTCACTACTGCCCTGCCAGGTGGCCTGCAGATCTTGGAGTAGCACGCGGTCAGCGCAGTGTCAGGAAATCCTCGGCGATGTCGCTCGGCTTTCATGAACGGCACTGCGGCCTCTCTTTCAAACCGCTCCTCATTTGATCCCACGATGCCGAGTGAACTTCATCCCCCCCCCCCCCCAGTACAAGATTAAAAAATAATTGAACGAGCCAAGAACTGAACCTGGGTCAGAGGTAGGTAAGCCTCGCAAACCTAATTTGATCGGGTTGAAGGGATTGGATTCGGGGTTATGTGAACGAATCCGATCCACTAAATAGCACTGTAATATTTGCTCCAAATGGAGGATAATAATTGCTTTCACTCAAATACCGTCGTTACAAGAGAAATATGTATATGTACCTACGGGCTGTAGACAGGACTCCCTTATGTTGCATTCCGCTGCACGTGCCGTCTTTTGTTTCTTTCTTGAGGTCCAGGGCTAGCACCAACGAATGGGAGGGCTATGTCTTTGAATTCTCATTATCTTTGTCCATATGACTAGCGCGGGCAGTTCAAACAGCAAAATATTACTGTTTTGTTGAAAGGAAAATAGCATGATCCCTGGACCAATAATAATGAATGAGTTAGGGCACAAAACGAATGAGCAACATGAAGAAGACGACACGTAATTAATTCAAACAACTTCAGTGAGCAAAGACATCACACACGAAACACATATGGAAGCGCTGCGTCGTAGCGCAAAAAGTAGTTGTAAGGTAGTCAAGTATGTATCCATATTATTCTCTACAAGTAAAATATTTCGTACTATTTCTTAATTTACCGCAGATTTTACACTTTCTTTGAGTAAAAGCAATTATTATCTTCCATTTGGGACAAATAATACAGTGACATTTCGTGGATCGAATTCGTTCGCGTAACCGGACTCGGGACATAAAACAGAAGAGGGTGGCATAAGTTGAAGAAATGCCCGACTCAGCTAGGGTCACGTGGTCACCACGCTGGAGGGATTTGAAAACAGATCAGTGATAAATTATTCCCGACCTTAATCAACGTTAATCTCCATGTCGTACGATGCCAGCATGTAAAAGATCTCTGGTGATACATTTGGTGTTTAGCCGACAATATTCATTAAAACTAAGTCTTAGACGCCCAAGACACAACTTTAATACTAATATTTATTAAACACAATGTGTACATGAGAGTTGTATAATACAGAAGATTTTTATCATCTGCGTAAAATGTCAGTGAGTTTGTCCTTGCTATGCAATCGAGTAGATGATACTGTTCACAGTTGTCCACACAGAGCGCAGGAACAGCGAGGTGACGCCTGGTGAAATCCACGTTGGATGCAGATTCTGAAATGAAATCCATGAGCTCCCATTCTCGTATAGATGTGTCGCAGTAGGAAGTTAAGAGGACCTCCATTCATCTGTGCTCATGGCCGGCGTGTCATAGAAGCTTTGGTCTATTGTATGAGCTTTTTCTTCCCTTTCCATCATATGGGTTTTGTATGCTGGGGTTTGCGGCATTCTTTATTGCTACCTCCCTGACGAAGAAGTCTGTGTCTGCTAGTAGATAAACGAGTTTGGTCCTTGTCGTTTGGGATAACCGAAGGGCTCTCCGTAGATAGGTCAGTTTCATGGCCTCCAGCCTTCTTAGATTAGCGGGAGTAAGATGGATCCAATTTTTGGTGATTGCATAACAGGCTATAGGGGCAATCTTAATGTAAAAGAGTTCTAGAGGTTTAGACGCCCAAGAGAGATTCGGTTTACTCTGCCCTTTAAAAGGCCTAGAGTAAATCGGAATGCCGAATTTGAATAGCAAGCAGCCAGACGACGTCAAATTAAAATGCTTGCACGCGGTAGCTGAGGCCATATTATTATTATTATTATTATTATTATTATTATTATTATTATTATTATTATTATTATTATTATTATTATTATTATTATTATTATTATCGTCCGACTCCTTGGCTGAATGGTCAGCATTGAGGCCTTCGGTTCAGAGAGTCCCGGGTTTGATTCCCGGCCGGGTCAAGGATTTAAATCGAGTTTGATTAATTCTTCTGGCTCGGGGCTGGGTTTTTGTGTTTGTCCTAAAGTTGTCATCTTAATATTCAGACAACACACTACCAACCACCACAGAAACACGCAATAGTGATTACATCCCTCCATATAGGGCTGACGTCAGGACGGGGAATCCGGCTGTAAAATAGGGACAAGTCCGCATGTACAGAGTTCGATAGATGCAGTCTCTTAAGTGCGGCCAGTATCCAGTATTCGGGAGATAGTGAGTTTGAACCCCGCTGTCGGCAGTCCTGAAGATGGTTTTCCGTGGTTTCCCATTTTCACACCAGACAAATGCTGCGGCTGCACCTTAATTAAGGCCACGGATGCTTCCTTCCTGCTCCTAGCTTTTCCTGTCGCATCGTCACCATAACACCTATCTGTGTCAGTGCGACGTGAAGCAACTTTAAAAAAAATCGCATGTGCGTCGCAGTTCGCACCTGTGGCCCCATATATGTGGGAAAAGCGGTAGAAAATAAAAATATGATTATTATTATCATCAACGTTAATAATGGAGTTATGAGGCACTGTCATCATCATCATCATCTGTTTACCCTCCAGGTTCGGCTTTTCCCTCGGACTCAGCGAGGGATCCCACCTCTACCGCCTCAAGGGCAGTGTCCTGGAGCTTCAGACTCTTGGTCGGGGGATACAACTGGGGAGTATGACCAGTACCTCGCCCAGGCGGCCTCACCTACTATGGTGAACAGGGGCCTAGTAGGGGGATGGGAAGATTGGAAGGGATAGGCAAGGATGAGGGAAGGAAGCGGCCGTGACCTTAAGTTACGTACCATCCCGGCATTCGCCTGGAGGTGAAGTGGGAAACCACGGAAATCCACTTCGAGGATGGCTGAGGTGGGAATCGAACCCACCTCTACTCAGTTGATCTCCCGAGGCTGAGTGGACCCCGTTCCAGCCCTCGTACCACTTTTCAAATTTCGTGGCAGAGCCGGGAATCGAACCCGGACCTCCGGGGGTGGCAGCTAATCACGCTAATCACTACACCACAGAGGTGGCTTATGAGGCACTGGAAGCAATATTTTTCCGAGGTTACTAGCTAATAAGGCAGATGTGTTGTAAACGCTTAACGATCGATCTGTCCTCTGACATAGGCAATATTCCGTACAGTATGTCGCTTGTAAGGGAGTCATTACCGTACCAAGTGGTTCAAGAGAGTTTACTTTCAACTCAGCAGGTACAAGGTTTGTGTCTTCCAAGGTCCTCTGGAACAGACCGGCTGCTCTTCACCCTCGACCTCAACGTGTTACACCAGAAGGTAACGTGTGATAGGAGATAATCCTCGTAGGTGTAAGGAGATTCAATTAATGCCGTCTCAAAAGTGAGGGAGTACAGACGGTAGGGGAATAAGTGACCTTGCATTGAGGTTGTACGTATTACTGGATTTATGAACAACGTTTAGTGCCTCACTTGTTATCTTGTTCATTGCCTTCAAGTATTCATCGCAGTTTCGGGTCAACAATTAACTGGGTAAAGTTTTATTTCCCGCTGTTAAAAGAACTCATTTTCTTTGTTTGGTATCAGTCTAGCGGTCAGGTGGGATTCCTGCAACCTTATTCAACTGTTAGCTGCCTCAGTGGATCAGTGGTAGAGTGCCCGACTCATTAACCAAAGTTCGCGGGTTCGACTCCGACTGAAGTAGGTAGCTGATTTTTGAAAGACGGTAAAAAATCTTGGCCTTTCACGTTATTGTTGATGGCATGTTAAAGATCTCTGGGCTTGTCAACCCACGAAATTAAATCAACTCAGCCATAGTAGGCTTATCCGTTCTAATAGAATTCCACTTGTCATGGCGCAACATCCCTGAAGGGCCATGGCCCACCAAGAAACAGCTGCTCAGCCCAATGACTTGCAGCCCACGAGGTGACGTGTGGTCGGCATGAAAAATCCTCTCGGCCGTTATTCTTGGCTTTCTAGACCAAGGCTGCTATCTCACCATCAGTTAGCTCTTCAATTGTAATCAAGTAGGCCGAGTGGACCTCGAACCAGCCCTAAAATTAAAAATGACTTCTCCAGGAATTTAACCAAGGACTTTCTAGTAAGAGGCAGGTACGCTACCCTTACACCACGGGGCCACTTTAGAAATACAATGGAAATATCGAAACTGGTGGTAGGTCGTCTAGATGCACCACTTTAGAAGGTCTGCACCACAGTACCTGAAACATACAATTAATAGCTTGAATGTTATTAACAATAACAGTCGATTAAATTAAATAATGGTTTGCTTCAGGTAAATGTATTTTTATATAAAAGTCGAAGGCAGACATTTATACAAGTGGAGGCATGTACAGGGTCTGTCTTATAAACTCAGACCGTCCAGCGGTGTTTCTACTCTCGGAGACGTAAACAGCAGTACGGGAGGTGCGCGCATAGTAGCGTGCACGTGTCCGACCTAGCATCAATAGCCAGTCTGAATCTCAGCTGTTAACATGGTGAGACAGTTATCATTGCTACACAGTATTTTCGTATATAAAAGTTATTTTAAGTAGGAGTTAGGTTGACAGGTACGCGATGCATTTGTTCAGCAATTACCTGGAGGAGTGCCACCTTCATGAGCACAGATTCATGCAATTGTAAATAAATTTGAAACTACTGGCTCAGTTCTCAATAAAAACATGCGTGCTCGCGAAGAGTTTTAACAGAGGAAAAGCAAATCCAGAACGGTCACCGAATAAATCACTCGCAAAATTAGCACAGCAAGTCTGCACACAGAGCTACAAAGGTGTTACACATCAAACCGTACAGATTTACACGGTCCATAGTTTAAAACCTGCTGCTCCAGCCACAAGAGTGAGATGCTGTGAGTGGTATCTTGCATCATTGAATGGTCGTTTATTCGACCCACAGCTTGTGTTCTCTTCGGATGAGGTCTGGTTTCATCTCAATCGTCGTGTGAACAGTCATAACTCTCTCTATTGGTGTGCAGAAAATCCGAATGGTGTTTATGAAGTCCCTCATTATAAGGACGACACTTCCAACATATTTTATAAGGTAAGATTTTATATAAGATTGTTTACGCGCTTGAAGCAGGGCGGCTGCGCGCGACGTAAGTTGGGCTGAGGGAGCTGCCGTAGCGCAGAGTAGAGACACCGTATGCTCGGTCTGGGTTTATAAGACAGACCCTGTACTCCCCTCGTTACACCGTCACACATAGGAGGCTTGCTGAGGCCGGTGCCTACTCGAGTCCAACAGATCTGCACTCGATCGACCGAGTAGAGGACCGGTAAGGCGCCAGTCCCCACCATCGGCTGTCATGAGTAGTTTTCTAATTATCCTCCTGCGCTAAGGTGACTGCGTCCGCCTCGTGTCGGTAGATTTACTGGCACATAAAAGGACTCCTGCGGGACAAAATTCCGGCACCTCGGCGTCTCCGAAACCCGAAAAAGTAGTTAGTGAGACGTAAAAACCATAAGATTATTACTGTTATTATTTACAGTTACACTGGAGCGAAACGCTGGTAATGTCATGTTTGAAAAGGCCTGAAGAGTTTAAAAATCAATCAATCAATCAATCAATCAATCAATCAATCAATCAATCAATCAATCAATCAATCAATCAATCAATCAATCAATCAATCAATCAATCAATCAATCAATCACTACTGATCTGCATTTAGGGCAGTCGCCCAGGTGCCAGATTCCCTATCTGTTGTTTTCCTAGCCTTTTCTTAAATGATTGCATAGAAATTGGAAATTTATTGAACATCTCCTTTGGTAAGTTATTCCAATCCCTAACTCCCCTTCCTAAAAACGAATATTTGTCCCAATTAAATGATGTTAACATTATTATTAATAATCATCCGGAAGAATTCACCCAATACTGTAGATTTCAGGTTTCTTATCATCTGGTTGAGTTAAATAGAACGTAAAAATTTACACCCAGGCAGCATAAAAGACGCCAAATTCAAATATTTGCAAACGGTAGCAGCGGCCAAGCAAGTAATGTTATAATAATATTATTTTTGTTACATAATAAGAAGCTTAATTACGTGAGTAAGTAATCGTCAAAAACAATTACTCCTAAATACAACAATAGATTGTTTAAATTGTCGTTGAAATGAAATGTCGTATGGCTTTTAGTGCCGGGATATCCCAGGACGGGTTCGGGTCGCCAGGTGCAGGTCTTTCAATTTGACTTCCGTAGGCGACCTGCGCGTCGTGATGAGGATGAAATGATGATGAAGACAACACATACACCCATCCCCCGTGCCATAGGAATTAACCAATTAAGGTTAAAATCCCTGACCCGTCCGGGAATCGAAGCCGGGACCCTCTGAACCGAAGGCCAGTACGCTGACCGTTCAGCCAACGAGTCGAATTGTCGTTGAACTGTCGTTAAGGAACTCTCACACGATTCTATAGGAACTGAGAACTACAGATTTCTACAAGACTATACGATAAATGGGCAACTGTTTCAGATTGCTATGAGCCAGTCCTGTTGCTCTAGTCGCAATGGATACAGCATAATGGTTACTAAGTTATTTTCTACAATTTGCTTTACGTCGCGCCTATACAGACAGTTTTTATGATGACGACGGAATAGGGAAAGGCTCGGAGTAGGAAGAAGGCGTGCGTGGCCTTCATTATGGTACAGACCCACTATTTGCCTTGCGTGAAAATGGAAAACTATGGAAAACCATCTTCAGGGCTGTCGACAGTGGAGTTCAAACCCACCATCTCCTGAATGCAAGATGCCATCTACGTGACTCAACCCGCGCAACCATTTGATTGATGTTACTTAGTTCAATCGTGACTGATTTTCAACAGACGTCATATTTCTGGACTTATATTTGGTACACTGACAAAAAAATTTAAACACAGTTCTTCTTCGCATTATTATTATTATTATTATTATTATTATTATTATTATTATTATTATTATTATTATTATTGTTGTTGTTGTTGTACCGGGCGGTACACCCCTACGCCGCACTTTTAAATCTTGCGCCAATGAATCCTCCTCTACAGGAGAAACACCGAACTTGGAACTTGTCTTACTTAAACTTTTCCTCAGAAGGTGTCACTACCGTAAGTTTTTTTTATGGTGAAGTTTCCTGAACTGTGTGCATTTCAACTTGTTTTGTTTTCCGTTCTTCAAGAAGTGGGGACATTCTCTCATAGATGTCTCTACTAAAAAACTATGATCATGCACCCTGGTGCGAAGTTAAGGAACTTTTTTGAAGACATTTTGTATGCCTAAGTTTGTTCTTTACTAAATTTCGTTCATTCATTGGTGGGTTGGCAATATTTAACTTTTCCTTCCGCCAGTTTTGAATTTAGCCAATCCAGAATTTCTGTAGTTGATTTCCTACCAATCACAGGCTTCTTCTTCGATTTGGTGTGTAACTTTTAAATTCTCCAATAAAGTGAGAGAGTGTGGGTGTTTTATTCATGAAAGGTCTCGAACTTTCCTTATAAACTGCTGATTTTCACGTCTCTTGGCCATTTGATCAACGTCTAAATAAGTGTGTGGATGTGAAGCAGGAGGCGGGTGGTGCCTCTTTCATCAGGCAGCAGGTCTTCAGCAAGGTAATGGCCATTTAACACCTTTATTTCTTGCTAGCTCAGAAGCTTAACCCGCGGGAAAGGTAGTTAGACCCATTCATCCCGGCACCTTCTTTCACCTCGGCTGATCCACCAACCACGGTAACAATTATTATTATTATTATTATTATTATTATTATTATTATTATTATTATTATTATTATTATTATTATTATTACCAAACAAATGCTGGAGCTGTAGCTTAATTAAGATCAGGGTCGACATTCTCTCAATCACAGTAATGCTATATAATTGGATTAAGGTCCTACCAACAAGTTTGGGGTTTTCGGAGACGCCGAGGTGCCAGAAATTTTTCCTCAGGAGTTCTTTATCCCAACGCCACGGTTTAGAGGTAACGAGCCTGCCTCTTATCTGGAGGCCCTGGATTCGATTTTGGGAGAGATCAGGATTTTTTATCTGGATCTGATGGCTAGTTCGAGGTTTACTCTTCCTATGAAACAGCAACTGAATAGCTATCTAACAGCGTGATAGCGGCTGCGCTCTAGAAAGCAAAGAATAACGGCCGAGACGATTCGTCGCGCTGACCAGGCATCACTTCATAATCTGTAAACCTTCGGACTAAGCAGCGGTCGCTTGGCAGGCCAAGACCCATTAAAACTGTAGTTGTATGGAATATTCTTTTCGGAGCTCCTCTGCATGTCAGTAAATCTACCGCCAAGAACCTAATACATTTCAACGCCTTCAAATACTACCGGAATGAACGGGGTTTGAAACCTCACATCTTGCGCTCAGGAAATCAGCGCTTTTCTGCCTTGTTGTCTTCCTTTCCTTGCAACCTCAACACTACGGTACGTGGAATAAACCAGATAGACTTTGACTCCAGGAATTAACGTAATATTATTTGTGTAAGCTGAACGAAATCCAGGGCTATGTTTCTCTCCAGAAACAACATCAACGCTATAAAAGAAATCGAATGCTGTGAGACGGAGTACAAAGCAAGACGCCGGGGCCGAGCGCATACAAGGAACTGAACAGTAGACTGGCAGGAGCTTGCTGTAGCGTGCTCAGAGAATGAATCAGCTGCCGATGCAGATGGCCTTGCTCCAGATAGCTTTTGTTATCTAACAGCTTCAAGAATTATATTAACCCGCTATAAATCACACCACTGACAGACAGCTACAACATGTATGGCTCGGTGTTGAATAAATCATTAGGACGTTACACTTCAGCGTAGGGCTTGTTCCGTTATGTGTGGTCTGCTTAACAATGCACTAAGTGCTTTAGATGAGTCAATCAGTCAAGTTGTTCGTTACTCATCATCCTTTCCATCATTATAGTCGAAGCTAAATGTATCCTCTATTTGCTGGGATATCCGTTAAGCAGAGCTTAAGGTCCAGCAGCCAATTTCGTTGCTTATTTAGCACCACCCAGGAGACACGTGTAGGGTAATTTAAGGTTATACCTACGGACGTAAAGCAACGCTTCTCTCCCATTTTGATGCTGATGAGATCTGGCGCGAAGAATGGACCTCTTCAAATCCTGACCACCTGGGTTTAATCCTCCATCCTTGTAGAGCTCCTCCTGGTTTCAACTTACCGAGAAGGGAATGGACATCTCTAAACAGAATCAGAACAAACCATGGAAGGTGTAAATTCTGGCTTCACAAGTGGGGAAAATCTGAAGACCCATTCTGTGACTGTGATAATGTGCCTCAGACCATCCATCATGTTGTTATGGACTGCCCAAAAAGAAGATTCAATGGATCCATTAAAGAACTACATAGTGCCTCTACAGAAGCAGTGGACTGGCTGAAAAGTCTGGACATTAAGTTTTGAATGCTGACTTGTAATCACATACTTATTTAAGAAATATGTATTTATATGTACTTATAATGTATCCTTGTTTTGCCATACGAAATAATAATAATAATAATCCTTTCCATAATAATCCCAAATCAACCGGCCAGAGTAAGAGTTCACTCTCACGGTGGGACATGGAATATCTAATCAGGACACCACTGCACAGTAGGGAACAACAAAAAATCCACAGTCTTAGGCCTTCGGGCAAGCAACTCAATGTTGAAAGCATCCTAGGGATATGAGCTACGAATTTTAGGTACTAAATAAAATATCATGAAGTTTGAGAATATATTCTTTACTCATTTCTAAAACTTACAATCTTTTTCTTAATCATCATTATCCGGTCGATAAGATTAGCAGTTTGCCTTTTTCTACCACTATGAGCACTAATGTGAGTCAATGCATTGTTACACTTAAGCACCACTATGAGCACTAATGTGAGTCAATGCATTGTTACACTTAAGCACCACTATGAGCGCTAATGTGAGTCAATGCGTTGTTACACTTAAGCACCACTACGAGCATTAATGTGAGTCAATGCATTGTTACACTTAAGCACCACTATGAGCGCTAATGTGAGTCAATGCATCGTTTCACTTAAGCACCACTACGAGCATTAATGTGAGTCAATGCATTGTTACACTTAAGCACCACTATGAGCGCTAATGTGAGTCAATGCATTGTTACACTTAAGTACCACTACGAGCACTAATGTGAGTCAATGCATTGTTACACTTAAGCACCACTACGAGCGCTATTGTGAGTCAATGCATTGTTACACTTAAGCACCACTACGAGCATTAATGTGAGTCAATGCATTGTTACACTTAAGCACCACTATGAGCACTAATGTGAGTCAATGCATTGTTTCACTTAAGCACCACTACGAGCATTAATGTGAGTCAATGCATTGTTACACTTAAGCACCACTATGAGCGCTAATGTGAGTCAATGCATTGTTACACTTAAGTACCACTACGAGCACTAATGTGAGTCAATGCATTGTTACACTTAAGCACCACTACGAGCGCTATTGTGAGTCAATGCATTGTTACACTTAAGCACCACTACGAGCGCTAATGTGAGTCAATGCAGAGTTTAACCTTAAGCCCTTATAACTACATTCGATGTGGGCATTTTTCGAAAAATAAAAAAATTACCTGAGGTTCTTGAACCAAGGAACACATCACAGAAAGAATTATGTAAATAAGTAAATTTGGCTAGGATTTGTATCAAAAAGAAAACGAGTCAGGAAACAAGCGATTTGAAACTGTTTTTCTGGAACTACATTTAGGCCGGAAGCGATTTTTGAAATTTGGTTTTGTAGTTTGATAGAGCTATCCAAAACTCAAAATTTGAAACCTTTCCGGGCCCTTTAACTTTCGTAAGAATTGAGGAAATGGCTTACTTTTAGGTTTTTCGTAGTATGGAACCCCTACTTTCTCTGCTAAGGAATATTTTCATAATTAAAATGATGCATCGTAACAGTATAAAAGGAGGCAGGGAGGTTTGTGTTGTTCAGTGCGACTAGTGTAGGTCACGGGAGCTTAGTGACTTTCAACGGGGGGTAATCGTTGTTGCCATATCAGCAAGAAATCTGTAAGGGACAGTTCTAATCTTACGAATGTACCCAAACTGACTGTCAGTGGTGTGTAAAGTCGAAGCATGAGGTACAAACACAGCACAACCTCGATCTGGTCGACTGCATTTACTGTCACGCAGGGACCAACAAACATTAAAACGGGTGATACGAGAACATCCTCGGTTGTCTGTAGAAAGAATCGCCAGGGAATCTCAATGTGTTTTCAAAGTACAGCCAGTCCCACAACTGTGTGTCGAGGATTAGGAAGAATAGGGCTCAACGGTCGAGCAGCTGCCTGTAAACCAAATATTCCCCCTCCAGAATTCCGCTTCCTGGCGTGGTGTAAAGAGCGACACTGGAACGGTGGAAACAGGCAGTTTGGAGTGGCGAATCTTGTTATAAATTGTGGAAATCTGAAGTGAGGATTTGGGTATGGAGAATGTTACCTACCTCCATGTTTAATACGAAGAGCGAAGTTTGGAGATCGTGGCATTATGGTGTAGGGATGTTTCTCATGCGATGGATTCGGCCCTCTAGTAGGACTGCATCACTGTAAACGCAGGATATCAATACATTCTGAATGCTTTCGTATTGCCTAGCGTGACGAATCAGTTCAGCGATGACAGTTGCTCATACCAACATGAGAACGCTCCGAGTCAAAAAGCGGGCTGTGTAAGTTAATGGTTTAACGACAATATTATTCTGCAACTGGACTCGCCCGCCCGTAGTCCCGAACTAAACGCAATAGAACATCAGAGGGATGAGTTGGAACGGCTACTTTGTTTCAGACCCCACCGTCCAACATCAACGCTTTCTCTGTCTACGGCTCTTCGGGAAGAATGCGATGCCATTCCCATGGGAACGTTCCGACATCGAATGGGAAGTCTCCCCAGCAGAATCAGGCTGTGATAAAGGCAAAAGGCGAACCAAAATCATATTAATGACGACTAAGCATACTAAAGAATACGTTACCAGCAAATTCTGTCTTCAGCTTGCAGTAGTTCAGATACTTCTGATCAGATAGTGTATTTGTAAGAACAGAGTGTTCTATCACTAACGATTGAAATTTTCAGTACAAATATACTAAAAATAAAAAAAACCAAATACCATGCCGCAACAGATCCGAATGCCCTTGACCTACCAAGCGATCGCTGATCAGCTTGAAGCCCTGTAGATTACGAGGTGTCGTGTAGTCGGCACGACGAATCCTCTCGGCCGTAATTCTTGGCTTTCTAGATCATGGCCGCTATCTCACTGTCAGATAGCTCCTCAATTGTAATTACATAGTCTGACAGGATCTCGAACTAGCCCTCAGATTCAGGTAAAAATCGTTCACCTGGCCAGTAATCGAATTCGGGGCCTCCGAGTAAGAGGCAGTAATGCTACCGTTACTCCACGGGGCCGGCATAAGCTGTAAATAATACCGTTTGAAAAATCGGATTTTATTTCGTAGGTTCCACTGGCAATTTTTTTGGACGTTGCAGAAAGGGGGATCATTTTTATGATTCTTGATACCAGGTAGACGAATTCTTATAGGGAAAACAGTATCAACTCGATTTCAAGGAGGAAACTGCACTTTAATGGGATAATTTCGTATATATTTTATTGTTTTTATTTCGTATTGCATAGCCTTGTCCAATACTGTATTAAAAAAATATGCGCACTGCGTTCTGGTGGACACAACATACAGCTGCCCACGGACTTTGTGGGGAAGGAAACCAGTGCAGATGAAGGCTTGCCCGTACGCTTTATTGATGGTAATAACATAAGTCAGACAACGGCCATATTTTGAATGTGAAGGATAAATCAGGGCTTCCTTTGTAATGTTCTATTCTTTCGGAAAGACCCCATTGTTGGAATTCAATCGGGAATTATCGATCAGAAATTATTCATGCTACCAAACAAGTGGCTGTTCAGTTTGGCTCCCATAGCTATCAGTGTGCATTCGGAAGATAGTGGATTCGAACCCAACTGTCGGTAGCCCTGAAGATGGTTTTCCGTTGTTTCCCATCTTCACACCAGGCAAATGTTGGGGTTGTACCTTAATTAAGTCCACGGTTGCTTTCTTCTCACTTCTAGCATTTACCTATCCGACCGTCGCCATAAGACTTATCTGTGTCGGTGCGACATAAAGCAAATATTTACAATTTTGTAAAAGAAACCCATTCCTGCTCCCTTACAGAACTAACCCACTAGTGAATTCTTGATTCTAAGCTAGCCGGGATGACTGGCTCAGATGGTTGAGGCGCTGACCTTCTATCCCCAACTTGGCAGGTTCGACCTCGGCTCAGTCCGGTGGTATTTGAGGGTGCTCATATACGCCACCCTTCTGTCGTTAGATTTACTGGCACGTAAAACAACTCGTTCGGGACAAAATTCCGGCACCTCGGCATCTCCGGAAACCTTCAAAAGTAGTTAGTGGAACGAAAAATAATAATATGACCTCGATAATGTTGTGAGTTGGACGATATGCAATGGTATGATGATAAACGGAGTTCAAAGTCAGGTTGTGAGTTTCACAAATAGGAAAAGTTCTTTCAGTTTAAATTACTGCGTTGATGGGGTGAAAGATCCTTATGGGAATCATTGTATCTAGGTGTTAATATAAGGAAAGGTCTTCATTGGGGTAATCACATAAATGGGATTGTAAATAAAGGGTATAAGTTAGATCCCTGCACATGGTTATGGGGCTATTTAGGGGTTGTAGTAAAGATGTAAAGGAGAGGGCATATAAGTCTCTGATAAGACGCCCAACTAGATTATGATTCCAGTGTATGGGACCCTCACCAGGATTACTTGATTCGAGAAGTGGAAAAAAATTCCAAGGAAAGCAGCTCGTTTTGTTCTGGGTGATTTCCGACAACAGAGTAGCGTTAAAAGAATGCTGCAAAGTTTGGGCTAGGAAGACTAGGGAGAAGGGGGACGAGCTGCTCGACTGAGTGGTATGTTCCGAGCTGTCATTGGAGACATGGCGTGGAATGACATTAGTAGATGAATAATTTTGAGCGGTGTCGTTAAAAGTTGGAAAGATCCCATTTATGTGATTACCCCAATGTAGGCAATGATTCCTATAAGGAATTCAATGGACAAATTAACATTATTTTTATTCTAGGCTTCAGCAGGTAGTTTTGGGACGTAGATTACATTTATAGTTTCTGAACCATACGTTGGGTGGTGAACGTTACAAAACATAACAAATTGTTAAAATCGAAATAATGTGTAGACAACACGTGCGACAACAATGTTCAATATCTCATTTTGAACAGGAAAGACCAGTGTTTCACGAGAGCCTAACCTTAGCATGACGTCATCGAGCAATGCAATAGTGCAGCCATCTTGATATACTAAAATCGTCGTGCTGCTTGGCTAACAATTATTAGGGTAGCTCGGGACTCCGACGTGGAAGCATATTGTGTGAGGTGTCTTTTGATTCATCTCAGTGAATTCTACAATCGCACGAAGAGAAAGAATCAGTGAATATCTTTGCAAAGTTTGGGCTGGAAAGACTTGGGAGAAAGGAGACGAGCTGCTCTACTAAGTGGTATGTTCCGAGCTGTCAGTGGAGAGATGGCGTGGGAGGACATCAGTAGACGAATAAGTTTGGATGGTGTCTTTAAAAGTAGAAAGATAAAGATATGAAGATAAAGTTGGAATTCATGAGGACAAATTGGGGCAAATATTCATTTATAGGAAGGGACGTTAGGGATTGGAATAACTTACCAAGGAAGATGTTCAATAAATTTCCAATTTCTTTGCAATCATTTAAGAAAAGGCTAGGAAATCAACAGATAGGAAATCTGCCACCTGGGCGACTGCACTAAATGCAGATCAGTGGTGATTGATTGATTGATTGATTGATTGATTGATTGATTGATTGATTGATTGATTGATTGATTGATTGATTGATTGATTGATTGATTGATTGAAAACTGAGATACTAAGATGGCGGCTGGAGGAGACACGCGCAAGCTTAGTGCTGCTGCAGTTTGTGTTGTTTGTGTGGTAATAATCAGAGTTGTTGCGCTTTACGGTTCTCTGCACGGATCTATTCGAATTAAGGAATCGGTGTGTGCAAGTGAAAAAGTGAGTTCTCCTTTTGCATGGCTACTAGCAGAGAGAAACTACTACATTCCGGCGTTCTCTCTGACTGGATGCGCCATTTTCCAGACTTATAGACGCCTCCCTACTAGCTCGGAGCCGAACAAGCCTAGGCCTGGTCGCTCAGCGATTAGGGGCTTGCTTTGCCTCCTACTACTGGCTGGAGATGTCCACTTAAACCCCGGTCCCACCACTTCTGAAATGAAAACAGACATAAACATCTATTGTCAGAATGCGCAAAGCCTAAACAATAAGTTGTCTGATTGTGAACTATCCCTGCCAGACTTAAGAGAAGTTGACGTGATCGGACTTACTGAAACATGGCTCTCTTGGGCTAGTGACAGAGAACTACCACTCAGTGCTAATTACAGCATATTCCGTCGTGATCGCGCTACTCTAGGTGGTGGAGTGTTGCTACCAATGAACAGTGCTTTACCATGTAAACGAAGGACAGATCTCGAGCGGAACTGTGAGTTAGTGTGGGTGGAGCTACTCTTTCCTCGACGCCCTGTACTTGTGGGATGTTACTACAGACCACCAAACAGCCCATTCAGTGACCTTGAACAGTGCCTGGACTCAGTCATTGCAGCTCTCCCTCATGGTGAAGTAATTTTAATGGGCGACTTTAACTTGTCTATAAAGTGGTCTTCTCCAACTACCGGACTGTCAGCTAACAACTGTGACACATACTTTATAGACAGTTTTGTTAATGGCCTCAGACTGAAACAGTTTAATATGTACCCAACCCGTGGACCCAACACCCTGGACTTCATACTCTCCTCATTAGAACTTAAAACAATAACCCCAGGCAGAAACCTTTTCCTGTGCGACCACCAGTCCCTCGATGCTACATTCCTCCTTCCCCACCCCTCCTCAAAGCCTCACAGCAGGACATCCTACCGCCCTACCTACATCTGGCGCCGTGCCGACTGGCCTGCAATGTGTCCTGCCCTGGAATGCCTTCCCTGGAGTCTGCTCGAAATAGCTGATATCGAATCGGCTCTTGACCTACTGTACGACTGGCTGCAAGCTGCAATTAAAGACTTCGTACCTGCACAACGGGATACTACTAGCAAACATCAACACTGGATATCACAAGAGACCGGACTGATACTATTTAATAAGAAGAGAGCTTGGCGCCTGTGGAAAGACTTCCCTAACCCACACACTCACAATACCTTCGTTAAAATCCGCCGCCACGCGAGGTTTATGGTCAGAAGAGACTACAAAACACACGTAGACACTGTCACTGAAAACGTCCGCAGCAATCCCAAGCGCTACTGGAGTCTCATCAACACACGGAGAAGGACGGAGCGGATTCCTGTCAGCGTGAACCACAACGATGCAATAGCAGATGGCGCCGATCGCAATGAACTGTTCAACAGGTATTTCTTCTCCAACTTCTCCCCTCCCTTACAAAACCAACCGCTCCCTCCCGTTGGTACAGCTTCAAACAGAACCCTAACAAGCATAACTACCGCACCAAGTGAAGTTCATAACCTTCTTCAAACTCTTCGTACCAACAAAGCTACCGGTGCCGACACTATAGGTTCTCTTTTCCTAAAAAATACTGCCAGCACTCTTTGCGTCCCTCTCTCTAAATTATTTAACAGATGTTTTGCCGCGGGCTATTTTCCTAATACCTGGAAACAGGCAAATATTGTTCCACTTCTCAAATCAGGCAACAAATTTAATGTTTCATCTTACCAACCAATCTCTATTCTCCCCACACTATCCTTTATCTTTGAAAAAATTATACACCAGCGTCTCCTCGCATTCACTTTGCCGTATATCTCATCCAAGCAGCATGATTTTCTACCAGGTGGCTCTTGTCTAACGAACCTGGCCACTCTGTATAGCTTTGCATCACACGCCATTGCAGCTAAATCACAGCTGGATATCTGCTACGTAGACATTTCGAAAGCTTTCGATTCTGTTGACCATACTCTGTTGCTCCATAAACTCTCCGAACGATTTAATATACATGGCAGTCTTCTGACCCTTCTTGCTGGCTTCCTACATAACCGTTGGCAGAGAGTGGTAATATCAGGCACTTCATCCTCATGGTTACCAGTCACCTCCGGTGTCCCACAAGGCAGTACTCTTGGCCCCTTGCTGTTTTTGTTTATAGACGATCTGCCGTCCGAACTCAACGAAACAGCGAATACTCTACTCTTTGCTGACGACTGTAAGATATTTAGGGAGATCAGGAATCCAGCAGATGCAGCTCTGCTACAGTCATCGCTTAATGCCCTCTCGAACTGGTGCCGTACTTGGAAACTTATCCCCAATCCACAAAAATGCAGCCACATGACCATAACACTGCGTAAATCTTCTCTACCGACATCATATTACCTACTCGACAAGCCCATCACCGTGGTTACGCAACAGCGTGACCTAGGTGTAATATTCGATACAAAATTACAATTTAAGACCCATATAGAAACATATACAACCAAGGCTATGAAATTACTAGGCATTCTCTATCGCTTCACAGAAATTTCTGACCCCGTTGCTCTTCGTCACTTCTTCCTCAAGATCATTCAACCTCTCTTAAACTACTGCTCTCCGATTTGGACAACAGGCTCCCCCTCCAATACTAAACAGTTAGACAGAGCAGTGTCCTTCTTTGCTGCAATTGTAAGGAATAGAATCCCCAAGCTCAGAAATCTGTCTACGCAGCAGGTATTAATGGCAATTAATGTGTCACCGTGCACATCAGGCGACAGGTAGCTGACCTGAGTTTCCTCCACGAGATCTTAAATGGACATTACCGCTCGGAACATCTTGTCTCACTTTTCTCTCTCCGCGTTCCTTCCCGCTCCACCAGAACCAAAGACTTCTCCACATTCCCCACACTCAGCACTCAATACTTCAACGATCTTTCCTAATCCGCCTCCCAACACTCTTTAGCAATATTAATAGGAGACAAGAGCTTGATATAGCATCAAATAAAAGTGTATTCGAGAGGTGTGTAAATAGTCTCTTAGAGATAAGTTAATGTGAAGGGATTATACCGCCATCTTGTCCCACGACGACTTGGCTATGAACATGGACATTCTCATGGTTTTCGATTTAGACAGTTATCAGTAGGATGTGTAGCTGATCTTGTTATATTTTGTTATGTTTGTTATATTTTATTATGAAAGTTTACGTTTGTTAAATAGTCTGTTGACAGTGCAAGTGAAATTTGCTCAGTATAGCTGTATCTTGTGCTTCGTGAATAAATAAATAAATAAATAAATAAATAAATAAATAAATAAATAAATAAATAAATAAATAAATAAACTAACGAGTGCAAGAAAAACGTTTCTTTCGCAAAATATCACAATACATAGACAATAAATGGTTTCAAAAATGATCGGAACCCCATTCGAGAGGAAAGAATCGCTTTCCGCAATTCTAACAAATTCAAAATCACCAATGTTGAGCGTTGGAGACCCAGATGACCCAGTGCTGTAAAATAATTTAGAATTAATGGATGTGTATTATGGTAACCTTGATGATCATGAAGTGAGTCCGTGCAGATAGATTGGTCAAAATACATTTTGTTGATCAAATCTGGAATTGGTGACATATGCCTAGGTGAACGTAAATCACCAAGTATAACTCAGATTTGTCTTTGCCTGTGCGAACATTCACTCTAACGCTTCCATCTCTGATTTGTAAATGTAGCTATGGGTTCTTTATGTGTTACTGAAACGCTTCATTCTTGAGTGTACAGACTTATTAGACCACTACACTCAAAACCCAGCCATGTAGCATCTAAGGGTGCTAATTTTCTGTCGGGGTTTCTTCCCTATGAATTGAAGAATCAGTTTCATATACAACAAGACAGCAACTTCACCAGAGCTCCGTTTCCGCCATTTTTATAGTTCTGTAAGGCAGGGCCTCTCAAACGCCCAAAATCTCACGCATGCAAACCGAGGTGCAGAGGTTCTGTGCACCGTGCATCGGTCCGACTCGGCTTGGCTTGGTCCAGCGTTTTGTCTCGGGACGACTCGACTAAGCTCGTCCTTCCAACTCTGCTCGGATTGTGGACCGCTCCAGAGCAAGTGAGGAAGGGGAAGACAGGCGGAGCGAGCGAGACAGGCTTAGAGAAAGAGGGAGACAGCGCTATTGCTTAAAATCCAGGAGTGGGGGTCTGCACTCTAGTCAACCTGCCGAAGTCGTCTTTTGCATCTTGCGCCGCGCAATGCACCGGTGTATGCATTCTGAGAGGCCCTGCTGTAAGGCTATTACAACTACCGTAGTGGTATCTGGTTGCACGAAGTCCCCACTGCACTGTACTTCACCCTTACTGGCACTTCTATGCTTCTAAAAATCGCCCAACTCTCAACACATGGACGAGTGTTTGGGATTACGAGAAACACGAGGAAGTGAGAGGATGGTAAATAAACTACATTGTCTGAAAGGAGCAGGAAGTGATGAAGTTAGACCTCAAATGGTGTAAAATTAGTGGGAAGTTAGGGATGAAATAGCTTCGTAGAACAATAGGATTAGCAAGGAATTTGAGTAAGGTACCTTCAGGTTGGATGAAATCGCCTGTATGACCAGGGGAAGAGGAGGGATAGCTTCATTAAATAATAGGATTATCATGGAATATGAATAAGGTACCTTCAGACTGCACGAAATCGTCTGTCTATGATCGAGGGAAGAGGAAGGATTGCAGCAATGATCGAAGTGTTTGCATCTGGCTAATTTGCTAGTCAATGTGTTCACAGGCATTCTGGAAAGGGAAGAGCAAGCAATGGTAGAGAGTAATTGGATGAAAACCAATCGGCTTTCAGATCCCAGACAGACTGTCAGGATCAGATTTTCAGCATCCGTCAAATAATTGAAAAATACTGTGAGGTGAATAGACAGTTATGCTTATGTTCCGTAAATCCAGGCGAGGCACATGATAGAGTACCAACGGAAAGAATGTTAACCTTACTGAGGGTTTATGGGATCGGTGGTAGGCTATTAAAATCCAAAGCCAGATACCAATGGGGATTTCCCTCTCCCACTCCGATTTTATACAGATAAATTACAACAAAACCACTGATCGTTTCGGATTCCGCATAACATTGAGTACTTACGATCACCGGGCCAGACAATTCGGCGCGTAGCTGATCTTCACAGACCTTATGATTCAGAAGATTTCAAAATTAGGGTAGGGACGAGATCCCTGGAACCACCCCCACTCCGAGTCCCTTATTGTCCATAATTTACATGGATCAGTTACTGCAAGGTATAAAGTGAAAGGTAGGAATTCAGCTTTGTAAAAATGTAATAAGAAGCTTGACTTCTACTGAAGACTTGGTGTTAATTACTGGACTAAAAGCCTGCAATATTATGTTTTGGACTTGAAAAGAGATGTAAATGTTGTCTGTTATCGCTACCGAGCATTTTCTGGGATTCCTAAGGATAGTATGCGCTGGACTTAGAGACAGATTCGGAAACGCTTGGCTGTGTATTTCATGCGAGTTCAGCTAACTTTCATACTGACCAACATATTATAATCACCTTCCTTTGCTTCCTCAAACAACGAACGCCACGAATTATAACGTAAGCCTCCAGATACACTAAGTCGGCAACGTTCTCGATCGCCGTGTATCAAGCCACTAAATAATCAACAAGACGTATGTCAACGATGAGGCGGTACGCGAACTCCTGGTCCTGCCGTGACCTCGTTCAGATGTTATTTTAGGCAGCAGGCTAGAAGCTCGATCACGCAAAGACAAGATCGATAGAGCCACATTCAGTACCTACGGTAGCCTTGAGATGCGGAAATTCTTCTCATCCTGCTTCTTGCACAAGGGGTAAGTCACTCCGTCGCTGACTCCATTAAAACGGCCTTCTCTTCTCTGCACATGAGTACTAATGTTCAATCAAATTCTCAGAACATTTTCTGTCTCCAGAGATCTTCTTCCCAAGGCTGCGGTTCGATTTCGACCAAAATAATCGATTTATTTAAAGAGCAGAAAATATTCTAGACACTACATTTTTTTTTTGCTATTGGCTTTACGTCGCACCGACACAGATAGGTCTTATGGCGACGATGGGACAGGAAAGGGCTAGGACTGGTAAGGAAGCGGCCGTGGACTTAATTAAGGTACAGCCCCAGCATTTGCCCGGTGTGAAAATGGGAAACCACGGAAAACCATCTTAAGGGCTGCCGACAGTGGGGTTCGAACCCACTATCTCCCGAATACTGGATACTGGCCGCACTTAGACCCTACATATTACCAAACTGTATTACTAATATATCGCACTCTTACTTCAAGGAACATTTTTACTATCATAACGACGTATACCGAATCATATAAAAATGTATGCACCCAGTGAAAATATTCAAACTTATAGGCCTATATCAGCTTTTACAAGTAGAAAAACCGAGCTCGATAGCTGCAGTCGCTTAAGAGCGGCCAGTATCCAGTGTAATACAATGAATGTGTATCAAAAACTTTGGAAGGAAGGCATGTGTGGTTATGCATAAATACCTTGTATGACTTTATTTTTAGTGATACCATAAATAACCTACATTACGGTCTTGAGTGGCATTTAATCCAGATAAGATTAACCTGACGCACATTGCAGACGTACTTTGCGTTAGAGTAACCTCCAGTGGGATTCATTAAGAGCTAATGGAAAATTGTTGTGGAATGTTGTTTTGCTATATTAATTTAGTAGCGCGAAGAGGGGGATTTTTATATGCATCCTTTTATATCCTAAGGGAGTCCCGAAAAATCTGAAATTGTAATTGGAGCCCTTCCCATCAAGGTATTGATATTTTGTATTCCCCTGGGTAGTTCAGAAAAAGAAATGCATTAGGTGCGCAATGAGGAGGTGCCAAACATGAAAAAATAATTCTGGAAGACTAGAAGATATGGAAAGTGGTAACTTTATATGCAAATATATTGTAACTTGTAAAGGTGCAGGAAAATTCGTACGGGGATGCCAGCAGAGGGCGCTTATTGGAAAGAAATATGAAAGTTTAAAAGGAATCCTGTCCAGTGCCACATTGCCGTAATTTTTACACTGAAATAATCATCTCGGCTTTTATTATTATCATAATAAATAAAGCACAAGGGCAGTCCTTCAACGACGTACATCATTTTCTCCCCAGAGCCGTATTTTCTCATAGCATAAAAAAATTGGTCGTCTCTTTAAAATGTTTATTTACGAAGTTTGAATTTTAAACTCCTCTCTAAATGTTCACATTTCCGGTATTTATCCCATCATACCTTCTAAAATCTTCCCAGAATGTGATAACGTCACTAGCTGCTATAAAGGCGACTGCGGTTCGAATATCGGCCCCTATTTTCGGTATTTTTAAAAATCAAATGCCTCGTCTCCCCGGTTCGTAATTCACGTAAATGAATGGATCCCGTGGCTTATATTCACACGTTTTAAATACATGTAATATTGCAAGCTTCAGGTTTTTAATTTTCCTGTATCCATAGCCTTTCCCTTTGTTAATAATGTACCCCTAAAGTTCAAAAGGTCAGACTCCTTCCTCCCTCCCCTTTGAATAAAATTAGGAAGGACATATGATGCTGTTGTTTTCTCCTTAAAATAATTGTCATCACCATCGTCTTCGCACTGTTTCTGCAGCAGATCTCGCTGACTGCATGAGCTTGAACTAGTGACCTACATCACCTCTACAACCTCAACACCAGAATCCTGAAATGACAAATACAGGGCAAAGGATATTTATTCGTCAGAGTTACTACACTGTATTTATTTTTACGCTGTACGCCAGCTGTAGAGATGGCGACAGGTACAGTGTATGACTGTCGATCCAAGTCAGTTTCGCAACTATTTACTCACATTCCTGTGGCATGTTTCATTTGGCGTGCCGTATAATCCACCTCTGTGCTCGGGCAGACCCACGTGCTTTCTGAGGAAACAGGTCGCGTGCTTGGCAGTTTCTCTAGGTCTTCGATCCCAAAACTAAACTGTTTATACTGACACACATAATTGTGGCATGATTCTGTATTTTGTGGGGAAACTTCAAGGTCAAGAACAGGATGTATTCAGTCATTATGTTTTTGTCGAGCATATCTATATAATTATATAAAATAAGAGTTTTGTCTGTACATTGCTCAGAACTTAAAAAAGAACCGTATTTCTGTATCGGTCGTGTCCATAGTAACACGGAAATGAACTTTTTAATATTCCGTAATGTCTGTCTGTCTGTCTGTCTGTCTGTCTGTCTGTCTGTCTGTCTGTCTGTCTGTCTGTCTGTCGGTACGAGCATCACGAGAATACGACTGAATAGTATTTAATGAAAATTGATATCTAAAGTCGGGGAATACGTCACTACAATCTAGGCTGTAAATAATTGTAATCACGCTGAGTGGATTTGTAGTTTAGGGGAGGAACTAAAATGCTATTAATGGTCCTATCTATAAATACTACATACCTACCTTATGTTATACAGTATTAAATTTCCGATCATTTATGTCTTATACATTTTTACCGTAGCGGCTATGATAACAGAGATATTCCTATATTTGGATTTTTGTTGCTAAGTCCGTATCAGCGCTGAGTCACGAGAAAATGGGTAAACAGAATTTCATGAAAATCGGTATATAAAGTCGGGAAATAAGGAACTACAGTCTACGCTATAAATAGTTTTATAAGACGCCCTAATATCACAGAGCCGAAATAAACCTAAATGTAAAGGCCTGCAATACAGAAAGCTCATAAAATTGATCAACAATAACATTACGTTAACCATTGTTTGTTGTGATGTGCTTTGTGTCCTCTGTTGCCACTCATCTCTGATGGATGGGATTACTGCTGCGTTCGAGAATAACAGCCTGCCCGAATACTGGCGGGAAGTAGATGGGGAGTTAGATCTCTCTCTTCTTTAGCATGCCATTCCTCTGGTTCATAAATTTTCTGATACTACTGGTACGTAACAGACTGGTTCATCATAGCATTCCAGCTACTGAATCCCTACTCTGAGGTGCTGATTGGAATGAGCAGTGTGCACTTTTAATGGAATAATGGCAGAGGAGTGTTCACGGCCTTGGTATGCAAGTTCTGGAACTTTGGGCTGTTAGATTGACACCGTAGTACAGTTCGTTAAAAGTGAGAAAATGTGCGGTTTTTCATTTGATCGAGTAGGGTATATTATATGATAACATTGCTTTTAATTGCTACATTCGTACTGATGTCATTGTAATGACCTATGTTGACTTTATTTGGGAAAACCACAAAGACAGTCTTCCTGAGAATTCCGTAGCGAAGCACGGATGCATCAGCTAGTGTTTACTGATATCTAGAGTAGGCTTTCTGGTTGGAGGGTGTGTTCTAGTTTCAGTGTTAGTTTTTCCAAGTGCAAGTGACATCTATGGAGTAGGTTATCCAGTTTTTGTGACTGAATGGTGGTTGGCAGCAGATTAGGTGTACACAACTTTTTCCTTTCTCTGCCACATTTTCCCACACACTCGTGAGGTAGCAGGTATGACCAGTGTTGAGAAGCTGATCCAGTTTTACAGCTGGACGGCTTCCCGGACTATTACTTGCTTCGTTGGTGTGCTGTGTGAAAATAAAGAGGATTATATTTAGCCTATCACAAATTATTAATTATTCCTAGACCAAGAGGAGTTAACCAGCACCGGTAAAATCCTCAGCCCGGCCGGAAATTGAACCCAGGACCCTCTGAACAGAAGGATGCTACGCTGATCATTCAGTTAAGGAGATGGCCTTCAAGTTTATGTACTGTAAATATTTGTTTATTCTCGTATTGTGCCATTTCCTGTCTTTGTTGCCGACTAGACTCAGAGTTCGGTAAAGCGGTGGTCCTGTTCGGTGAATTTTGGGCGACTCAAAATTAATCTAAACTTATACTAATGTGTATATTGACAGGAAGAATGGATATATATCTTGAAATGAGAAACGTTTATGGGGTAGAATGGATTTATTAATCCCGAGAAAAACATATAAATGGTCCGTGCTAAATGGAATAGTATAAGCATAACTGAAATCGACCTCAAATCAGTCATAAATAAATTAATTGCATTGCGTAAAGTGCTCACATGAAATATTACATTACAAACAAGCAAACAAAAATCGGGTTCAGGCCCGTTAAATTACATTGAAACCTCGTGATTATTACAGGGTAATTAGTCGTCAATATCGTTACGATGATTAATTAAAATTTGAACAATTACCAGTTAATGATTACAAGCTGACGATTCAATAGCTGACTAACAAAATCGATCATCGACTAAAACAACTGACGACAAAATTGCCGATTAACATAAATTTGACGATTAAAATAACTGACGACTAAAATAATTGACCTGTCGTATTTGAATGGTTAACTACTCCGGACGAGAACCATAAATCGATATTATTGCCCGTAGGCATCGTCGTAAAACAACGTCTCTATAATGCATCGGTAGGACTAATACATTCGTAAAATAGCTAATACAAATATTTACAGTCCGTCTAATTGCGAAAACAACATATAAAAACACTATGGCATTGGGTTGTTCTCTAATTCACACTTATATTCTAACACAGGCTCGACTATGAGCTCACGGGCTGATACAGAACACAGTCCAGGCAGAACTGGATAACAACAAAATCAGCCGGAGAGCTAATATGCCCCAAATTTCACAACATGACATAGAATATACAAAACACGCAAAATAGATCACACCTATATGCATATATACACATATACATATATGTATATGTATATGTATATATACCGGGTGGTACAGCTGCCCCTATTTTTTCCCGAATATATGCAACCAGCTAGGACGTAAATGCCTCTTAGTCCCATCTTGCGAAACACCTTACAGCAATGTTATGTGCAGTTAACCCGATGTAGACTTCTCCGCACAATGGAAAAATGGTACAAGAGGCAGTAAGTGAGGTCCATCTCAAAAACACTGTACCATTGTATGTAGAGCGGTGTCCAATACTCTACTAATTTTTACGAAATGTTACTATACTGTACAAACCATAAACACGCCTATAGCTGTCGGTAGAGAATTGCGCACCTGATTGGTCCAAGAGGCCATTTTCTTTTGATAGAAAGGGCGGTCGTGGTATCATAGAAAACGTGATAGGGTAAGACCAATTACAGACATGTCAATGCACCACCATTTTGTACAGTCTCATCACATCGAAATTGATAGAAACGTGTTTTGCACTGTAGTTTATAATCTGTGGCACGCAAATGCTGTACAGCAGATGTGATAGCTTACGCCATGTAATTACTACCGTTAGAGCGATCAAAAAAGGCATAAAACGGGACCATAAGGCTGTAACTCATCAGTAACTTGTCGAAGTGGGAACTTCCGCTCTCCTCGTGAATACAGAGTTACAAGGATGGCGCTTGTACGTTGCAAATAGCTGCGCGGAATTACGTATGGAAGACGTACCTCGATAGGTTACTTGAAGCAGGAAGGGTTCCAACCATTCTTGAGTCATGCATTTTTTAATGTCATTTCGTATTCGCCTAGGCATCGTTTACGAAGACCTTTCTGAAGTCTCCGATATTCTTCTACGGAAGTTATAATAAACAGGTATCATAAATATCGCCACATACGCACCGATTGTGAATACCACCTGAAACATAACGCTGGACTCATTTAACCAAGTAACGCGTAGAAAATGGTTGCAACTATCTGGGCGTAAGAGAGACGCGATTATTTAGTTTACTGTGGTGTTTGCACATTCCAGTTCAGAACTTTTAACATCAACGATCAGTATCGAAGCGATAGCCTAGGTAATTCCACTAGTACAGAGCTACAAGACCAATTCTTTGTCGCCTGCAGTGGCTACATGGCACCAATCGCAGCGAGCATACGATATGTTAGCAGGCATTTAGAGTTGGAATCTAGTTACGAGCTTTTCAATTTTATTTTTATATCATACTTGTAAGGCCATTCGTAATAAATATTTAACGTTCTTAAGTCTCAAAAGTAATTTGCCACCTTTACAAAGAAAGCATACATACGAAAGGAATAATAACATGCGACTTCCATATGGCAAACGACTACAGGGGATGAAGCGCAGTGCACGTGTTGTCAACATTCTGACCCACCCATTCAACCAAGCAACTGCGCACGTTCGACTCGAAGACCAACTAACAGCGGTCTACACTTCATACGTAGGGCACATGAAACAGCATATCGTAATCCTAGCAGCAACGTGTGAGCACGTACTGTACGGTTAGCACGAAAGCAAACATTATGTATTCACGGGATGATTATGTGAATATGGTACTACTTTATGGAGAAGCAAGGCAAAATGCACGGGAAGCCAGACGCTTGTATCAAGAACGATTTCCTGGACGAAGGCTGCCAACTGCAGGTACATTTCGACGTGTTGAAAGACGGTTGCGTAGAACGGGGTCATTTCATACATTACCCCCCGTTCGCGATGCTCCAGTGACGCCTGGAAATAACGACGAAGCTGTTCAAAATGCAATTGCATACAACCCGCACACAAGCTCACGGGCCATAGGAAATGAACTGAACATCAGTCATGTATCTGTACTGTGAATATTGCACCGCCATAAATTCCACCCTTTCCATCAACAGCTGCACCAGGAACTTCACGGAGATGACTTTCCAAAACGGATAGAATTTTCGCAATGGATATTACAAAGAGTTGAAGCTGATGCGAATTTCTTAATGGACATTCTCTTTAGTGATGAATCCAGATTTCACAACAACGGAACTGTTAATCGTCACAACTTCCATTACTGGAGCGTTGAAAATCCTCACTGGATCAGGGAGCTCGATTTCAGGTACAATGGGGCGTCAACGTGTGGTGCGGGATACTAGGTGACAAGATAATTGGACCATATTTCTTCGAAGGAAACCTCACGGGACGACGCTATCTAGAGTTTCTTCGTGAGTACCTCCCACTCTTATTGGAGGATGTGCCCCTACATGGGCGCCCGCAGGATCTTTTCCAGGGGGGGGCACATTAACAATTTTCTTGAATGTAAAACCAATATAACGTCAGCAACATTAAAATGTTTACAGAAATTTCCAGTTATAACAGATGCTAGATGACTGTCAGTAAGTTCAGTTTATGAAATAATCTGGTATGATATTAAACAATTGAACATCAACATTTTTGGAATTCCAGGGGGCAAGTGCCCCCCCTTGCCCCCCCTTGCGGGCGCCCATGGGACACGGTTACGGATGTGGTTCCAGCAGGATGGAGCTCCCCCACACTGGTCGTTGGCAGTACGGAACCACTTGCATAGGACATATCCTGGACGATGGATTGGACGAGGGGTCCGGTCACATGGCCGGCTAGATCACCTGACCTTACTCCACTCGACTTTTTCCTGTGGGGTTGTTTAAAGGAAAGAGTCTATGAGCAGGAGCCTGAGAGCCCGAAACATTTACGGCGGCTCATCACGGAAGCCTGCAGGCAGATTCCACCACATATGTTGCAGCAAGCAAGAATGTCTCTCCTCCACCGTGCTCAGATGTGCATTAACGAAGCAGGTGGTCATTTTGAACATTTGCTTCATTAATCGAATGGCCATGCATAAGCCCATCGCACCGCTGTCGGTACAATCTCACTTTATTGCAAATAGCTCTTTTAAGAGCTCCTTAAAAAAAACATAGCTGAGTACCTGCAATATGAGAACTGATCATGATTTAGATTTGTCGTCAACAACACGACTCTCACGAACATCAACAACGCAATAAAAATATTCGTCCTACACAGGACTCGAACTGCCTACTAACGAACACCGGTACTCTCCTCTAACTTTTAGCAAGCTCGGCTATCACGGGTTGCTGTTTAGCGCTGTTGTGTTGCTGCTACTTCTAGTCATTCACCAATAATATTCTCTGTACAGGACGTTTCTGCGACACATAATTTTCACGATTCTTTACCATCAATCGGTATTTTATCATTAATGCTGATTTGCTTGACACGAATAAACGAATTATGGAAAGCGTTGTAAGAGCAGACATTGTAGTGAGTAGTCAAGGTCAATATTTTTAGGTTCGACTATAATCTGCGGGTTGCATAAAACTGCGTGAATAGGGGCAGCTGTACCACCCGGTATATACACTAATGATGATATCTGGGGAGTGGAACTCGTATGCAGGCGGCGTCAGATTTTGCGTCTTACAGACACAAAGTTGTCAGTATTCTCGGCTCTTTAACTACCAGGTGTAGAGGAAAACAAACACTGAACTGTCGAGGGAAAGCACCATCAAGGCGACTTTCACTTTCACACAGAAGGGGAGACATATTCTCTGCCAGTGGTTCACTTGACCAACGGTACTGCAAGTAGTCAGGTCTTGGACTGCTACACAAAATATTCTCGAGGCAAAAAACAAATGAACAACACATTTTCTACTCAACCGATGCATTCTTTACATCTCTCTGCTGACTAATTATCACTCACCTAATTATCAATGGCATATCTTGCCTTAACACAAATATTAGGCCTCATTTTAACCCTCTGGTATATCAAGCCTCTCATTTCAAATATCCTGGGTTCATCCCCAAGTTGCATTGACTTGCCTTCTCGCAATTTAAAAAGAAACTAAACTTTCCCAACGAAGGACAGGCTCCCACACCAATTCCCGGGACACCTGAAATAATATTAATATAGCATGCATAGAATTACCTGACTAACATTATGCTGCTAATTACGTGAATTACCCAACGCTGATGGCGGGTGGCCTTTGTTCATAGCAATGCCTCTCTTCCCCAAATAACTACAGCAAACGTGGAATAACATAACATACATACAAGCAAAAAAGAATAAACAAGCAGACTACATAATCCTCAGGCGTGACCCTTTCTCCCTTCCAACCAAAATAAATATGTACAAGTGGCCTAGGCATAAAGCATGCACACCCCCTCTGCCAAATATTTAACGCTACACGAAAACACAAAACTACAGCCATAATAGCTGACATTTAACATTAAAGAAATAGTAACTAATTTCCCTAACCGGAATGTATTTTCCCTACACTAAATTCATGCCATTTAATATTGGATTTAGGTATTCATCTTTCGTAGTCAGTTGCTGTTCATCCCGGTTTCCACAACCACATGGCTAGGCTGTTTAGCTGCTCATGGTACCACTGATGTACATTGGTTGGCAGGTCCTGACGTTGACACCACGTTCATCCATAAGTAGAATAACACCAATTTCTTCACCGCTTAATATGTATGCTTTACACATAGTCGATCCTGATGTTAGGCTGTAATTGGCTCAACCTATACACAGATTTTAGTTCAGAAATGTGTATCATCAGATTAAGGGTTCAAACACAATCGACCCCAGTTTATGTAGCGGCTAAATATGTACGAGACGCACACGATACACATATAATCCGTACGCGGACCGTTGTGAGATACCGGTCACAGTTCGAGTGTTCATCAATCTCACGCGCGGCGCTCGAGCTTTAATTAATTTGCATTTATAAGTCTTATATTCGCGTGACCAGATCGTGGTCTATCAACATGGCGAATAATAATTTAGGACATTATATCTGCCCTGTAATCGTCTTGCTTGAGATGAATATGACGTTAAACATAAACGCGCACAGGCGTATAACGGTCTTTTATTAATACAAATTTTCCCGTTCGCGCACTAAGTTCAGAAGAGTGAGTACGCTTTCCCCACCAGAGTTCCTTAAATAAACTGCCTCTCTCTTTGTATCACGAGGTGCATCCCCGTCTAACAGCGGCTGGGTGACGGTTGATCGGCTTTCTCCTTCTCAACGACTTTTCATTCAAATGAAATTATTAAATAAAGACTCAAGAATACATTATTAGGATCCAGGAGTGAATGATAATTATAACTGCAGGCGATATTTAGTTTGGAACTCTGGAATTCTAGCTTAGTTAGGAAATGATCGCTGAAAATCCCGTGATGCATTACTACGAATTCGAAGTTGGTCATCCTGGAATCTTGCTGTGGAGTTTCCTTCGTTTGAATCTAACCACTCCCACACACAAATCAGTTAAATTTGAAAGTTTGAACGCGGGTAGCGTGCCTAGTTACCATGGCAACAACTCACTTTGAATTCAAACTGGAGAGCAACCCTCTGGAAAATTCCACTCCATACCGCTCCCAGCTTGCCAATAACGGAACTTCAGGGTTCCTATCCTGCTTCTTGCATGCGATTGATAATGCGTTGATATGATTGCCATATTAAATATATTGAGGCATTCAGGGAATGGCTCAGTATCAACAACATATATTAAACACATTTTATATTAAAAACATTACCAAAACTTGGCCACATCCAGTGCTTTTTCTGTGGCATAGTAAAGGTCATTTTCTGTGCAGGAGGCTGGACGCAGTCGATATTGAAGCACATGCAGAACAGACTGGACTTCTCTACAACAACACTGAATACGATATTCTTCAATGTAGCTCCATCTTGCCAAAATAATCCTTGACCTGATCTCAGCCTATTCAGAGATTTCCAAGTTGTCATGACTAGAGGGTAAAGTTCCAGAAACTAGTTTCCACACAGGAAAGAAGGGCATTTTTAGTCCTCCATAGTTGCATCCTGGCTTTTTCATCGGTGGATCTATGTACCTTCTAAGGAAACTCTTCCTTGACTTCAGTCGTTACGGGTGCGTTTCTTGTCCATACATGGCCACTTTCTTTCTTTCTTTGCTTATTCGCAGCTATTTATCTTCGAATAGGTTGTCATGGAAATAATGTGCTAAAGTCTTTTGAATGTGCAGATACTATCTACTCTGACAAAAATTGATTATATTAGACATTATAGGACTGTAAGTTTGCTTGTAATTTGTGTATCGTCTCAACGAAATAGGTGATGTTTCAGAGGCCAGTTCGAAAAGAAGATGTTGTAGGAGTGTTAACCGATTCGTGTTTTATAAACAGTCGTCATGAGTACACTCGTCCCGCATCAAGTCGATATTACATCCTTGAATAATTTCGTCATGGTTACTTGGCCGGAGTACTGTCCTATAACATAATTTATATCTTCCTAAGGATAAGCCACAGTATGCCATCAGATGTAGTGATAACGACCAGTTTTGTGCTAATCTGAAGTACAGGGAAGTATTCAGATTTATAAAAAGTTCTTATGAATTGCTGTAAAGGGTACAAGTTCACACCCAATTCGTACGAATTCAATAATGACATGCATTTAACATATCATAAATAATCTTCGAGACAAAGAGAAGAAGAACGAACTAAGAAAACAAACAAGAAATAAACCATAAACACAATAAATTGAAACAACCAGTCCAACCAAACCACAAGAAAGCAAAGCAATCAATGCAACCAAACAACAAGAAATCGACGAAATACTCTAACAAGAAAAAAAGAATACAAGAACGAAAAAGTTCAGTCTGGACAAATAAACCAAATAAAGTTTATAAACACGCTGGTTAGAACAATACAGGTGAACCAACTAACAAACAAAAACTAAGAAGTCACACAACATCCAAACAAAGGAAACCAGCTCAAAATAAGCCAAACAAAATTGGACCGTAAACAAATAAATATTGAGTGATTCTCAGGCAGCTTTGAGAATAATCAAAAAAAAAAAAAAAAACTTTCATTCGGTAGCTGTTAATATAAGATCACAAGTATTAGGCTACAGTAACCATATCTGCATGAAATGGCTCCGAGGTCATGACGGAGTAGAAGGAAATGAGAGAGGTGATGAACTTGCCATAGCAGCTACTACTTCTTCTGACGCTTTGTTGATATATGAAAAGTGCCCTGTGTCTCATGTAAAAAAGGAACCGAGAAAGTATACACAAGATATGTGGAACAAACAATGGATCACCAGCACAAACGGCCGGCTAACAAGGGACTTGTTTTTTCCCAATATTCAAGACATACTACAAAGTAGGTTATTGAACATGAACATATAATAACTCAGTTTCTGACACGACATGGAAAGTGTGGATCGTACTTCGAGAGGTTTAGAGTCAATATTCAGAAGCCCTACAGCTCTACCTGTGAAATGCCACCTACTGTTTCTCATCTTTTATTTGAGTGTCCAATTTATGACATGAGTGGATATGAATTATTAATGCATTTAAACATGTGTAATATAGAATACCAAGCACCTCTCTCTATGGTATTTCATAGAAGAAGCTGTTATAAAGTGTTTGTTAAATTTCTCCACCTTATTTATAAGTCATCTCTATTTTAAATTCAATTGTCACGTATTAACTTAGTCTCACTATCTATAGCCCTAGTATAATACTTGTAAAATAGGGTTTGTAACTGGATATTCAATAATAATAATAAAACAAATAAATTAACTAACCAAAGAACCAAAACAATAACCGCATGGGCTCAACTGCCGAGTTGCAGTTATGTTCAAGGGTGCCATCTAGGCAGCCTGCCTGTAAATTTCGACATTACGATAGCGATGCTGCCTAGTAGCGGAAGCGAAATTCTACTGCACGGTTCGTAGGGTTGAGTGTATTTATTTAGATTGATGCTTTCACTGTTTGCATGAATAGACATAAAATCTTTTGGGATTTTGCCGTGTTAAAGAAACAAAGAGCAGATATCTTCACGTTTTGTGGCTCCACCTTTTCAGATGACAAACACGTCTGTCCATGCGTCATCAAAACGCACGAGAGTACCGTTTACAATATATCAACGATCAAATATTTTCAAGTTCCAGCCTTATTTGCTATTAGTTGTGGATGACGTGTTTGTCTTCTGAAGATGCGGTGCAAAGTCTCCACGAAACGTAAAGTATGTCCTTTGTTTGTTTCTGAGTTAACTGAATCTTGTCGGATGTCAGCGAGTACGTCACAAGAGAGCCTGAACAACTTCTGTGGGTGGGGGCGTTAGAATACACCCACGACATCCTATGCCTTTTGCAAGAGGTGACTTAAACGGTGAAGAGGTTCGTGACTCGTTTATTGACTTTAGAAATTTATAAAACTGCATTTAAATAGAAAAATATGAAAATTAATATTCATTAAATAAAATACACAATCGTTGGACCTCGTACTCACACTTGGTTCTTACCTGATTACTTACACATACGTTATTTGATGGGCGCCAACTACAACTCACTGCAGCAATAATAGAATGAAAATCTTGACTATCTGTAGGGTGTGGGGTAATAATCTTACTTTTGACAACATACCATATAAGTTCTGGGAAAAGGAAATTGGCGTTCGGTTTCCCCATTAAATTTGAGGTTATCTAATTCTGTCATTTAAATAATACGATGAATTAATTTGATAGAACAAAATATATTCTTTAAATTGTATAGAAAAAATAGTAAGTCTTGCTGCAATAAAACAGATGAGAATATGAAATTATGGCATTGAAACTGAAAGAAACTAGGCAAGAATTTGAATTCTTCTTGACCGGACATTTAACAATTAGACACGAAATTTATCCCTCACTGGTTCACTTGACTGTACCTTCAACACTTTGAGTGTAATTACGACGTATTCCTTTGATCTGGGGTTTACTGTAGGTGTATCAAGCCTAATTTGGTGATGTATCCTTTTTATTTCACTGACGACTAGGTATCCATGTAACTGCTTCTTCTCCATATCATACGACTTCTTGGTAAGTCTGTACTGTATGACTTCGTGGCAAGCCTATTCTTCCAACTGTGGCCTCTCCTTCCTTTCGACTCCATCACTGTTCACCATCCACTTTACTAATAACTAATGACCGACTGAGGCCTCTCCATCTCGTTCACTCTCGTTGACTCTGGTTGACTCAATGACTCTCGTTGACTGAAGCTATAAGACGCCGGTCCTTGTATATATAACCCCTGGTTGACACACCTACGCAATCTCCAGAAATAACTATGATCTACTCCTACCTCGCGACAAATGTTACACCCTATGGTGAAATCGCCCGCGGCACCCAGTAGGTATCTCCAAGAACGTGAGCTCACCGCAAAATGCTCACGATGACGTAGCGATGACTTGGCAGTAACGCCAGCAGTATTGCAGAATCTAACAATGTCATATCCACATCTGATACACAGCAACTCTTACTGTACATGTTTTTAGTGTTAATCTACACACACGTAGGCTACATACGCATACATTTAACTACAATCACGCAAGCGACAAGCATTGCAGAATTGAATTGAATAATAATTATAATACAATAATAGTAATCTCACAGATAAAATAATAATAGTACGGACATAATAATAATAATAATAATAATAATAATAATAATAATATCACAGATGAAATAATAATTAAAAATACAGATATCATCTTGTAGCGGGATTTGAACCGTTACAAGGGGAACCAGGAAATCTTAACTTGGGAGAGTGGGTTGGCGGCCACGGTTCCCCTACCTGCGTCCACCATTTCTTCCACTTGCCTGAGTCAGGCACCTCACTTTCAACAGTCCTGTCCGACCTGCCTTGGTCAACTGTTGTTCTCTTCCTATCCGGTGGGTATTAGATTTGCGAGATATATGGAGTCTTTCATTTTCATACCCATTTTGACCCTTCCCTTTCACCAATACCTCCATTCATCGAAGGGTTTGATTTACTCCATATTTCCTGTGATTAGTGTTATTAGGGGATGTTCACACAGTTGTATTTTTTCTTAAAAAGGTAATCAACACCATCAACACATAACTTGAATACCCTAACAATAATGGCATGGAGTCACATGATTTTCGACTGCCCTTCAAGAATCAACTAAGAGCAAACCTGCAAACTTGGAAGGCATTTGTCGCACATTTTAACACTCTTGGAACTAACCAAACCGAGTTAACTAACGTGTGAAATCAAAGAACTAAACTATTCGAATAAATCAACATACTAAATACAAACAAGCATGCCAAACAGGCATTTTAATTAAACAGAGTAGTGAATACAAATCCGCCTCTGTGTTGTAGTGGTTCGCATGATTAGCTGCCACCCCCGGAGGCCCGAGTTCGATTCTCGGCTCTGCCACGAAATTTGAAAATTGTTACGAGGGCTGGAGCGGGGTCCACTCAGCTTCGGGAGATCAACTGAGTACAGGAAGGTTCGATTCCCACCTCAGCCATCCTCGAAGTGGTTTTCCGTGGTTTCCACTTATCTTCCAGGCAAATGGCAGGATGGTATCTAACTTAAGGCCACAGCTGATTCCTTCCCTCTTCCTTGTATATCCCTTCCAATCTTCCTATCCCCCCACAAGGCTCCTGTTCAGCATAGCAGGTGAAGCCACCTCCGCGAGGTACTGGTCCTCCTTCCCAGTTTCATCTGCCGACCCGTCCGTCTCGTTAGCTGAATGCATACTGGCCTTCGGTTCAGAGGGTCCCGGGTTCGCTTCCTGGCCGGGTCGGGGATTTTAACCTTCATTGGTTAATTCCAATGGCCCGGAGGCTGGGTGTTTGTGCTGTCCCCAACATCCCCGCAACTCACACACCACACATAACACTATCCTCCACCACAACAACACGCAGTTACCTACACACGGCAGATGCCGCCCACCCTCATCGGAGGGTCTGCCTTACAAGGGCTGCCCTCGGCTAGAAATAGCCACACGAAATTATAATTATATCTCCCGACCCAAAGGTTCACGCTTCAGAATACAGCCCTTGAGGCGGTAGAGGAGGGATCCCTCGCTGAGTCCGAGGGAAAAACCAAACCTGGAGGGTAAACTGATTAAGAAAGAAATAAAGTTAATATAAACTAAGTAAATAACCAATCACACAAAACTCCAGAATCAGAATCAGAATCAGAGAGATAATACGATGATACGTCATTTTTACTGCACGAGTTTCCTGACGATGGGAGTGGCGCTACAACAGGAGATATCCCCTATTGCACTGTACACCTCTTCAATATACGCACGTCAGTCAGACTGACATAGCTAATAACTTGCGCCAATACATGTCATATGTAATCTTATCTTGTCGTCATACTCTATGAGTGCATGAACAACTGGCACAGAGTGTTTCTTTCCTTCTCCCCACCATAACACACAACAAACACAGAACGATGTAGAAATTGTTGTTAATTCGTATATGGGCTCTTCAGATATTACATTGAACAATGTACTTATTTTGCTATCCGCGTATTTGTAAATCATTTGGCACACAAGTGAGGAGGTTTTCGCCATACGAGCTATATGTATCGGTGTGACGTAAAACAAATGGTAAAAAAAAAAAAAAAAGAGAAGGTGATCCTTGCCTTCTGGTGTACAGGTGAGAAATTAGGGATAACTTATTTTAGGACAGCCAAGAGGGGAAAATTAACTTTCTCTTCACTTTTTATTGGACCCATGGGAAAACCAGAAGAAGACACAATGCAAGGAGAGGCCGGCCACGCCCTCCAGGCCGGCTGGGATGTCCCCGATCTGACTCGCTAAACCCTTCCAGAAAATACCGAAGGGGCTACACAGGCCTGGCACGTAACAAAATCATGCATTTTTTTTAACAGTACGACTAACGATCTCACTCAGGTGCACATTGAATCTAACCTAGACTTTATGTGTCAAGACGTAGCAGAGAAAGTCAGAAATTCTCCTTAAGAATAGCTCATGTAAATTCCTCTAAACCTTCGGTGCAATTGCAAGTACAAATTTATTCTACAGTACATCAGCATTAGAGCAAAATGGAGAAAGTCTCTCGCCCAAACTCTAATCCTATGTAAAAGTGTGATGACGTTATGTTGCATGTTGACTGACGGTCTCCAGGAAATTACAGTTATTTCAAATATTGACAGTTTTTTTAATGAATTGATATCAGCAGAATCTTTATACTGGAAAACCTTCGTCCAGCCTCAAGGTTGGCATCACTCCTGGAATATGGAGCAACCATATGGTACCCGTACCAAACAGAGGTCATCAGTGAACTAGAAAGGATACGACTATACAACTTCACGCGTTTTCTGAAAGTGGTGGTAGTGGTGATTATTGTTTTAAGAGGAATCACAACTAGGCAGCAGTGCTCTATATAACACTCATCAGAGAGAAAAAATGGAAGGTATCCGACACTTCGAAAAATGAAGATATTGGCCTAAGAAAGACGAGGGTCACGAAAGGCGTGAAAATGAAAGACTCTCTAGGCTTCCATATGTAATATCGTCGGCGTCGGAAAAGAACAAGAGTTGACCAAGGGAGGATGGATGGGCTAGATGAAAGTGAGGAGCCTTGCACAAATAAGTGAAAGCAATGGCAGAACTCAGTTAAGGGCCCCGTGGTCGCCCACCCACGCTACCCACACCCCTGGGGCCCTTTCTAGTCTCTTCTTACGGCAGGCAGGGCCTACCTTGGGTGCTATTCTACCACCCCCACCCACAAGGGGTTGTTTTCTGAGAGACCAGCTACGCAAGCATATACAAACTAGGTTATAAGGAAAAACGCTAACACAGGGTTCTTTATCCTCATTTCAATTATTTGATGGTGTTTATCTTTTGAGTGTAATATAAATCCTTTAGGTTTCTGTATCATTACAAAGTCAGAGCTGCCTTTGTCGCCATTAGCCAGCATTTAGGTAGCATAGCGTGTTCTTACTTCTACCGCACCAAATGATAAAACATAAATAAGTTATTGTATCTTAAACTAACAAAACACATTCAACAATCACAATACTAAAGCCATTCAACTTTTAATTGTTAAAAGTGAGAAGCTGCGAATTCATTATTATAGTTCGTAAAATACTTAAAAATATATTGTAATGTTATACAAACAGACGTAGAAAATGTATTTGCCTTTTAACTACTGTAGTGAAAAAGTACTTGTTGTGAAACCTATACAAGTTTGAAATTGTTTTTATTTAAAGTTCAGTATGTAATACGCTGCCACCTACAGATGAAGTGTAAAATATATACGGTAGTCTATAGTTGATCAGCATTATATTGATCAGTTTGACAGACGATCTGTTAATAAAGAGACTGAATTTGAAAGTAAGTGGAATAACTATTATGATCGGTCAAGGAAAATAAATAAATAAATGAATAAAGAAAGAAAGAAAGAAAGAAAGAAAGAAAGAAAGAAAGAAAGAAAGAAAGAAAATCTTTCTTAATCCATTTACCATTCAGGGTTGGTTTTTCCTCGGACTCAGCGAGGGATACCTCCTCTACCGTCTCAAGGGCAGTGTCCTAGAACGTAAGAATTTGGGTCGGGGATACAACTGGTAAGGAGACCAGTACCTCGTCCAGGCGGCCTCACTTGCTATGGTGAACAGGTCCTTGTGCGTGTGGTGGGGTAGATGGGAAGATTGGAAGGGATAAGCAGAGAAGAGGGAAGAAAGCGGTCGTGGCCTTAAGTTAGGTAGGTACCATCCTGGCACGGAAAACCACTTCGAGGATGGCTGAGGTGGGAATCGAACACCCTCTGCTTAGTTGACCTCCCGAGGCTGAGTGGACTCCGTTCCAGTCCTCGTACCACGTTTCAAATTTCCGGGCCTCCGGGGAAGGCAGCTAATCACACTAACCACTACACCATAGAGGCGGACAATAATAAATAAATAAATAAATAAATAAATAAATAAATAAATAAATAAATAAATAAATAAATAAATGGGAAAGCACAGCAGAGCCATCTCTGTACAGACCTTGAAAGTCTCGGTAACCCAAATAATAATAATAATAATAATAATAATAATAATAATAATAATAATAATAATAATAATAATAATAATAATAATCGTATGGTCTCAGATACCTGTGCAGACATTTTAATTTGACATCTGGCTGCATCCTCGTCATTTTCGACATTCGGTTTTACTCTAGGTCTGCTAGATGGCAGAGCAAACCGAATCTCTTTTGGGCGTCTATGGCTGAGTTTTAATGAAATTTGTCAGGTAAACACCAAATGTGTTAACAGAGATCTTTTTCATGGACTGTCGAGTTGACTACTTCCCGCCCTTCAAAAATCCGACTACCTCTACAGGGTTTGAACCCGTTTAACTGGGATCCGGAGGCCAACACTCTACCACTGATCCACATAGGCAGCTGGTAACGTCAGCACTAAATGGGATAGAGCGATTAGTTCTATGCTCGACCACCTTTGCTCCCAGGAATTAACCTGGTGCTCATTTCTAGGGTAGGCTGAGTGCACTGCAGGGCCATGTGCCTTTCCAGAAGTAGAAAGCCCCTTTTCTAAATTGGTTTGGGGATTCAGCTGACATCGTAATCATATCGAAACACCAGATTCCATGAGATTTCCGAAGGTAAGCAACATTGTACGTGATCAACACTCGGATGAGTTGCCTCGTGCTGGTGGCTAGAGGAGGGCGGAAAAGGACCGACGATCCTACCGCAAGTAAATTCCGTGTTAGGATGTCTGATCACTGGTCCTTGACCTAGCCGGGAGCACAGACATGCTCGTCAACGTCCAGGTTTGGATAAGGTACTTTGTTTATTGATTGAGGATTCGAACCCACTTCCTTCCGGGTGAATCGATCAATTATACACGGTCAACAATAAAGGGCAGTCCAAGCGCAACAATTATAATACGCTAATACAACAAAAGCAAGACATTACATCGGTACAGATGTACTTCAATAAGTAAGATAACAAGACGTTGTATAAGTATATAGTTTCTGCCATTTAAGCTGATACACTAAGGGTACAATCGTAGTCTTTCTCCCCTGTTAGTACTGAAGGTAATGATTTATAGTTATTTTCTAACTGTTCGGTTCGATTCAGAGTCGCTAACCAGACAGTTTTTAGGGACTCTACTTGCCGACATCTTGCAGGTTGGCACTATGTAGTCATGATTTGTTCGTGACTTGCGGGGTTATACGTACCGATACGTACTGCCACTGTCCGACTCATTGGCTGAATGGTCAGCATTGAGGCCTTCGGTTGAGAGGATCCCAGGTTCGATCTCCAGCCGGGTCGGGGATTTTAATTACCTCTGATTAATTCTTCTGGCCCGGGAACTGGGTGTTTGTGTTTGTCTCAACACTTTCCTCTTCATATTCAGACGACACTACCAACCAGCACAGAAACACGCAATAGTGATTACATCCCTCCATATAGGGTTGGCGTCAGAAAGGGCATTCGGCCGTAAAACATGGCCAAACCCACATGTACGACACAGTTCGCACCTGCTACCCCAAAAGTGTGGGAAAAGCGGTAGAAAAAGAAGAAGAAGAAAAATACTTACTGCCACTGTGAAAATCACTATTGTTACATTTGAGGGAGTAAGTAAAGCAATCTGTTTGGGTAATACCAGGTAAGTAGAATTGTGGCATCTTCGAATAATGCATTTAATAACGTAGTTGCTGTGAAATGACGATCGCAGCTTTTTATTAATACGATCTTATTTCGTCCATTACGTATGTATAGAATTCAACTAGAATGTATAAGAAGCTAGAAAAATCTGCGAGAACTCCTCCGAAAAGGAAAGCAACATCCTTTATAAACTTCAGTTCAGTTGAAAAGGAAGGAAATTTCGTTATCAACCTAACCTAACCTAACCTAACCTAACCTAACCTTGTCTCGTCACGACTTTGGTACGGTTTGCAGACTTAGCCTTTGGTGTATTATTACTGACAACGGCTTATGTACATGTAATATATTTGCTTGTGTGTCTTATTACAGGTTGATTGATCTTCAGTCGCCCAAGTGACAGCAAATTTTTAAAAGGGAGCTGAATTATGGGAAACATGAAGAATACGGTTATAGTAACGCGTATATAAAGGTAGAAATATATATTGAGTGAGGTGAGAGAGTGTGATTATTTCTTTCATTTCTCAATGAGCTTGAAAACTGACTTAGCTATGAATATCTTGATTGAAAATTTACTTGGGTAAGGAAACCTCCATAATTCATACTTATACAGTATTGAGGTTAGTTTGTTGATCTTTATGTCTCGTTATTTCCATATGTAATAAGTCAAGTTAGCACCTGTGATGAGTCATTAAACAAAGTGAATAGGATGGCGATATTTCATTGTTAGTGTATAGCCTCATGTACAGAGTACTACAGCGTTCACTATTTCATTCGAATTTACCACCAAACTAGAGCAGGCACATCAACATTTATTGTCCGACTGCAATCTCATATCAGTGATGTATACGTTGTGAGAGGGCTGACAGGAAATGGAGAGATCCAGTTTCTGTGTCCAAAGGACACGTCAACAGCTGGAAAAGTATTTAGAGTTGCCGTGATCAGGCACGATAACAACAAAAGGCCGCAATTAGTCGAACACTCCCGTGAGCTGCTTCAGTATTAACATTAGGTAAGTTACTAGATCGTCATTTTCTGACTTGGCACCTACTTATGTGGGGCTTTTTGGACCACTGAACAGATTTAGGAATTGATGAGCCGTTATGTCTTGATATCAGTTGATTGACACTGATTTTTTTCTACGCCGGGATAAATACGTCGGTATACCCTAGAACAAATAATATGCCCATGTAGGTACAGAGACTATGTATTACAATAATATAGGCCTATATTAAGCTCATACTGTTACAAAAGTAGGTAAAAGTTGTGTGAATTTATGCAATGACATGTCAGTTACCTTGTTCATTGAATCACCTAACATTTCGAACAACAATGCAATATCAAAACACAAGTTCATTAAAAACATCTAGAATTTATAAGCCGCAACATAAATTCATAATTGTTCAAATAATATAGCCTGCGGAGCTGGTTTCTCAAGATAAGGGAAATTCCCCTGAAGGAAAATGAATTGTGTATCAATTCAATAAAAAATAATAAGGTTTATCTGTGGCGTTATGTTTACAACACACTACACCCTCTGATACGGGATAAAACAAGTCTGGTAGTGACCGCGTGTGTGTGTTTCAATGAGCCTGACAGACTGATATGTAATAGTTCATTCTGACTCAATAAGATAAGTAACGGGAAAGTAGCTCATTCATCATTATCTAATTATTTATAGTATTGCGTACATGGCATGGTAGGGGCTGGCTGGACGACGCGGTAAAGGTGTGCTCGGTTCACCCGAATGGACGTGCGTTCAATTACCCGCCAGGAAATCGAAAATTTTTTAGAAAGGATACTTCCACTTCCAGAAGTGCACATGGCCCTGAGGTCCACTCAGCCTACATTAAAGATGAGTTCGGGATTAATTCCTGGAGGCAAAGTCGGCCAGGCGTATAGCTAACCAGTCTACCCCAGCATGTGCCGAGGTTATGGATAGTGGAAAACTTTACCCCTGCAAGGGCCTTCATGGCCTGTACAGAGATGACTTTGCTTTTACATGACATGGAAGAAAGAGAAGTTGCAAATACGAAATGCGTGCATAATTCACAAATAGAAACTGCCAATGGGGAAAGTGAGTCCAATTCAACATTCCTCTGGACTCCATTGTCCCTCACTACACTTTTAAACAGATTTGCTCCTGTGGTAGAGACTGTACAGAGAAAGGTGCTACCAAGCTACTCTGAGAGACCTAATATAATACAAACATACATTCATTATCATTATAGACTGTTATGCCTTTCAGCGTTCAGTCTGCAAGCCTCTGAGAATTTACTAAACGTCGCCACAATCCTCGATTTCCAACTAGTGTTGTGGCCTCATTTAGTTCTATACCTCTTATCTTTAAATCGTTAGAAACAGAGTCTAACCATCGTCGTCTTGGTCTCCCTCTACTTCTCTTACCCTCCATAACAGAGTCCATTATTCTCCTAGGTAACCTATCCTCCATTCGCCTCACATGACCCCACCACCGAAGCCGGTTTATGCGTACAGCTTCATCCATCGAGTTCATTCCTAAATTAGCCTTTATCGTCTCATTCCGAGTTCCCTCCTGCCATTGTTCCCACCTGTTTGTACCAGCAATCATTCTTGCTACTTTCATGTCTGTTACTTCTAACTTATGAATAAGATATCCTGAGTCCACCCAGCTTTCGCTCCCATAAAGCAAAGTTGGTCTGAAAACAGACCGATGTAAAGATAGTTTCGTCTGGGAGCTGACTTCCTTCTTACAGAATACTGCTGATCGCAACTGCGAGCTCACTGCATTAGCTTTACTACACCTTGATTCAATCTCACTTACTATATTACCATCCTGGGAAAACACACAACCTAAATACTTGAAATTATCGACCTGTTGTAGCTTTGTATCACCAATCTGACATTCAATTCTGTTGGATTTCTTACCTACTGACATCAATTTAGTCTTCGAGAGGCTAATTTTCATACCATACTCATTGCACCTATTTTCAAGTTCCAAGATGTTAGACTGCAGGCTTTCGGCAGAGTCTGCCATTAAGACCAAGTCGTCAGCATAGGCCAAGCTGCTTACTACATTTCCACCTAAATGAATCCCTCCCTGCCATTTTATACCTTTCAGCATATGATCCATGTAAACTACAAACAGCAAAGGTGAAAGATTACAGCCTTGTCTAACTCCTGTAAGTACCCTGAACCAAGAACTCATTCTACCATCAATTCTCACTGAAGCCCAATTGTCAACATAAATGCCTTTGATTGATTTTAATAATCTACCTTTAATTCCATAGTCCCCCAGTATAGCGAACATCTTTTCCCTCGGTACCCTGTCATATGCTTTCTCTAGATCTACGAAACATAAACACAACTGCCTATTCCTCTCGTAGCATTTTTCAATTACCTGGCGCATACTGAAAATCTGATCCTGACAGCCTCTCTGTGGTCTGAAACCACACTGGTTTTCATCCAACTTCCTCTTAACGACTGATCGCATCCTCCCTTCCAAGATGCCTGTGAATACTTTGCCTGGTACACTAATCAATGAGATACCTCGATAGTTGTTGCAATCCTTCCTGTTCCCTTGCTTATAGGTAGGTGCAATTACTACTTTTGTCCAATCTGAAGGTACCTTACCAACATCCCACGCTAATTTGACTACGCTATGAAGCCATTTCATCCCTGCCTTCCCACTATACTTCACCATTTCAGGTCTAATTTCATCCATTCCTGCTGCCTTATGATAATGGAGTTTATTTACTATCCTTTCCACTTCCTCAAGCATAATTTCACCAACATCATTTTCCTCCTCCCCATGAGCTTGACTGTTTGCAACACCACCATGATGATTTCCTTTTACATTGAGAAGATGTTCAAAATATTCCCTCCACCTCTCCAGTGATTCCCTGGGATCTGTTATGAGTTCACCTGAATTACTCAAAACACTGTTCATTTCCTTTTTTCCTCCCTTCCTAAGATTCTTTATTACTGTCCAGAAAGGTTTCCCTGCTGCTTGACCTAGCCTTTCCAGGTTATTACCAAAATCTTCCCATGACTTCTTTTTGGATTCAACAACTATTTGTTTCGTTCTGTTTCTTTCATCTACGTACAAATCCCTGTCTGCCTCGGCCCTTGTTTGGAGCCATTTCTGATAAGCCTTCTTTTTACGTTTACAGGCTGCTCTCACTTCATCATTCCACCAAGATGTTCGCCTTTTCCCATCTTTACACACAGTTGTTCCTAGGCATTCCCTTGCTGTTTCTACTACGGCATCCCTGTATGCCACCCATTCACTTTCTATATCCTGAACCTGCTTACTGTCTACTGTTCGAAACTTCTCACTAATCATATCCACGTACTTCTGTCTAATTTCCTCCTCCTGGAGATTTTCTACCCTTATTCGTTTGCAGACAGATTTCACTTTCTCTACCCTAGGCCTAGAGATACTTAGTTCACTACAGATCAGATAATGGTCTGTATCATCGAAAAATCCCCGAAAAACTCGTACATTCCTAAAAGATTTCCTGAATTCAAAGTCTGTTAAGATATAGTCTATTATGGATCTGGTACCCCTAGCCTCCCATGTGAAGCGGTGAATAGCCTTATGCTTGAAGAATGTATTCGTAACAGCTAAACCCATACTAGCACAGAAGTCCAGCAAACGCTTCCCATTCCCATTAGCTTCCATATCTTCCCCACATTTACCAATCACCCTTTCGTATCCTTCAGTTCTATTCCCAACTCTCGCATTGAAATCGCCCATTAGCACTATTCTATCCTTGCTGTTGACCCTGACCACGATGTCACTCAATGCTTCATAAAACTTGTCAACTTCATCCTCATCTGCACCCTCACATGGTGAATACACGGACACAATTCTTGTCCTAATTCCTCCTACTGACAAATCTACCCACATCATTCGCTCACTTACGTGCCTAACAGAAACTATGTTGCGTGCAATGGTATTCCTGATAAAGAGCCCTACCCCAGACTCTGCCCTTCCCTTTCTAACACCCGTCAAGTACACTTTATAATCTCCTATCTCTTCCTCCTTATCTCCCCTTACCCGAATATCACTTACTCCTAGCACATCCAGATGCATCCTCCTTGCTGACTCAGCAAGTTCTACCTTCTTTCTTCCATAAGCCCCATTAATATTGATAGCTCCCCATCGAATTCCATTTCGTTCGCCAAGTTGTTTCCAAGGAGTCCCTCGCCTGTCAAATGGGAGTGGGACTCCATTACTCCCATAGGTCCGAGGCTTGCTTAAAGTGTTCTGAGCTCGGTAAATTCATGAAGCAGGATGCTGCCCTACTTGCACATAGTCCAAGTGAGGATCTCTCCTTTAACGGGTTATGGACCACCGGTGAATTGTGTAGTCCTAGCCGCCTGAGCACAAGGAGGGCCACGACTCAGAATAAGTCCGAGATGCCCACTCCCATTCCATAGCAACTGGTATCCCGACTCTCAGGACCACTTACTAGGCCACTCAGCCGTTGCCCATGGTTCACGAACTAGGACGTGACTACAGTAACCCACAAACTAATATAATGTGTTTACAAAATTATATCTTAAATTTAGCTCCAAATTTTTATGAATCTGTCTGGCTGGTAATAAATAAATTGTATTTCTTAGAGAAAAAACGACTAAAATAAAGGAACATTTGTAACTTCGAAGTTTCGCGGCGGAGCCTTTCGTAACTCAACCTGCACATCTCACAATCCTAGTTCACAACACGTTACCTCGCACGGGAACCAAATCATATGGCGTAGACTCTCTTGCCCTGTATGACTCGCTTTCCCCATCCTCCCCTATATTTTTATTTCATAAAAAATACTGCAAAGGAAACAGCTTCCCATTTGATACCGACTATAGTTGTGTTGCTTCTTAAGATCCAGTTAAGGTTGGGTAAGTTTTATTACACGATTATATATTGGTTTGTCTGTGAAGAGCTCAAGGCGAGGCGAAGTGCGAGATGTGGAACAGCTATTTCTGAAGAAGTCGCATTTGCGAATGAGAACGTGTGCAAGGTTATGCCGCACTTACAGGTAAATTGAAAACTGTGCCAAATATCTCATTAGTATCTCATTAGGTTCGTGACTCTTCTTCTTTAGGAGGAGAGTTTACCATCTCTGCCGTGGATATTAAACAGGTGGTCACAACAACCTATATTTTGCTTGGACAGTAACTGATTGAGTGAATTAATAATAATAATAATAATAATAATAATAATAATAATAATAATAATACCGATAATAGCGGACAGTGAAATAATCACAGCAATCAAACAGATAGAAGTCCTCAAGGGAAGTGCTGAAGAAGCTGGGCTACAAATTTCGTTTGAGATAACTAAGTTCATTTATAATAGATTCAACATACAGAAACTAAACACAAAATATTAAAGACCGACAAACGAGTGACATCATGTAAAGATGACTTTCAAAATGCTTGGGAAGATATATATATATAGGCAGTCTATCCGAGTTGAAAGATATTAAAGATATTATACCACCAAAACATTATTTTCCGGAATTATGCACTCTCTTACGCTCGATTAATCAGAAGGCGACAACCCACAGAATAGTTTTTCTAAAGAAATCGGATGATTACTCAGCTCCATCGTCCTTAAAGTGGAATGGCCTAGTTTAAACCTTCTCATATTTAACATTATTTCTGTAGAAGAGATTTGGATTCGAATTCCCCGAAGGAAATGGACTTTTTCAGAACAGAAAGATGATGGGGAAAAAAACTGGTGAAGAGCGTTTCTCCAAAAGCGGGGGAATGAATGTCATCTTAGTGCGTATTGTGGTAGTCAGGAGGACGTAACTGTTGGTCTAGCTCTAGCGGCTGGAAGATTTGGACGCAGGCCATGAAGGCCCTGGGAGGGGTGGAAGGTAAAGGCTTCCACCATTGTTAACTTCGGCACGTGGTGGGGTAGAGTGGTTACTTCTACGCACGGCCACCTTTGCCCCCAGCAAATAACCTGGTACTCATTTTGGTGTAGGCTGAGTGAACCTCAGGGCCATATGCACCTCCGGACAGATGTACAATGAAGATGTCAATACTTTCAGAAATATCTGCACTGAGCAGGATCCGAACCACAGATTCATTTTAGGATCTCAGAGAGGGTTTTTTTGAGAAAATTCAGCTTTCTTGGTTTTTTGGCTCTAGTCAACGGCATTTACTTCCGATACTTTCCTGATTTACCCAAAATGACGACACACTCCTTGTTTGCAAGATCGGTTCTACTTATGCACGCCACTTACATTTCGATATTTAATTTCCGTATCACAATACTGTTACTTGTCGGACTGAAGATCAATCAACCTGTAATAAGATACACAAGCAAATATATTACATGTACATAAGCCGTAAGTCAATAAGAATACACCAAAGGCTAAGTCTGCAAACCGTACCAAAGTCGTGACGAGACAAGGTTAGGTTAGGTTAGGTTAGGTAAGGTTAGGTTGATAACGAATTTTCCTTCCTTTTCAACTGAACTGGAGTTTATAAAGGATGTTGCTTTCCTTTTCGGAGGAGTTCTCGCAGATTTTTCTAGCTTCTTATACATTCTAGTTGAATTCTATACATACGTAATGGACTAAATAAGACCGTATTAATAAAAAGCTGCGATCGTCATTTCACAGCAACTACGTTATTAAATGCATAATTCGAAGATGCCACAATTCTACTTACCTGGTATTACCCAAACAGATTGCTTTACTTACTCCCTCAAATGTAACAATAGTGATTTTCACAGTGGCAGTAAGTATTTTTCTTCGAGTATTGTGTAGCTCCCGCTTAAGATAAGGATAGCGAAGATATTACGTTATTCATTTGAAAACAGTATGTTTTTGCTGATTCACGTGTCTGTGGTATTAGACATTTAACATAAATGTGATCTCCTATCCCAAACAAGGGCGTTTGTAAATGTAACTGTAAAATTAAACTCCAGGGTTCGAGACTCGTGCTATATAAATTTTGTTCTAGAAGCTACGGCTTTCTTCTCTGAATTGTATGTTCCCAGATATGTACAGGCTAGCCTTCCTTACAAAGTGTAAATTTACGAGATCTACGGATCGGAGGTCTTTGACTGATTAAAAATAGGAGTTATCCTCCAATATTGCAAATTTTCTGAGCTTATGAGTTCCGCTAGTGCAAATTTCTTAGCTTCTAAGCTCTTTTGTGATACTTCTCTCTTGTCTAACGTTTGTTGTAGTTGTAGAAATAATCAAGTCATAAGAAAAGAAATAAAACATTTTCCATTGATTTTGTTAGCAATATTTAAACTTTGCTTTGTACTTTGTCCAGCGATCCACCCCTCACGCTTCTTTCCCTCTCTGGAACACGGACGCCTGTGGGACAAGCTTACAACACCTCAGCGTCTCCGAAAATCGTCACAAATAGTTAGTTGGACGTAAAATAACAATGGCATTAATAATAGTCTAAAAATAATAAACGCACTTTTTGCAATCCAAAAGAGACATTTTCAGAACAAATATTGCGATTTTTGGGGACTTCCCGGGATGTGAAGTCGAGAACTGATGCAAAGTGGTCGGAAGAACGCTGTGATCAACACAGCGAGCTAATGAAAACCTACTGGACCAATCGAACATTGAGTAAACGCCAGAATATATCGTGGTCCCTAGTTGACCTATTAGCGAACAATAAATAAATAAATAAATAAATAAATAAATAAATAAATAAATAAATAAATAAATAAATAAATAAATAAATAAATAAATAAATGATAATCGTATGGCAGCATCAACTCGTTGAAGAGCAGGCGACACGCGTTGTAACCACCCAATGAACATACTGTAACCACGTAACATTTATTTGTTGCTCTTCACGGGCACTTGCTGGGGTGGAGTGGTTAGCTCTACGCCTGGCCGACTTTGCCCCCAGGAATTAGCCTGGTACTCATTTTTTTACGTAGGTCGAGTGAACCTCAGGGCCATGTGCACCTCAGGAAATGGAAATACCGTTTCTTAATTTTTTCGACTTCCTGGCGGTAATCGAACTCACGTTCTTCCGGTTGAACCGAGCCCGCAACCGCCTCGGCCAAGCAGCCCCTACCATATCATTCACGCGTTACTATAAATAACTATATAATGATGAATGAGGTGGTTTCAAGTTACTTACCTCATTGAGCCAGAATGAACTATTACATACCAGTCTGTCAGGCTCACTGAAACTCACACACTGTCACTATCAAACTTGTTTTAACCCATAGCAGAGGGTGTAGTGTGCTGTAAATATATCACTACAGATGAACCTATTATTATTATTATTATTATTATTATTATTATTATTATTATTATTATTATTATTATTATTATTACTGAACCGTGAGTTAGGCCTCTCCGGCTATTCAAATCGTGCGCCAGCCCTACTATCGTGTTCCCTACCTCAATTTCATGAACTATCTGATGCAATAAGTTTCAACTCCTATATAGGCTCCCATTCTCTGCCTTCGGACTTCGAATTTTGCCTTGTTGGATCTTTGTGAAATATAATGAAGGAGGAGTGATGTACCCTCATAAAAGCTACTCTCATGTTAACATTTGGTGACTACGTTTTTTTCTATCAATTTAAATTTTTTTCATTTCTTTCTGCATTTAACTTTTCAATAATTAGTCACCTTGTAGTACGGATTAGCCTCTGCTTCGTCGGGCCTTATTCCCAGTTACGTACTGTACCAGGAAACGTTTTTGGGTAAAGGGCATGAGTAGGACCTCAGGGAGTGGAACTTGGTTTTGGAGCCGATACAGAGTAGGATAGACTCGCAGAGCGAATAATAGATGGTTAAATTTTTTTTTCAAAACAATTTATTAATTCTTCACCCTGCAATATGATTATTGGACTCAAATCTGGCATTGAAATTAAAAGTTTGAATGTAATCCTCCTGAATTCTGTTCATGAAAATGGAATAAATATCACTGATTCCAAAGTCTTTCATATGTGAGAATATGAGGTATTGAATTTCCACCTAAAATCTTTCTAAACCTAAGCACACACTTGTAATTGTAAGTTGATATGAGAAATTAAATTTCTGTTAAAAGTTTTCAGTTTTCAGTTTGTAAACCTTGATATATAGCACACAGTCTTTCTACGAGATATGAAACTGAAATTTGAAATTAAATTAATCACTTCTGAGAAATTATGAGAACTCTGAAATATTTGTTCACACGCGGCACTGAAGTTTCCACTGTTCAAAATTAATGAAAAAAATTTTAGTCAGTTTGTTACTACTCACTTACTGAAAGAAATGTTGCTACAAAATGTCGAAGGATGGACATCTGGAATGTTCCGTGGAGAATCAGGATCGGCGATGTTCCTTTAACACACCATGTTGACGTTCCCGATGAGGTGATGACGGCTGGAACTGGATCATGTAGAATTGCAGCTTGTTAGGGTGATTTTTCGCACACGAAAAATTCACTTAGTGCGAGTAGTTATCACTGACACTGTCATTTACTGTTGAACACTATTTATGGCGTAATTGAATTTCAAGACGTTAAATAAAGAATCACAGTCCTTCCTGTATGAAATACTATTTAAAGTCGTTACTGAAACGTTCATAATTACACAGTTCACACTTGAAAAGGCACATCAAAGTTTATAATCACAGTCTTTGAGCACAGTCATTAAGTCACTAAGGATTATTTTCTGCTTATCTTGTTATTATAACGTCATATTACCTCAGAAAATGTTCTTAGTTTTCACTCAAATTACTACTGTAAGTCGTATACTGATGTGGCGTGAATTAAGAAATACAGTTCAATACTCGAAAAGAAATGAGTTCTGGTGATTCTACACATTAGTTTCTGTAGAAGTTCAATATCATTTGAAGTAACCTAAGTCTACACGTAATGACATATTCTGTGAACGTTAAATATTTGATATTTGCACTTCAATAAGTTCACTCGTATTATATTCTTAAATGTCTTTAGGATTAGAATGTAGTCGCGACGCGATGTACTAAATACAGTGCGACGTCTTTTATAATTCTGTCGGCGATATAACTTCGCGTTCCGGAAATGCGACGGCAAGTACTTTCACCGTGACTGCGCGAACATACTGTACGCGGGTCGGTCTCTCCTCTGTCTCACTCACACACGTCTGTATACTCGTCCTTGTACTGGCCTGCTTGCTGGCTAGCCTTGACATATATAGATACCAGCGCTGGGAGGGGTAGCATCTCTTGGCCATGTGACCGTGAGTGCGTAATTTCTTTAGACTTTAAATTATTATAACTCAACAACCATGGGATGAATTAATTCGAAATTCACAGGGATTAACTTTTATGACGTCCGCTACGATTCAGCGTTTGTCCCGTTGAAATTGGTTAAGGCGTTGAAAAGCTGACAAAAGAAAATTCTTTTCGAGAAATATCTCTAGGGGAAGTGAGCTTCGAGCGACAGATGACGTCACTTGACTCCGCCTAGTGCACTCGTGGGGTCTGGCACATACTGGAACATTCTTTACATAGATGTTCGTACGTCGGTTGGATCTTTTATGCTGGAATAACGTTTCTTTCGATTGATATGGACCAGGACCTAGGCTTTCCTGGTACATCTTCCCCTTGGTTGGACGAAAAGAAAATACGCAGGATTTTCTTTTCCAGGCTTTACTCTTCCTGTGGTACATATTGTTTTAAATTGGCTGAGTTATAAATACCCTCAAAAGTGCCGTCCAATTTTACAATTTCATAAGCCCCGTTTCTCAATACAGTGCGGACACGGTAAGGACCTACGAATAGTGGACAGATCTTAGCGTAAATCCTTCTCTCAGGGTTGGAAGTAGCTGGTCTCCGTATTAAAATAAGGTCTCCAGGATTCAATGATCTTCTGAACTTCCTATTACGCTGGCGGCGTTCTCTGAGGGCGGCTGCATGTCTTAACCTGGTCAGCGCGTCGTTGATCTTGACTTGCTGCGGCACAATAGCATTTGGTAGAGCTGGTAAAATTCTGTCCCAAGGTCGCTCTGGTTTTGACCCATGATGTAGGCTGAGAGGAATGTCATTAGTAGATTCATGCACAATAGAGTTTATAATTTTTTGCATTACTGGCAAGACCTCGATCCACTTCCAGTGATGTTCACTACAATAAATTCGACAGAATTTGGCGAGTTCTCTCATTATTCTTTCAGCAGGGTTAGCTTCCGAATGCCTAATAGAATTCATGATATGTCGAATGTTGAGTTCTTCCAAAGCCTGTTGGAATTCTACGGAAGTGAATTGCGTTCCGTGATCCGTCAGTAGGTATTCAGGCTTTCCCATCTGAGGGATGATGTTCTTTTTCAGCCTCCTTAAGATGTTACCGGCGTTAGCTTTCTGGATAGGCAATAGCATAGTATATTTGGAAAAGACATCCACAACTACAATGACATGTCTGTTCCCCCTGGTCGCCTTTGGCAAAGGGCCGTACAGATCGATTGCCATTATTTCTCCGGGCTTTTCCGGGATCAGCGGTTTGGGAAATTCCTTGAGGAGATAATTATTCGACTTGATCCGCTGGCATAAATCACAGGACCGCAAAATTCTCCTAATGTCTCGCCTAAGATATTCCCATGTAAACCTTTCCTTAATAAGGTTGAGAACTTTATCCGTACCAGCATGACCTGAAATTGAGTGACAATGCCATATGATAGCCTTCCTGATTTTAACAGGTGCATAAATCCTGCATTGCGTCTTGGCTAAGTCAATGTATTTCATAAGAATCCCATCCCGTAAACAGAAGTTTGAAGAAAGTCGTTGGAGACGTGGGAATTCATCATCATCGGCGGGAATCGAACCTGATAAAAATCGAATTAATTCCCTACAATTGGCGTCTCTTCGTTGCATCTGGGCAAGGTAACGCAGTTTGCGAAGACATTCTTCGTCATCATCAGTCATGATGTTAACCTCGTGAACTTCAATAACTTCAGCAGGGTTGCGGCTGAGGGCATCTGCTAATGCATTCTTCCGGCCAGGCCTATGTATTACTGTGAGGTCAAACTGTTGAATAAAAAGAGCCCATCGGGAAACTCTCTCACTCGTCATGTCAGATGACAGTATGAATGTCAGAGCTTTATGGTCTGTGTAAATCGTAATGGGATAGCCGTAGATGATTTTCTTCCAATACTGGAGAGAAAAAACAACAGCCAGAGCTTCGAGTTCAGTTATGGTATAAGACTTTTCGTGAGGTCGTAGTTTTCTACTTAGAAACGAGATGAAAAGTCTGTAATCGGGATCTTCAGGTCTCGCTTGATACAGCACTGCGCCTAATCCTACAGAGCTGGCATCACGCTCTATGAAGAATGGAAGAGAAAAATCCGGATAAACTAGTTTAACAGTTTTTCAACATGTCCTTGGTGGCAAGGAAAGCTCGTTCACATTCTTCGGTCCACTTCCATCTATTATTCTTAAGTAGTAGTTGCTGAAGAGGAGCTACCGTCTCAGTGTAATCTGGACAGTGTTGAGAAAAGAACTGACAAAGTCCTAGGAACTGTCTCACGTTTCTAATGCGCTGAGGTCTAGGAAAGTCAATGATACTCTTAATCTTGGCAGGGTTGGGTTGAATTCCATCACCACTAATTACATGTCCTAAGAATAATACCGATGTTTGGAAAAGTTGACTTTTCTGGGCATTTATCTTGAAATTCTTCTTCTCCAATTCCTGCAGGACCAGATTGACATCCCTCACGTGCTCTTCGAAAGTTCTCGAGGCAATCAAAATGTCGTCAACATAAATCGTAGTTATGTCCTTTACATCATCTGATAAGTGTTTTTCCAAGGCTCTGATCAGAACAGCTCCCGAGTTTTTAATACCAAAGGGCATTTTGTTGAAAACATAGGTCCTATTTTCAAATAAGAAGCCTGTGAATAGCCTACTTTCAGCATCCAATTTTATGTGATAATATGAAGAAGTTCCGTCAAGGCAACTAAAGAAATTCATGCCGTGGAATCTTCTGATGATATCCCTAAGTAATGGAGGACGGTCATATTCTAAGGTCAGTCGGTCATTTAGGACCCTCGCGTCAAGGCAAATTCTGATACTGCCGTTAGGCTTACGCACTATGGCCAATGGATTCAGGTACTTAGTTACGCAAGGCGAAATTATCCCATCATCTGTCATTTTATAAATTAAGTTACGAACTTCTTCTCGATATTTCTCGGGGACGGGATATGGTTTCTTCTGATAAGGGGACAAGTCATTTACATCAAGATGATATTCATAGCCAGCTATCTCTCCAGGCTTGTCATCAAATACACATGCAAATTTTTGTAGAACGTCATTTTTAGCCTCCTCCAATTTTAATTTAATTTCCGGGTCTTCAACCACACTGGCTATTGACATTATATAGTCCGGACCTATGATGGAGTTCTCATTGAATAGGGACTCTGCATCGTCCTCACTTTAGTCACCCTTTCTACTTTCTGCTACGGCTGGCGCAACCTCGCTTACAGCGGGCTTAATAATGTCACCACCGGCTTCTTCGAAACGGGCTCCCTTCTCTTGAACTTCCAGGTCACTTCGTCCTACCAGCTGTAGTCCTACGGAATTATTCCTTAATCTTACGAGGTTGGCATCATAGTCAATGGTTCCTTTGTATTTGATCATAAAATCTGATCCAAGTATTAAGTTGAAGTTAAGACGTGATACTACCAAAAATATGTGCTGACTGTTAATTTCAAACTCTAAAAATGCCTGGGATTTACATTTAACAATTTTATCAGGAACTATCCCTCTTACTTTAATCTGAGCTGCAGGCAATAACAAAACATTGTTCTGATTTTTAAGCGAGTCTACAAGCCTATCAGAAATTAAAGAAGCTTGCGCTCTAGAATCGATGAGCGTAATCACCTGTAGGTTGCCTGTGCGTACTGTTATGACAGGTAATGAACGTGTAATAATTGGCCTTAGTGTTTGTGCGTCTTCGAATAGTAATTCGGAATCGTCAATATGCCAGTAATTGATAACAGCAGTACAATAATTTGAAATCTCGTCCTCATCGTGTTCTGTAGTTAATCTCCCTATTGCGAGATCGGCGTTTTTTTATAGCGCCTGTTGATTCAGGATCAGGTGATCTTTGTTCTCTTGGTCCGATTTGACGTTGGTATTCCAGGGACGTAGCTCCAAGCTCATCAGGGTTACGATTTCTCTCCCTGATGTATCCCCGTGTATCCTTCCATCTACTTTCGAGTCTTCGTCGTCTGGACTCACGATTTCCTTCAGGAGTGCTTTCGCGCTGTCTCCATAAATTCCTAGGTTGGTAAGGGTGTCTATCCTGATTCCTCTGACGTCTAAAATTCCGGAATCTGGTTGGGTTGGTAGGGCTTAATCTGCCTTCTTCACGTGTCCTGGGTTCCTCTCTCTCCGGCGGTTTTATTTCCGCAGAGTTCGTATTTATTTCTCGACTCCTGTTAGTTTTCGGACTAGATTGGGTATTAGCCGTATCTAACCTACGCAAAGAAGCGTCAAAATGCTCCAATGTTTTAATGTTGGCAGCGACTAGTATCTGTTGAACATGAGGCGGATATTGAAGTGTCAGGATCTGAATGAGTTCGATATCTGGCAAAGGTGGATCTAAAAACTGTAGCTTCTTTAATTGCATTAGGCAATAATCGGAATATCGGGAAGTATTGACTGAAGTATTGTATTTACTAGAGTAGAGTTGCATCTTGACAAGGTGCTGTCTTTCTGAATCCCAAAAGCGTTTAAGAAGTGCCTTTTTAAAGTCGTCATAGTTTTTAAAGTTGCTCTTAAAAGCTATGAACCATGATAAGGCTCGTCCTTCTAGAAGTTTGGATACCACTCTAAATTTCCTATCGTCATCTACCCTATTCTCTTCCAGGTAATCATCGACATTTAACAAAAATTCTCGAGCAGTATACTCGTCACGTCCTGAAAATTTGACTGGTTTGTCATCTGGTATTTTAATAAGGGTTGTTGTGCTGTGTACTTCCCTCGACGAACCAGGAATTGTGACGTCAGTCGTATGTTCTTTGAGTTTAATTTGATTCATTTCTTCAGACACATTTTTAATTTTAGAATTAATTGAGGTGTCTAAATTTGTTATTTCATTTCTCAAGTCAGTTTTAATGACTTGTACGTCTTTACAGAAAGCAGCTATCTGGGTATGCGTGCTGTCTAGCTGTCCTGTAATACGCTTGTCGAGTTCTCCTTGCGTGCTCTTAATTAATCCTATCTCGCTTCGTAATTTACCCACATCGTTCTTTAATGCATCTCGCAGGTTTCCTGCACCTGAGCTAGCTTTACTTGAGTTTGTGAGATGTTACCATGGGATTCTTGAAATTCAGTCCGTAAATCTTTGAGTTCGGTGGAAAATGCTTGAACGGAAGGAAGAACATTTCTAAGATCTTTGTCTAAAGACTTGACGACCTCTGTCTTTATTTCTTCCTTGATAGACTCTAAGTTTTCAACAAACTGATCCCGCATGTTTTTCAATGTGGCTTCGACTTGTGCACTAGAATCAGTAAGTTTCTTTTCGAGGCGAGTTCCAGCTTCACGGAATCGTTGCTCGATAATGGCACTGGATTCAGTGAGCCTTTGATTAATGACTTTATCCGCTTCAGCAAACTTAGTGTCCAAGGTCCTGTCAATTTTAGAAGTTAAGTCTTCAACCTTACTATTTGACTCAGTTAACTGCGCCTGTATTTGTGTTATCTGGTTATTAGACCTATCAATCTTAGCATTCTGATCGTTATTGCTAAGCCTGAGAGCTTCGATTGCTGCAAGTAAGTTATCCATGTTTCCGGAATATTCGAATAAGTCAAATACAACAAGTTCTTCGTGTTCGTAATAGTTGCAGTCGGATCCTGTGCTCAAAATACAATGACTTGAATCGAACTCTGAATGTTGCGATTATTACAGGCGTATCATCTATTATTATGGCACGGCTCCAAATCGAGCCCTTGAAGTTGCGGTGCCATCTATTATTATACTATCCTCTCTGTACCAGGAAACGTTTTTGGGTAAAGGGCATGAGTAGGACCTCAGGGAGTGGAACTTGGTTTTGGAGCCGATACAGAGTAGGATAGACTCGCAGAGCGAATAATAGATGGTTAAATTTTTTTTTCAAAACAATTTATTAATTCTTCACCCTGCAATATGATTATTGGACTCAAATCTGGCATTGAAATTAAAAGTTTGAATGTAATCCTCCTGAATTCTGTTCATGAAAATGGAATAAATATCACTGATTCCAAAGTCTTTCATATGTGAGAATATGAGGTATTGAATTTCCACCTAAAGTCTTTCTAAACCTAAGCACACACTTGTAATTGTAAGTTGATATGAGAAATTAAATTTCTGTTAAAAGTTTTCAGTTTTCAGTTTGTAAACATTGATATATAGCACACTTGAAAAGCCTAAAGTCTTTCTACGAGATATGAAACTGAAATTTGAAATTAAATTAATCACTTCTGAGAAATTATGAGAACTCTGAAATATTTGTTCACACGCGGCACTGAAGTTTCCACTGTTCAAAATTAATGAAAAAAATTTTAGTCAGTTTGTTACTACTCACTTACTGAAAGAAATGTTGCTACAAAATGTCGAAGGATGGACATCTGGAATGTTCCGTGGAGAATCAGGATCGGCGATGTTCCTTTAACACACCATGTTGACGTTCCCGATGAGGTGATGACGGCTGGAACTGGATCATGTAGAATTGCAGCTTGTTAGGGTGATTTTTCGCACACGAAAAATTCACTTAGTGCGAGTAGTTATCACTGACACTGTCATTTACTGTTGAACACTATTTATGGCGTAATTGAATTTCAAGATGTTAAATAAAGAATCACAGTCCTTCCTGTATGAAATACTATTTAAAGTCGTTACTGAAACGTTCATAATTACACAGTTCACATTTGAAGAGGCACATCAAAGTTTATAATCACAGTCTTTGAGCACAGTCATTAAGTCACTAAGGATTATTTTCTGCTTATCTTGTTATTATAACGTCATATTACCTCAGAAAATGTTCTTAGTTTTCACTCAAATTACTACTGTAAGTCGTATACTGATGTGGCGTGAATAAAGAAATACAGTTCAATACTCGAAAAGAAATGAGTTCTGGTGATTCTACACATTAGTTTCTGTAGAAGTTCAATATCATTTGAAGTAACCTAAGTCTACACGTAATGACATATTCTGTGAACGTTAAATATTTGATATTTGCACTTCAATAAGTTCACTCGTATTATATTCTTAAATGTCTTTAGGATTAGAATGTAGTCGCGACGCGATGTACTAAATACAGTGCGACGTCTTTTATAATTCTGTCGGCGATATAACTTCGCGTTCCGGAAATGCGACGGCAAGTACTTTCACCGTGACTGCGCGAACATACTGTACGCGGGTCGGTCTCTCCTCTGTCTCACTCACACACGTCTGTATACTCGTCCTTGTACTGGCCTGCTTGCTGGCTAGCCTTGACATATATAGATACCAGCGCTGGGAGGGGTAGCATCTCTTGGCCATGTGACCGTGAGTGCGTAATTTCTTTAGACTTTAAATTATTATAACTCAACAACCATGGGATGAATTAATTCGAAATTCACAGGGATTAACTTTTATGACGTCCGCTACGATTCAGCGTTTGTCCCGTTGAAATTGGTTAAGGCGTTGAAAAGCTAACAAAAGAAAATTCTTTTCGAGAAATATCTCTAGGGGAAGTGAGCTTCGAGCGACAGGTGACGTCACTTGACTCCGCCTAGTGCACTCGTGGGGTCTGGCACATACTGGAACATTCTTTACATAGATGTTCGTACGTCGGTTGGATCTTTTATGCTGGAATAACGTTTCTTTCGATTGATATGGACCAGGACCTAGGCTTTCCTGGTACAGTACTTCATATGTTTCCTCTGGAGTGCTGGTGTTTTGCCTCCATTTATTTTGGTTTTCGGCCCTTTGTAAAATGCAACCTTTATTGTTTTTCTTCGTTTATGCGGCTGTGTAGAGTGAGCCTTCTGCTCTTGTTTTATATGGATCATCAGATCCGATTTTGGGGTGTCTCCCCAGTGAAAATGAAATGGCGTATGGCTTTTAGTGCCGGAAGGGTCCGAAGACATGTTCGGCTCTCCAGATGCAGATCTTTTGATTTGACGCCCGTAGGTGAACTGCGCGTCGTGATGAGGATGAAATGATGATGAAGACAACACGCCCAGCCCCCGTGTCAGCGAAATTAACCACTGATGGTAAAAATTCCCGACCCTGCCGGGAATCGAACCTGGTACCCTTGTTACCAAAGGCCGGCACGCTAACCATTTAGCCATAGAGCCGGACTTACCCCGGTGTTGTAAATAACGAGAATACATTTGATTATCAAGCAACGTGCGTTGCTATCTTCTCTTGGTAATTTAATCACTTGGCCCATTTAAGGGCATTGCGTAACTTGTTTTCCTGGGTTCACGACCCTTACAAACTTTGAAAATGAATTTCGGGGTTTGAGACTCTTGCTTTGGTAAACTATATTCCTGGGTTTTACACCCTTGTAAATTTTTAAAATGAAACTATTGGGTCCGGGACCCACTGGTAAAGTGCATCAGAAGCGACGGTTTCCTTCCTAATGGGTATTTAACATACCCTTACCTAATTGTGCTATATTAACGGCATACAAGATTTAAATGTATGATCTTCGGTGCTCGTGTGATGTGAATGACTTTGAGCTGTAGTGTTCTTTCTTGAAAACATCTCAGAGCTTTCGAGCTCCCTTTGTTAAAGAGCTAACGAGCTCTCTTTTGGTCTTTGTAAATTTACTGAGCCTTAGGATCTTTTTGTGATGTTGCCTGAGTTTCCAGCTCAACTTCTATATTGTTTATTAAATTGTTATTTCTATATTTAAAGTTTATTCTGTTGTAAAGAAAGAAAATATACATTCCCGAAATTTTAATAGGTTTTCTTGAATTTTTTGTTTTGTCCTCCCATTTACCCCTCACGATTCTCCCCCCTCTCTGCTCCACGGAAATCACACTACAATAATAATAATAATAATAATAATAATAATAATAATAATAATAATAATAATAATAATAATAATAATAATAATAATAATAATAATAATAATAACAATAAACCGGTGTTATTCCAAAATGCTTGCACAGCTCTCTGGCCGCATTAAACCTGCATCATCACACATACGTAGAACTACAGAAAGCCACCCTCCTGAGCACCTGCCACATTGTGAGAAAGTTCCTAGGAACGACTTTTCCTCTGACTCACGCCAAACAGCATGAAGTTCCAGGTCGCAGTTCCAGTAATACTGAAGAACAGAATCCCAAAACGGGGACATAAGAAGTCTGAAGTTGTTTGTATTTATTGTATAAATGTATATGTTGTAATTATTTCTGTTGTAAATATTTGTACATATATGTACCTGTAGTTTCATAATAAAGAGGGTGACTCCTTGCTTAGGCCGAGTCAGCCCATTATGTTACCGGCACAAGCCGAGCCTTCCTAAATTGATACAAATAATAATAATAATAATAATAATAATAATAATAATAATAATAATATACTATATTATAATATTATATAATAATATCATAATATAATATTATAATAATTATATAATAATATTAATTATAATATTATTATAATATACTATATTTTATTTCGAAAGCCGTGTGCCAGTGTTTGCCGACATGTATCTTCCAGCCGAACGCAGAGCAATTTGGGTAGTTGATAAAAGGAGCTACAAACTGTATGATAACATTTTAGCACTTACAGCTGATTCGGGAGCTGCATTCCTCTAAATTACGTTTGATTACACTGCAGCTTAGAATGAATTTATCCAGAGCTGTTATTAAGCGTGGGAATGATGTCACTATTGTATAGACTCTCCATAACACCACATCTAGATACGGCTCCGCCGTCCTGATTACGAAACTCTACTGTTTTACATATTATCAAGATTTTAGGAAACTGGAACAAGTTCGATAAGATAATCTTCCAAATAAGTCTCCACAGTAACTAAATCGTGTCGAACAAAAACAGCAGCAGCAGAAGCCATTAAATCCGAATTATATTAATACTGACATAGAGAACACCACAAGAAGGGGCGTCATTTATGTAGGGTCATAGCTCCTGATTTTCTACCTGGTCGGCGAGGTTCGATTCCGGGTGGATGCTGTGTTGGAATCTTGTGTTGTCGGTTACGTTCTTTCCCAATGTACAGGTTGAATATTTTTAAAATGGGAAGGAATATGATTACGATCATACACAAAAGTTCAAAAATAAATCAAAATGACAAGAGAATAGAGAGACAAGGATGAATAAGAAAACACAAAAGGACCTCAATCGATATAAATCTCTCCTAGACATTTCAACCCGTGAGGAACTCGTTTCTGTTTTGCTTCTTCGTCAGGGGAGGTGTCCATACTCATTGAGGGGGCTAATCTTAAGTTATTTTCTTCTTAATGTAAAATACGCTGACCGGGCGAGTTGGCCGTGCGGTTAAGGTCGAGCAGCTGTGAGCTTGCATCCGGGGGATAGTGGGTTCGAACCCCACTGTCGGCAGCCCTGAAGATGGTTTCCCGGCAGTTTCTCATGTCCACACCAGGCAAACGCTGGGGCTGTAGCGTTATTAAGGCCATGGTCGCTTCCTTCCCACTCCTAGCCCTTTCCTATCCAATCGTCGCCATAAGACCTGTGTCGGTGCGACGTAAAACAAATTGCAAAATACGTCAAATATGACTAATTCCACGAAGGTTGGAACTTGTTGGCAACTATTTATTTACAACAGATAGAAAAGAGTTACATGTTAGCAACCTGTACTGTCCTTCAATGTAGTCACCAGCGTTGTGTATAACCCGTTGCCAGCGATGTGGAAGTCGTAGTATACCTTCAGCAGAGCCTGTTCTGTTGATGGTTCTGAAGTGAATACCACGAAGTGGTTCCTTCATCTTCAGAATCAAATCGAAGTCATGCACTTCTTCTTCACTGACGCTTGTAAGACGACCTGCCCGGTGAATGTCCGCCACAGTTTGCCGACGACCGTTGAAGGCTTTTACCCAACGTGCCACTGTTCTGTAAGGCAATCCAGATTCCCCGCAAGACTCTTGAAAACCTTGATGACACTGCCGTGCTCTGCGACCTCTGACACATTCAATCTTGTTCCAACTCCGTTGTTCCTGTTTGGGAAACGTTACGTTAGACCGCTAGCTCACAAATGACTGTGCTTCTCTCGCTTGTGCGCACGCAGATGATGTGGGAAGGGCGAGTCCATTTGCTCTGAGGTAAGGTAGGTATGTAACCAACGTGTACTATCAGCGACAATATTAGATTCCGTTGCATAGCGTCTCCAAAGCAGTGTTGTCGCTATTTTTCCAAACAAACAAGAGAAGGAAACAACCGGAAATTTGAAAAGCTAGTGTTTTATGTAATTGTAGATATCGTTGTCATAGCCACGAAACCTCAAGTTTTACAAGGTTTTCGAACCACAAGCACGTGATTTTACATTTCAAAATCGCCCAGAGAGAAAATACTAGCCATAAGAGGACTAGAAACACATACCGAGTTAACTGTCTATGTGACCATGGGAAGTGGCAGAAAAGTGTAGCAAAGAAGAACGATGCGGAAGACAGGACAATGTACGAGAAAAAAAGCCCTGGTAGATACAGTATACTATGTTTAAGTTCCTAATCCCCATTATTGTATTCCCTTTGAATTACATATGTAAATGGTGGCTCTGTGGCTATGGACTTGCAATTGGGAGATGGTGGGTTTTAACCTCATCCCTATCAGCAGCATGGTAGATGGATTTACATCCATCTTTTTCTGTTGTCACACCAAGCATAAAGGTTTCCGGTAAGATCCAAATTTGAGTATGGTTCCAGTTTATGGAACCCACATCACGACTACTTGATAAGAGAAATGGAAAAGATGCAAAGAAAAGGAGCGCTATTTGTTCTGGGTGATCTCCGACAAAGGAGTAGTGTTACGAAAATGTTGTATACTTTGGACTGGGAAGACTTGGGAGTAAGGAGACGATCAGCTCGACTAAGTGGTATGTTCCGAGCTGTCATTAGCTCGGAATGACATTAGTAGACGAATAATCTTGAGTGGATTTTTAAAAGTAGGAATGATAATGTCCGCCTCTGTGGTGTAGTGGTTAGTGTGATTAGCTGCCACCCCCCGGAGGCCCGGTTTCGATTCCCGGCTCTGCCACGAAATTTGAAACGTGGTACGAGGGCTGGAACGTGGTCCACTCAGTCTCGTGAGGTCAACTTAATAGAGGTGGGTTTGATTCCCACCTCAGCCATCTTGGAAGTGGTTTTCCGTGGTTTCCCACTTCTCCTCCAGGCAAATTCTGGGATGGTGCCTTGTACATCCCTTCCAATCTTGCCAGCCCCCGCAAGGCCCTTGTTCAGCATAGCAGGTGAGACCGCCTGGGCGAGGTATTGGTCATCCTCCCCAGTTGTCTCCCCGACCCAGAGTCTGAAGCTCCAGGATACTGCCCTTGGGGCGGTCGAGGTGGGGTCCCTCACTGAGTCCGAGGAAAAACCGACCCTGGAGAGTAAACAGATAAAGAAGAAGAAGAAATGATAATGATATGAAGACAAAATTGGAATTCGGTAGGACAAAGTGCGGCAAATATTCCTTTACAGGAAGAGGAGTTATGAATTCGAAAAATTTGCCGAAGGAGACGTTCGATAAATTTCCGAATTCTTTGAATGGTTTAAGAAAAGACTGGATAAACAACTAAAAGGAAATCAGCCACCAGGGCGACAGCTATAAACGCAAATGATGATGTTAATACAAGTGGTTGCCAACGAGCACAGTGGGCCTGTAGCATGTATGGCAATGTTGGCTGAAGCCGCTACAATTCGTTATTTTTTATGTAAAAGCAACAAAACGGTATCATCATCTCTTTGAACACAGTCGATGCTGTCTTTTGGAAATGGTTTCAAGCACATGTGATTGCAGAATGTACCTGACTACTGCTGCTATCCCTACGTTCTTGTTCAAACAATTTGGAAGATGGTTTCAAATGACTGCTTCTGCCCGTGAAGAGCAAGAAATAAATGTCAGGTGGTTACAGTATGTTCATTGGGTGGTTACAACGCGTGTCGCCTGCTCTTCAACGAGTTGATGGTGCTATACGATTATTATTTATTTATTTATTTATTTATTTATTTATTTATTTATTTAATTTATTTATTTATTTATTTATTTATTTATTTATTTATTTATTGTTCGCTAATAGGTCAACTAGGGACCACGATATATTCTGGCATTTACTCAATGTTCGATTGGTCCAGTAGGTTTTCATTAGCTCGCTGTGTTGATCACAGCGTTCTTCCGACCACTTTGCATCAGTTCTCGACTTCACATCCCGGGAAGTCCCCAAAAATCACAATATTTGTTCTGAAAATGTCTCCTTTGCATTGCAAAAAGTGCGTTTATTATTTTTAGACTATTATTGTTATTTTACGTCCAACTAACTATTTGTGACGATTTTCGGAGACGCTGAGGTGTTGTAAGCTTGTCCCACAGGCGTCCGTGTTCCAGAGAGGGAAAGAAGCGTGAGGGGTGGATCGCTGGACAAAGTACAAAGCAAAGTTTAAATATTGCTAAAAAAATCAATGGAAAATGTTTTATTTCTTTTCTTATGACTTGATTATTTCTACAACTACAACAAACGTTTAACAAGAGAGAAGGGTCACAAAAGAGCTTAGAAGCTAAGGAATTTGCACTAGCGGAACTCATAAGATCAGAAAATTTACAATATCGGAGGATAACTCCTATTTTCAATCAGTGAAACACTTCCGATCCGTAAATCTCGTAAATTTACACTTTGTAAGGATAGACTAGCCTGTACACATCTGGGAACATACAATTCAGAGAAGGAAGCCGTAGCTTCTAGAACAAAATTCATATAGCACGAGTCTCGAACCCTGGAGTGTAATTTTACAGTTACATTTACAAACGCCCTTGTTTGGGATAGGAGATTGCATTTATGTTAAATGTCTAATACCGCAGACACGTGAATCAGTAAAAACATACTGTTTTCAAATGAATAACGTAATACCTTCGCTACCCTTATCTTAAGTGGGAGCTACGCTCGAAAAAGGAGAGATGAACAGAAGCCGATGCCCACATTACATGGCCATGAAAGGTGAATTATAACAAAGGTCTCTTTGAAGGGCCGATAACAAAAGTATTGGAGGCTGAAACGCTTAAGCACTTCAAAATAAAAGTTCAACAAACAACTAACAGGGCATAAGGCTTTACGTCGCACCGACACAAATAGGTCTTACGGCCACGATGGAATAGGAATGGCCTTGGAGTGGGAAGGAAACGGCCGTGGCCTTAGTTGAGGTCAGCCCCAACATTTGCCTAGTGTGAAAATGGGAAACCATGGGAAACCATCTTCAGGGCTGGCGACAGTGGCGTTCGAACCCACTATCTCCCGGATGCAAGCTCACAGCTGCGCACCCCTAACCAATCGGCCAACTTGCCCGGTCCACATAAATCTAAAGGTCTCTTGGCTGGGGTCACGATGCCAAATGTCGAGTTAAATTCAGCTCAGTGGTCGGATGGCTATTGTCTTACACTTTGAATCTATGACCAATAGTTAAATTTCGGGCTTGGCAAGGGATTTGCATGGTAAGCGGTTAATTCCCTTCGCTCGAGTACCAGGTGTTTGTGCTGTCACGACATTCCAGCAACACACAAATTATACACAACACTATCTTTCACCACAACAGGTCTTCCATACATGTTAAACGACTCCCACTTTCAACAGAAGGTGTGCCTCGTAAGTGCTATAAAGAAAAAAAAAAAGCAAAGTCACCTCCGTACAGGCCATGAAGGCCCTTGGAGGAGTGGAAGTTAAAGGCTTCCACCATTGTTAACCTCGGCACGTGATGGGGTAGAGTGGTTAGCTCTACGTCCGGGCCCCTTTGCCACCAGGGATTAACCTGGTACTCATTTTTGGTGTAGGCTGAGTAAACCTGAGGGCCATGTGCACCTCCGGAAGTGGAAATCTCGTTTCTTAAATTTTACGACTTCCTGACGGGGATTCTAACCCACGTCCTTCCGGGCGAATCGAGCACTCCTTTGCCACCTCAGCCAGGCAGCCCCTCAGTGCTATAAATGCCAGACAAAATTAAAAAGTCATGTAAAACTAAAACCTCGCTTGCTTTCCTAGCTCTACGAAGGTAGATGCTTTAATGCATATGTCTCAAATTAGAACTGCTTAGTCTGAAAGACGTAACTCTAGTGATGAATTCAAATTCAGAGCTACAACGTGCTACAACCCCGATGAACCATATGTAGCTGAACCTGATATTATTACTACTACTTCTACTACTACTACCGGTACTACTAAAACCTTTTTATTCCGTCCCTGAAGGGGGAGGCGGGCCTCCTAGACGGTAATGCCGTCTCTCAGAATAGGTAGATTTGCTACGGCGAAGAAGATGTGTGGAGAAGGTGAGAGGGTTGGCGGTCGTGGCATGTGCTAGGAACTGTCCCGGCATTCGCCTTAGTGCAGGAGAATGGAAAACCACAGAAAACCATCCTCAGGACAGCCGACGGTGGAGACCAGCCCCTCTCTGTCCCCCAAATACAGAGGCGTAGAGCTACGGTAGAGCTGTGGCCACCCGTTCTCTGCCCGGTTGGTCGGTCGGAATGCGGAGCTGTCGGACCACGGACCAGGCGTGGCCATTTGTAGGCCAAGACCAACTCTGCGTCCCCCAACCTGAACCTCATCGTTGAGTTCCTCTCATAAAGGGGATAGCTTCTCCTGCGTCGGCAGTTGGAGAGTAGGCTTCGGCCAGCAAGTGGCCACTCAAACCGACCAATCGAGCAGAGGAGGGATGGCCACGGTTCGGGAGACGGAGAGCCTGGTCCCCACCGTCGGCTGTCCCGAGAATGGTTTCCCGTGGTTTTCAATTCTCCTGCACTAAGGCGAATGCCAGGACAGTTCCTAGTACTCATATAAGCCATTTGTATACATAGTTCACAATCTTGCCCTCCGAGGACTCTAGAATCCTGGACTACTTTTATACGTCCCCATGGCTCAAGAATTTTCTAGAAGATTCTCTGATAGATTATAAGAAAGTACAGTACTTCTGGCTACTCACTGACACCATTTTCCATATCGATATTCAACACGGAATATTGTGCATAATTATTCAAGATCTTCTAGCAATATGGTTGCCATTTCATCTTTTATTTCATTTGCACCGCTTCATACAGTACTGATTATCTAAGTCGGAGAAAACACTATCACACAACGTTCAGGTAAAAGAGTGACTGGTAAAGGAAATAACTGAAAGAAAATTGGTATTTGTGCAAATTGATTCAAACTAAAAAGCAAGCAAACTTGTAGTTTCACGTGGTTGTTGATATCGACATCACAGCCACCGGACCTCCAGTATTACTTGGAATTCGGACCAAAAGGATATTACATTTCATTTCGAAAAAATCCCCGTGTAATGCCCGGGATTCGAACCACGATCACCTTGGTGAGAAACTAACACGCCCCACGTTTCAAATGTTTTGACACCCTCAACCTCTATCCTTGAAGATATGCACGTCTCACTTTTTATCCCCGTCTCAGAGTTAGGCCCACTCCCGATGGGAACCACTCTCACCACATGGTGTGAGGTATTTGCAGCTCGGCCGTTGACCTAAGTCTACCCTGACCTTGAGACTTTGCTCTGTCTGCACATGTCACTTGTCCTTGAACAATCTCTTGCTCGTGAGGCCCTGCTCCTCATAAAGAACTTCACTCCTACGCAGGAATCACGTGTGACCACAAGTCTTCGGGCACTTGACACACGTGACAGTCTGAAAGTCCAGCACATGCCAGAACTACCGCTGTCGAGTTTATTTTAGACAACGAACGATCTGTTGACCCCCACCATCGAGGTGGACCGAGTAAATACCTCGTAATAACTTTTCCCTCGGAATCAGCGAGGGACCTCTACCTTTTTCTTTTTTTGCTAGTTGTTTTACGTCGCACCGACACAGATAGGTCTTACGGTGACGATGGGACAGGAAAGTGCTAGGAGTGTGAAGGAAGCGGCCGTGGCCTTAATTAAGGTACAGTCCCAGCATTTGCCTGGTGTGAAAATGGGAAACCACGGAAAACCATTTTCAGGGCTGCCGACAGTGGAGTTCGAACTTACTATCTCCCGAATACTGGATACTGGCCGCACTTAAGCGACTGCAGCTATCGAGCTCGGTAGGACCTCTACCGCCTCAAGGGCAGTGTCCTGGAGCGTGAGACATTGGGTCGGGGATACAACTGGGGAGGATGACCAGTACCTCACCCAGGCAGCCTCACCTGCTATGGTGAACAGGGGCTTTGCGGGGGGATGAGAAGATTGTAAGGGTTATCAAGGAAGACGGAAGGAAGCGGCCGTGGCCTTAAGTTTGGTACCATCCCGGCATTTGCCTGGAGGAGAAGTGGAAAACCACTTCCAGGATGGCTGAGGTGGGAATCGAACCCACCTCTACTCATTTCACCTTCCGAGGCTGAGTTGACCCCGTTCCAGCCCTCGTACCACTTTTAAATTTCGTGGCAGAGCCGGAAATCGAACCCGGGCCTCCGGGGGTGGAAGCTAATCACACTAACCACCACACCACAGAGATTCTGCGATATAACGAAGGATAATAACGCGTTTTTATTTTGCATTTTTTTTTGCATTTTTGCCGATTTTGAATGATCAGGCATTATTTCATCTTTCAGGAGGATTTTATGTCAACATCTAGCATTTTGAAGAATGTTTAGATCACTTTGATGTTTTTTTTTATTAAGCTTGTATTCTTTATTTTCAAACTGATAAAAGTCCACAAGTGACAATATAAACAAATTTGCATTTCCCATACATATGGTTAAGTTTGCTAAATAAACGTTCATAGCCAAGTAAGCTGATCATTAGTTGTTGGTGACTAAGAAAGGGTCGGGAAAGGATTTAGATGGGTCTTGTGTATCCAAGATATGTGCAGAAACACATAATAACTGATCATTAGGAAAACATATCACTAAATAAACGTTCATAGCCAAGTAAGCTGATCATTAGATATTGGTGACTAAGAAAGGGTCGGGAAAGGATTTATGGGTCTTGTGTATCCGAGATATGTGCAGAAACACATAATAACTGATCATTAGGAAAACATATCACTCATTCCAGGGAGAAACCAGTACCGTCTTTCGTTTAACATAAATTTTTGCAGTAATCTACTAAGGTCAGTGCTCTCTATCCTTTGACACTAACAAGATACCGGTAAGTCATTTCTTTATAATATTGAGGGAATAGCCAAACTTTACTTATTATTCAAGAATACAAAACAGTCAACCGTAACAACCAGATAAGTCAGTTTGTCTTGTGTGTAGTATATTTCCTGTTGGTATTGTAAGCGTGAGCATTATTATCTTGCAAATGAATTATTGGTAGTGAAATTTACAAAGTTGCCTTTGTTAAAGATGTGACTTACACCACTTTGGTTTTACCTGGTACAGATCTGAAAATGATGCCTGGTCAGTATAGGACAAGTCAATTTCATTCAAGATCCAGACAAGATACTTCATTAATATTTTGAATTAAACAAACTATAATTAAAACATTATTTTAAAAGCGGTTTCATACAACCTGTGACAATAAAGTTTTGGTGAATGATGTCAGAACGGTCGATCCGGCAACACTGGCGACACACAACGCTGCACCTGCGTAGCAGCAGGTTTTGACCACCTGCTCCCCAAGTTGTTCAGTTGAGCATCGTGTGTGTGCCGTGTAAGACCTGTTTGACACAGTGCGTGTTTAGTGCGTTGGTTCTGAACTGCGAACAGGAACATGAACGACCAAAAGATCAATGTACAGTTTTGTTTAAAGCTTGGCAAGACACCGAAAGAAACGCATGCGATGCTGGTACATGTTTATGAAGATCAAGCACTGTCCTTGAAGTGTGTGTACGAGTGGTTCGCCCGTGTTCGAGGAGGCCGGGAAAGTGTTTCTCACAACAGCCGTAGCGGAAGACCGGCGACCGCCGTCAGTGACGAAAACATCGAGAAGGTGAGGACATTAATCACGAACGATCCGCCATTAAATGTGCGCATGGTAGTGGATGAACTGCAGATTAACCGTGAATCCGTGCGACAAATCGTTACCCAGAAGTTAGGGAAGAGGTAAACGTGTTCTCGTCTTGTGCCACATCACTTGACTGACGATCAGAAGCAGGCACGTTTGGAGGCTTCACAGGATTTTGTCGAAACGGCGGATGCGACACCAAATTTCTTGAACTGTATTGTTACTGAGGATGAAACCTGGTGTCTCAGATACGACCCTGAAACGAAGCGGTAAAGTATGGAATGGCGTTGTCCGGGATCCCCTCGTCCGAAAACGTCAGAGCCGAAAAGTCACGCAAACTCTCTTTGAAAAGGAAGAGTTTTGACGATATTCCTGGCATTCAACGAAACGTGACGAGGCTTTTGAACATCACCCCAAAGGAAGCCTTCTTGCAAAGTTTCCAGGACATGTATCGCTGATCTCAGCAGTGCATAGTTATGGGAGGAAACTATTTCGAAGGACAGTAGGGCACTGTCGTGCATTGTTAATCTATGTTGATAGTACAGAACTATTCACCGAACTTTATTGTCACAGGTTGTATAACACAGAATGGTTTGACAATATTTGGTGAATCGGTGATCTGTTATTTAAAAAACAGTGCTTCTCCTGAGAACTTAAACTTTTTTGACTTATCTTGTTATTCGCTGGGATGAGTGATATTTCCTAGCGTGTCTCAAGCACCTATCCCTACAGCCAGTCGTTCACCCATCCACGTACCTCAAGACCAAGAACCAATGGGAAGGAGAAGGGACTGCTTTCAGCTTAAGTACAGAATAATTTTCCCAAGTTCTGTGTAAGAAAAATGCAGCGACAAAGTGTGTTTTTAAATCTACTAGCGAATGAATTAGGAAAAGACGTGCTTACGACAGATGGCATGTTTTATTTTGTATATTCTGCACTGAAGGGAGTGCGGAAAGGAAATATATTATACAGCAGTACGTTAAACAAGAAAAAACATCTGAAATCGGTAACGAGTGACAGAAACAACAAGTTTTCCTAGGTTTTTTCGGGGGCAAAGTCCTAACACTACATCCAGCAAATAATGATGTCCATGTTACATTCACTTTCATTGAAATTAAGAGATAATTATTCCTGTAAAAACAAGAGCAGTGCAGCGAATACATGCATACCTACATAATTATAGACCGTTATGCCTTTCAGTGGTCTGTCTGCAAGCCTGTGTGAATTTAGTAAATGTCGCCACAATCCCCTATTTGCAACTAGTACTGTGGCCTCATTTAGTTCTATACCTCTTATCTTTAAATTCTTAGAAACTGAGTCTAACCATCGTCGCCGGTGAATTGGCCGTGCGGTTAGGGGCGCACTGGTGTGAGCTTGCATCTTAGAGATAGTGGGTTCGAACCCCACTGTCGGCAGCCCTGAAGATGGTTTCCCGTGGTTTCCCATTTTCACACCAGGCAAATGCTCGGGCTGTACCTTAATTAAGGCCACGGCCGCTTCCTTCCCATTCCTAGGCGTTTCCTATCCCATCGTCGCCATAAGACCTATCTGTGTCGGTACGACGCAAAGAAAATAGAAAAAATCTTCTCTTACCCTGCATAACAGAGACCATAATTCTCCTAGGTAATCTATCCTCCTCCGTTCGCCTCACAAGACCCCACCACTGAAGCCCGATCCATCGAGTTCATTCCTAGACTTTTTCTCCTCATTCCGATAACCCCCTGCCATTCTTCCCACCTGTTTGTACCGGCAATCATTCTCGCTACTTTCATGTCCGTTACTTCTAACTTATGAATAAGATATCCTGAGTCCACCCAGCTTTCGTTCCCGTAAAGCAAAGTTGGTCTGAAAACAGACCGATGTAAAGATAGTTTCGTCCGGGAGCTGACTTCCTTCTTACAGAATACTGTTGATCGCGACTGCGAGCTCACTGCTATAGCTTTATTGCACCTTGTTTCAATCTCACTTATTATACTGCCACCCTGGGAGAACACACATCCTAAATACTTGAAATGATCTACCTGTTCCAGCTTTGTATCACCAATCTGACATTCATTTCTGTTGAATTTCTTACCTACTGACATCAATTCAGTCTTGTAGAGGCTAATTGTCATACCATACTCACTACACCTACTTTCAAGTTCGTGCAGCGGATATAACAGGGATATATTACTTCTAAAACCATGGTTACACAGTCTCCAGAAATCAGTACGGTCAAATATTTTGAAGTCATTTCTACTTATTTTATAACATTTTCCCACAGATTTAACAGCATGTTATTGGTGATTTTCAGTGATTGAATGGGTCAACAACATCCGCCCCCTAGTAATAACAAATGAGGGGGGCGAGACTTCACTGTAGCTTGGTCTCCATTGTAGAAGACGAACTAAATGAAAGTAAGTAGATTATTTGCTATTTATTTTACATCGCAACGACTTAGTTCTTATGGTCACGATGGGATAGAGCAGGGCTAGGACATCGTGGCCTTAGGTACATCCTGGAATGTGACAATCTGGGAAACCACAGATATTGGCATCATATATGTTTTGTGGATAGAAGGGACTAATTTTATGAGTAGAACATTGACAGTATGGATATATAAAACATTTCGAACCGGGCTTGTCGGAGTCACACCTTTACCTTTCGACGAGGAATTCGTACAACATGATTAGTCAATGACTAAATAAGGTACTAAGTTAGTGAGAATTTGTCCGCCTCTGTAGCGTACTCAGGAGCCCGGGTTTGATACCCGGTACTGCCAGAGATTTAAGAATGGCAGGAAGGCTGGTATGTGGTTAAAACGGTACATGCAGCTCACTTCCATTGGGGGTGTGCCTGAAAAGAGCTATACCACCACGGGGCGTTGACACGAATTTACTTTTTTGTTTTGGTATGTGTCTGACATGTTTCCACCACTGGGGTGATAGATTTGTTTGGCACAGGTGATTTTGGACTCTATTTTGAATTTTGATAGGCCACTTTATCCTCAAGAATGTGTTTTCAATGACCTTGAAGCCCTTTATTGTCCATATGTATGACATTTTACGAAAGACAATTTTTTCTTACTTCCTAATACAACCGAGCGAGTTGGCCGTGAGGTTTGAGTCGCGCAGCTGTGAGCTTGCATCCGGGAGATAGTGGGCTCGAGTCCACTGTCGGCAGCCCTGAGAATGGTTTTCCGCGGTTTCCCATTTTCACACCAGGCAAATGCTGGGTCTGTACTACACCCTTCCGGGCTTCGAATGGATGACCCACGCATAAGAATGCCTCCACATAACGGGGTAAACACCCACGGATGAGGTTGGATTGAAGAGCGGGTCGAATTGCTTCACGAGCTTCGAACCGCTTCCCTTCCTACTTTCTGTGCTTGCCCGGGCAGCCTGAGCACTTGGGGAGTGGTACGTTCGAAAGAAAGAAAAAAAACACAAATACTTAAGATGGAGCCTTATGTCTATAATATGAAAGTAGGATCTCTGGGTTCAAATGCCTAGTGGATACTGCTTAGCACTGCTACAAATGACAAGAATCATAAAATAGGGGTTACGAATACGAATTTATTCAAATATGACATATTAAAGAGGTTGACACAGCTCTATACAATGAATTCTCCACATATGGGAGGAAAATAAAATAATGATCACTTTAAAATATGAATCGCCCATGGGCGTCGTCCGCATAACGGTATGATTGAGGTTTTTGCGATTTGCTATCGTTCATCATTCCTCATTAGTTCAGACCGTTCATGAATTTTTTATATTATTCTGTCGATCACACCGTGAGATGATCTGATGTCCCTATTCACAAATTACTTGTTGTTCTTAGCACGAACATAACCGGGGCCTACGCTACATAATTTTCATATTAAAAGAAACATTTACATGATACACAAACAAACACACATACCATTTAGCTAAACCCCGGACTCCTCATCTATCACCAAGACCACACAACGTGCACATAGGTTCTGTTTGAACTCAAAAATATATGCACATAATTACGAAACATACACTGATATATGGACATATACACTTCATGCATAAAGGAGAGCCATTCCTAGAAAGAAACAGCATGGTTATCAATGTCTCCGGCCCAAGGCGCACGCCTGGAGCAGCTCGCTCAAGGGCGCCATCATAATCCGGAGTCGAACTGGCCGACTCCCGACCGAGAGGTACTGTGGGTTTCTGTAGATCCCTAGAATAGCTCTAGTCTCATATCACCGGATATCTGGGGGAGGTCCCTACTCATTTATTAAATACCTTAAAAAAATCACCGTGATATTATCATTATACAAGTATTCTTAGCTAAGCCATTTAAACCAAACAGAAGAGCGCGAGGTTGACCCAGGGCTCCAAGTCTTAACACAATGGTATAAAGGGATTCCTCTGTCACGAGGGCGAGAGCCATACATTCACAAAAAAAAGGAAGGGCGGACATTCACTTCGCACGGCCATTTCTCATTCATTGGCCACGCCAGATTCTTCTCTCCCTCACACGTCTACCCTCTCATCTCGGGGACACATATCCATGGCCCACTTCATTTGTTTATTCATATTATCGTGGAATTCCCCTGAAATATTCTCTCCCTTCTCATGATTAACGCTGAACGTCGACTGTGGGCACGATCACTTCTAACTCATCTCATCGTAAATTCCTCGGGCATTCGGCCCTCTCACTACGTCTCATATCGCGTATCTTCTTCCCTTGGGCATAGGGCTCTCATGACCCCTTCAGTCCACCTCTTCACACTCCTCGCTCCTACCACAGGAAATATACCTATATTTAAATCTTCTGACCAAAGATTAGGGACTCCTGCCTCTGGGTCTCACCCCGGCTATAGATAAAAAAACACTCCAAACCATTCTGGCCAATTACTCAAAAATCACGGGAGACTTGCACATGGTTCCTCACACCTACCTAAATAACACACCATATACCTCTCTCGGTCGGGATTTCTTCTTTCTTGCTGTACATGCACTGATTATATGTGTAAGCTAGGCATGCATTGACTGACTGACCCATGCGTTTCCCCGGCATATACGACAGCCACGTGGGACAGTAGCTACCAACATTTTGACATGGTTTTCCCTGCTCGCCAGCACTATTGTTCCAACCACCCCTAAGGGAAACTCAAATATTCTCCTAACCTTGTTCCCATATTTGCTAGGACATTCTACATATTACTAGAAATATAACCCTCACGATAAGCTAATCATTAAGACAAAAATGAGTCGTCCGGGAATTTAGCTCCCCTGAATTTTACTTCAACTATCTAAAGATCAATAAAATTTCCATATAGGACATGCATTATCTTACAACATTTTGATATTTACAAAGAAAGCTAATCCTATCCCCCGGTTATGTGACATGCTTAGAAATTAGATTTGGACATCACTCATCTGTTTGGTGGCCGTTGTTTCTCCTTCCACGGGAGACCCATGGTGGAGCTTTAGTTCCGCATGGCTCCGCGGTTGGCGGCGGGCGTGCAGTCCTTCATCCCTGGTCCATACAAGTCCGACATCCTGGGGAACTCGTTCACAGCTGAAATCTTACAGTAATCCAAAATGGGTAACACTTTACACTCGTCACACGGCCTCTATTTCCAGAGTTTACACCACGAATAAGACGGTCTTTCAAATCACGGCGGGCGCGTTCACAACAGGGATCGGGTGGCCCACGAGACTCGAGCCCCCTGATTCAGAGTAACACTTTGGGTAATACCAAATTATGAATTTTCCTGACTCATTAAAGCCGGCACTGTCTCAGCCGTATTCTGCTACTTGTTTGTAAATTATGCTCGCGGATTAACTAGTTTGACACGCAGCACAGAGACAATTCACCTAGGCTCGTTTGGCCTCCCGTTCACTTCACAAAGGCTTTGTACTACACAGCACTTTCAGTAAGCGGTCAAGGGTTTCGGACTGTAAACTTGAGCACCGCGGGACACAGTGTCCGTCTCAACGACCCGCAAATAACAACTGTCCCCTGTGATGGCCAGCCCGGCCTATATTATCTTGCCCGCCGGAAGCCTGGGGGCGTAAACGTTCACGGTTCATTAAGAACAAGAGCTCCTTTCGTACCAAGAATTGAAGACATTTAAATAGTGCATCTTGTAGCCCTCAGTCTCCTCTTTCATTTGAGCAAGGCGTGCTGGACCTACGATCGGCAGTTTTTATGCAATTTGCTTCCCGCCTTTGATTAATTCATAGCGTCCTTTGGGGAGTGGAGTCATCTTTTGAGCGCGACTCTTAGCTTGGGTGACGCTCTTGTATTCACATGTGTTAGCGATATGTTACATCTGGACAGCTGGTGACCTCATTTCTTCCCCTGAATAAGTTATTACATATTTTTAGCCTGGGAACCGCAGAAAATTCCGCTCTATTCAATGGTGCGTCTCACATAATTTTCCTATGTCTGGATCAAAAATATCATCGCATTTTTACGCGCCAAAATCCGACGTTGGAACCCGTGACACGTGCATAAAAAACCGGAAGTTCCTTATGTTAGTTTGGAACTCTGGGAAGCTAAGCCACACCTCGGGGCGTATCTGACTACTCCAGCATCGCGTCCTCTTCCATCTCCCTCTGCAAGTTGAGAGCGTATTTCCGCGGGGGCTTGGCTCTTGCTCTGTCTTCCCTTTGTTTTGCAGGCGCTCTTTCGCGGGTTCCGTTCTGGCCGGACGCCGCTCGATCCCCATCGCCCATACTGCTACCAATGACGCGACCTTTAGGAATAATTTTAATGGAGTAGAAAGGCACATATCATTCACATGAGCTGTACAGGACACTGTACGGTTTCAGTACTTACTCAAGGCCACAACTGCTTCCTTCCCACTCCTAGCCCTTTCTTATTCCTTTGCCGCCTTAAGACCTACCCGTGTCGGTGCGACGTAAATCAAATGGTATAAAATGTATGTGAAATACATATCAAATATTATGTCTAGCAAAATAATAATAAAATAGGATATGCAACTTTTCTCCACCTTTAGGTGAGATTCGTAAAAATGAAATGTGCAACGTTATTCTGGGTAGTATTCATTATTCTTTGAATATTTGGTATAATATTATTATTTTAAACATAACCATCACAACATACGACCGTCTTGTCCCACCTTTTACTGTGTTGTGCGGGTTACGGCCAATTCCTCGTTTGGCTCAGTTTGCCATACCTGCACTAAGTCCTAACTTGAAACAGACAGGTAAGATTGTACACTGATATCTACTGTAGTAGGGAGGGGTTGTCACGCATGTGATGAAACATCTCCACGCACAACACGCGTATGTAGCGACTGCTTCACGAGACTTGAATACGTTACTAGTCATCACAACTCGTGATTTTCCATTCACTGCTCCAACTAGAGACGATGTGTACTATGAGAGTGACTTTACAATTACTGACATAACCCCTTCTATCCTACTGCCGCAGTTTAGGTGCAAATTTGGGGTGAAAAATTCAGGAGGACAGGAGTCATATAAATGGTGAAGCGAATATCCAGGCTCCAGTGGCAATGGTTGGGTCATGTGACAAAAAGAAAACCTTGGGTGGTCCTAACCTCTGGTACATTGGGTATCCCGACGGTCGAGGAGAGCAGCGTCCGACCACAGACAAGATGGCATGACGACATCCAATGTCAATTTTACACATAGGTCTGACGGCGACGATGGGATAGGAAAGTGGGAAGGTAGCGACTGTGGCCTCAATTAAGGTATAGCTGCAGCACTTGCTAGGTGTGAAAATGGGAAACAACGGAAAACCATCTCCAGGGCTGCCGACAGTGGGGTTCGAACCCACTATCTCATGAATGGAAGTTCACAATTTCGCGACCCTAACCGCACGTTCGCTTGCTTGGTGACATCCAGTGTCATGCCGGATGGACTGCTAAGTAGAGCATGGCATGGAAAAAATTGGAAGGCGCCTATGTTCAGGAGCGGGCGTCTACTCAATGAAGAAGATGAATAATAATGTAGGTCCGTTGGTTTCTTTTACTAGTGGTTTAAGGTCATTAACTCAGATTAGGTTTTCCATGACAGTGGGACATAAAAGAGGTAGAACTAGCAACGAAGCGGCAGTGGCCTCAGCCCGTGATCGGCCCGCTGTTTGAAAACATCTAACTTCGGTAGTCCTTCCATCGCTATATAGTCTTCGCCTAGATGAGGGGATAGTTCTCTCTGGAATGCTTGTCCCTCTTACCGACGATAATAAGTTGTTTTCAGGGGTGTAGGAATTGCACATGACATTTTAGAACTTACTGAATTTAAAACCGCCCATGTGAAAAGATTATTTTCAAAAGGTATCAAATAAAAAGAACATTGAGAAGATGTTGTCCGCCTCTGTGGTGTAGTGGTTAGCGTGATTAGCTGCCACCCCCGGAGGTTCGGGTTCGATTCCCGGCTCTGCCACAAAATTTGAAAAGTGGTACGAGGGCTGGAACGGGGTTCACTCAGCCTCGGGAGGTCAACTGAGTAGAGGTGGGTTCGATTCCCACCTCAGCCATCCTCGAAGTGGTTTTCCGTGGTTTCCCACTTCTCCTCCAGGCGAATGCCGGGATGGTACCTAACTTAAGGCCACGGCCGCTTCCTTCCCTCTTCCTTGCCTATCCCATCCGATCTTCCCATCCCTCCACAAGGCCCCTGTTCAGCATAGCAGGTGAGGCCGCCTGGGCGAGGTACTGGTCATTCTCCCCAGTTGTATCCCCCGACCAAGAGTCTGAAGCTCCAGGACACTGCCCTTGAGGCGGTAGAGGTGGGATCCCTCGCTGAGTCCGAGGGAAAAACCGAACCCGGAGGGTAAACAGATGATGATGATGATGATGATGATGAGAAGATGTTGGAAAAACATATCTTGGTAGGAAACTCTATAGTATGAAAGAAAAACAAGTCGAAAAACGACCTAAATCCACGTCCAACAGGGCGTTAAAAATTAGGTTGAATACCAATAAGTACCAAATTTCACGGGGTAAATTAGACAAAATAAAACGTATCCAACAGTGAATGAGGGGCCATTTCCAGGGCACGTGGCCATTAGGAAGAGAACACTTCCTTTAATTTATATTGCTGAGTTCGATGATTTCATTTACTTTTATTTGAGGTCTAGAAAGCCAAGAATAACGAACGAGAGGATTCGTCGTGCTGACCACGCGACACCTCATAATCTGCAGGCCTTCGGGCTCAGCAGCGATCGCTTGGTAGACCATGGTCCTAATCTCTGCCTTCACTTTAAATAACTTAATTTTTGATGGTTGTACACTTAAATACAGTCAGTGCCCTGATGACGGCAATGAAATTTATGACGTTCACGGGGAAGTATTTAAAGTTTCAGTGCTAGAAAGTACCAAGCAATCCTCTTTTCCTGTTTCCTAAACTGCAAAAGTTTTAACATAAATAATTTTTATAATAATGCATTTATTCTGTTTGAACATGATACAAGTGCTAACATGAATTTTCAGTTGAAATTTTACACTCTGAAAGTTTTTCTTCTCTCCTGTAAAATGTTACTTTTGGATTTGGTATATTTTTGATATAAGCTTCTCATATGTTATTCGATTTCTAGCCGCGGGACTGCGTACGTCAGTACTGTGTTAAACGCGACCTACAGTCTAGTGAGATATGTGTAAATATGGGATATATATATCAATGCTGTGAACTCACAAGAGGACCTAATAATAAATCGGTGGAAAGAAGATGATGAAAATGTAATTCTTGGTGGGGCCTACTCTTGACGATAGTGATGTAAGTGACGAAAGAATATTCCATAATCTTCTGCGGGCATTAAAATCTGAAGAGAAGAATTCACGAGTATCAAAGGTGAAGACTAAAAGGGTTCTGATTTTCAAGGAGTGATTTTCTGCAATACACTGGAGAGTTTTTCATGAATAGGTTGTGTTAATCTTGTGATAAAAATGAACGATTATCCAATGATACTTTTAGTATTCTTTTCCAGAATGTATATATTTTTATTTATAATAAAGGCGTGTTGAAGAAAGCAAAAGTTATAAATAATCAGAGAATAGTCCTAATGCATGTTTAAATCATGAAAATCCCAAAAAACAATTCGTCATTTAAGGAGACCGCGCTAAATAAAACTATTTCCTTTTTTTTTTAGGATTTGCTTTACGTCGCACCGACACAGATAGGTCTTATGGCGACGATGGGATAGGAAAGGGTTCAGAGTAGGAAGGAAGTGGCCGTGACATTAATTACGGTTCAGCTCCAGCATTATTTTGCCTGGTGTGTGAAAATGGGAAACCACGGAAAACCATCTTCAGGACTGTCGACGGTGGGGTTCAAACCAACTATCTCCCGGATGGAAGCTCACAGCTGCACGCCGCTAACCACGCGGCCAACTGGCGTACGGCTCTTGGTGCCGGGAGTGTCCGAGGACATGTTCGGCTCGCCAGGTGCAGGTCTTTGGATTTGACTCCCGTAGGCGACTTGTGCGTCGTGATGAGAATGAAATGATGATGAAGACGACACATACACCCAGCCTCCGTGCCAGAGAAATTAACCAATGATGGTTAAAATTCCTGACCCTGCCGGGAATCGAACCCGGGACCCCCGGGACCGAAGGCCAGCACGCTAACCATTCAGCCATGGAGACGGACGCCCGGTAGATAAATAAAATCTATACGCGCGACTGATTACATGTCGACAAACAGCGAGACGGAAGGATGGGAAAGGGCTGGGGTCGAGAAGATAACGGCCGTGGCCTTAATTAAGGCACATCCCTAGCATTTGCCTGGTGTGAAGATGGAAGACCACGGAAAACCATCTTCAGGGCTACCGACGGTGTGATTGGAACCCGAAATGGAGATTGAGCCCTTTAGTGGGCTAATTTAATTCGTGTGTGCTTTAGTTTTGGTAAAGGGATATGGTGTGACGAATTAGTGTTAAGTACGACGGGGATAACGTGAACGTCCTGTAATAAGTGAGGTCTGTAAATGGAGGAAGAGGTGATTCGGGCGCTGGATGATGGCCAACTATCGTGCCTCCTGCAGCGTCGCGATGCGTGTCGTTCACATCACATCAGTTTGTAAAGAGTCTCCTCTTTATTTACGAAGTTCTTCATATTTAGAGGAAGAACTTGCTATTTAAACTAAATTTGATACCTTTGAGTGTCGAGAGCAAACGATTTTAATAACTTATAATTTTTTTTTTGCCAGTGGTTCCCCTTCTCTTCTTTCTTTTCATTTCCCTCGCCTTTTCTCTCATTCCCTCCTTTCGTTTTAATTTCCTGTGTTAAAAACTGAATACTACCAAATCTTAACTTGAAATGAAATGAAATGGCGTATGGCTTTTAGTGCCGGGAGTGTCCGAGGACTAGTTCGGCTCGCCAAGTGCAGGTCTTTTGATTTGACTCCCTAAGCGACCTGTGCATCGTGACGGGGATGAAATGATGATGAAGACGCCACATACACTCAGCCCCCGTGCCAGCGAAATTACCCGACGATGGTTGAAATTCCCGGCCCTGTCGGGAATCGAAACCAGGACACCTGTGACCAAAGCCCAGCATGCTCACCATTTAGCCATGGAGCCGGACAAATCTTAAGTTAAACACCAATAAAATGAGAAAGTATTCTGACACTTTACAGAATGAAGTTATTGGCAAAAGCTACAGTAAGGAAGGACTTCAATCAATACTGATCTGCATTTAGGGCAGTCGCCCAGGTGGCAGATTCCCTATCTGTTGCTTTCCTAGCCTTTTCCTAAATGATTTCAAAGAAATTGGAAATTTATTGAACATCTCCCTTGGTAAGTTATTCCAATCCCTAACTCCCCTTCCTATAAATGAATATTTGCCACAGTTTGTCCTCTTGAATTCCAACTTTATCTTCATATCGTGATCTTTCCTACTTTTATAAACGCCATTCAAACCTATTCGTCTACTAATGTCATTCCACGCCATCTCTCCGCTGACAGCTCGGAACATACCACTTAGTCTAGCAGCTCTTCTTCTTTCTCTCAATTCTTCCCAACCCAAACATTGCAACATTTTTGTAACGCTACTCTTTTGTCGGAAATCACCCAGAACAAATCGAGCTGGTTTTCTTTGGATTTTTTCCAGTTCTTGAATCAGGTAATCCTGGTGAGGGTCCCATACACTGGAACCATACTCTAGTTGGGGTCTTACCAGAGACTTATATGCACTCTCCTTTACATCCTTACTACAACCCCTAAACACCCTCATAACCATGTGTAGAGATCGGTACCCTTTATTTACAATCCCATTTATGTGATTACCCCAGTGAAGATCTTTCCTTATATTAACACCTAGATACTTACAATGATCCCCAAAAAGAACTTTCACCCCATCAACACAGTAATTAAAACTCAGAGGACTTTTCCTATTTGTGAAACTCACAACCTGACTTTTAGCCCCGTTTATCAACATACCATTGCCTGCTGTCCATCTCACAACATTTTCGAGGTCACGTTGCAGTTGCTCACGATCTTGTAACTTATTTATCACTCTATAGAGAATAACATCATCCGCAAAAAGCCTTACCTCCGATTCCACTCCTTTACTCATATCATTTATATATATAAGAAAACATAAAGGTCCGATAACACTGCCCTGAGGAACTCCCCTCTCAACTATTACAGGGTCAGACAAAGCTTCACCTACTCTAACTCTCTGAGACCTATTTTCTAGAAATATAGCAACCCATTCAGTCACTCTTTTGTCTAGTCCAATTGCACTCATTTTTGCCAGTAGTCTCCCATGATCCACCCTATCAAATGCTTTAGACATGTCAATCGCGATACAGTCCATTTGACCTCCAGAATCCAAGATATCTGCTATATCTTGCTGGAATCCTACAAGTTGAGCTTCAGTGGAATAACCTTTCCTAAAACCGAATTGCCTTCTATCGAACCAGTTATTAATTTCACAAACATGTCTAATATAATCAGAAAGAATGCCTTCCCAAAGCTTACATACAATGCATGTCAAACTTACTGGCCTGTAATTTTCAGCTTTATGTCTATCACCCTTTCCTTTATACACAGGGGCTACTATAGCAACTCTCCATTCATCTGGTATAGCTCCTTCGACCAAACAATAATCAAATAAGTACTTCAGATATGGTACTACATTCCAACCCATTGTCTTTAGTATATCCCCAGAAATCTGATCAATTCCAGCCGCTTTTCTAGTTTTCAACTTTTGTATCTTATTGTAAATGTCATTGTTATCATATGTAAATTGTATTACTTCTTTGGCCATAGTCTCTTCCTCTATCTCGACATTATCCTTGTAACCAACAATCTTTACATACTGCTGACTGAATACTTCTGCCTTTTGAAGATCCTCACATACACACTCCCCTTGTTCATTAATTATTCCTGGAATGTCCTTCTTGGAACCTGTTTCTGCCTTAAAATACCTATACATACCCTTCCATTTTTCACTAAAATTTGTATGACTGCCAATTATGCTTGCCATCATGTTATCCTTAGCTGCCTTCTTTGCTAGATTCAATTTTCTAGTAAGTTCCTTCAATTTCTCCTTACTTCCACAGCCATTTCTAACTCTATTTCTTTCCAGTCTGCACCTCCTTCTTAGTCTCTTTATTTCTCTATTATAATAAGGTGGGTCTTTACCATTCCTTACCACCCTTAAAGGTAAAAACCTGTTTTCGCATTCCTCAACAATTTCTTTAAACCCATCCCAGAGTCTGTTTACATTTTTATTTACCGTTTTCCACCGATCATAGTTACTTTTTAGAAACTGCCTCATACCTGCTTTATCAGCCATATGGTACTGCCTAACAGTCCTACTTTTAAGACCTTCCTTTCTATCGCATTTATTTTTAACTACCACAAAAACAGCTTCATGATCACTAATACCATCTATTACTTCAGTTTCCCTATAGAGCTCATCTGGTTTTATCAGCACCACATCCAGGATATTTTTCCCTCTGGTTGGTTCCATCACTTTCTGAATCAGCTGCCCTTCCCATATTAACTTATTTGCCATTTGTTGGTCATGCTTCCTGTCGTTCGCATTTCCTTCCCAATTTACATCTGGCAAATTCAGATCTCCCGCTACAATCACATTTCTTTCCATGTCGTTTCCCACATAGCTTACTATCCTATCAAATAATTCCGAATCCGCATCAGTGCTACCCTTTCCCGATCTGTACACTCCAAATATATCAAGTTGCCTATTATCTTTAGAAATGAGCCTTACACCTAGAATTTCATGTGTCTCATCTTTAACTTTTTCGTAGCTTACAAATTCTTCTTTCACCAGAATGAAAACTCCCCCTCCCACCTTTCCTATCCTATCTCTACGATACACACTCCAGTGCCGTGAGAAAATTTCTGCATCCATTATATCATTTCTCAGCCATGATTCAACTCCTATTACAATATCTGGTAAATATATATCTATTAAATTACTTAATTCTATTCCTTTCTTTACAATACTTCTACAGTTCAGCACTAACAATTTTATGTCATCCCTACTTGATTTCCAGTTCCTTGTTCCCTTATCACCGCTCCCTAGGCCATCCCGTTTCCCTGAATGTACCTCCCTATTACCCTTCCAAACAAATTTCCTAACTTATACGTACCACTGCGGTTTAAATGGAGGCCATCCGAGCGCAGATCCCTATCTCCTACCCACCCATTAGGATCTAGAAATTTCACTCCCAGTTTCCCACATACCCACTCCATAGTCTCATTTAAATCCCCAATCACCCTCCAGTCAGTATCCCTCCTACACAGTATTCCACTAATAGCAATCTCCGCTTTCTTAAACTTCACCCGTGCTGCATTTACCAGATCCCACACATCTCCAACTATGTTGGTACTTATATCAGCTTGCCTTACGTTGTTGGTACCAACGTGAAACACTACCACCTTCTCCTTCCCCTCCTCCCTCTCTTCTACTTTCCTCAACATCTGCCTCAACCTAATTCCTGGATAACATTCTACCCTGGTTCCCTTTCCTCCACACACTTTCCCCACGTGTCTAACGATGGAATCCCCCATGACCAGAGCCTCAACCCTACCCACCTCATTTGATCCCCTCCCCTCCTGGTCAGCCCTATCTTTCCTGATAGCTGCAGAAGCTACTTCCTCCTCCCTTTTCTCCTTCCCATAACTCTGTTCCACCTGTCTTTTCCTATCCTCTACTCTACATTTCCCTTTCCTACCTTTTCCCTTCCTCCTACTTTCATGCATCTCAGCAACAGTTCCCTGTCCCTCATCTTCCCTCTGTTGTTCTACCTGGAGTGACTCGTACCGATTTCGCACAGACACCTGTCCTGAATTCTGATCCTGAATAGAGCCCTTGGCCTGCAATCTCCTTCCCCTTAGAACATTAGACCACCTGTCTTCTACAACTCCTCCCTTTCCTTCCCCTCCCTCTTGTACACCTACTGTAACCTGTACATTGTTTGAGGGAGTCCTATCTTCCTTCCTGTCTTCTGTGAGAATCCTAATTATCTCCCTCAAACTTTCCAACTCCTCTCTCATACCCCTCAACGCCTCACCACACCCACAATAAGTACACTCGCGCTCCTTAGCCATTCTTTACGGGGGAAAAATTATAAATTAAAAAAATAAAGTAACTTATTTGCAAAAAAAATAAATGGACGGAGGGATATATTGTCTGGGATAGTACACAACAATAAGGTAATTAATATACGACTACACTACAATACTACTTAGTCGTGCTCTATTTTTTTTAATCCTACAACCCCTAACAGGATAAAAACTGCTGTTAATTACTGAATATCGAAAGTAATACACAAGAACTACACAATTCCAAACTGCAATTAAGCCTATCCTAATTTCAACAATATTTTAGTAAGAGTTTCTACGGATACCTCTACTACACCAGTACTACACAAATATTTTACAATAATAAAATAAGTACACTAAATTCTAATAGGATATTACTCGTATACTACTGTACAGTACACTACAGTAATTTTTAAACTACTTTCAGACGTATCCTAATTACGATACCGGTACCGTACCGTATGTCACTACTAAGCACAACAGAAATGAAATTTGCAAGAACTACTGTACTCAAAGATTACCAACGAAGCTAAATGCTTAGACAAATTATTATTAGTATTAGGGTCTAATAGGTACACACGAAAGATAACACACGAATATAGCAGGCAAGATACGGCACTATCTAAATGTACCGTACTGTATCTATACTACAATGTATCTACACTACACTATACTGCGTTTGGTTATATGCTTAAGTATTAAAAGGATTGCCGTACACGAAGAAAAACACGAATATAACTGGCAAGATACTATCTAATATATTATACCTTATCTTCACTATAATTCTACTGAAATGTGGTTATGTGATTATTACAGCTGGTGGATTACTATTATTTTCCCTACTCCACGGGACGGAGAAAAAGAAAATAGGCCTACTGAAAAATACGAGGTTGTCTACAATAATTTCTCAAATATTTCTGTCAAAACTACTACTACTATTACTCCAGGGACTTTAACTGCAATTACTGGGATATATGAACTTTATTATTATTAGCTAACCGCTCATAAATACTGAAAGATCGAGGGAGCGAAATATAAATTACGGATACTAACTACCTACTCAGAAGTACAAATGAATGGAATACATGGTCAGCTGATTTTTATTTATATTTACTTGACTACACTACACCCTTTGTTCACGACTGTAGCCAACAATGCAATATTTGAATATGAGGAGCGACAATAATCAATAACAATACGACTGTTAACTATTACCGTGTAATCTCTTTAACTTCTTTTTAAATGGAAGTTTACAGGCGTATCGTGTTTTTTGATGTAGTAAATTACCTTCGCGATAGTTTGAACGTATATCTATACGAAATACCGGAGAAGTTGCTGCAGAAGTTACGGTACTATTCCTTATGATAATCTGCCTTTGTAAGTACAACCAACGAACCTATACAGATACCGGTATTTACAAATATTTTTAAAGTTAATATTGTTACCTAAAGTATTACCTAAACCTAAATTCGAAACAAGGTGCACCTAGCTAGCCTACTTAACCTAGAAAACGTAATTTACTGAAGACCAACTGAATTACTTGTTACAAAATTTAAATAATTATTACTACTCCCAATTTCTACCAACAAGCACCAAACAGCACTAAATGAATCAGATATACACAAAATTAAGCTATTTCAATAGGTTTTCACTACTTTATCACTACAATAATGCAAGAGCTCTCTCAACAGCCAACCGTTCTCAAGCGCATCCAACAATGCCTTGAAACGTGGGAGAATGAAGGACACTCTAAGCCTCGGAAACCCAGTATCTGAGTGGTTGGAACAGAACAAGGTGTACAGGTGGTGATTTTTCTTTTAAGAGGAAGTACAACTAGGTAAGCATCCTCGGTGCAGAATAAGAGTTGACCAATGAACGAATTAAGTCTGGCTGAAGTAAGTAGAAGCGATATCAGATTCAACTTAGCTCTCTTCGTCACCGTTTCACGCTAAAAATTGACAACTTCTGAGAAAAAAAAAGTGATATTGCCTTTCTTGCAGCTCAAAATTACTTCAAAACAACGAGTTTAGAAAAATCTACCCTTTGTAAAAGAAGAAGCCAGTGCAGAGTGAAGACATCCCTCAGTAAAACGAGTTCCTAACGAAATACACACGCTGCAATAGTTCGGTTGGTTGATTGGTTATTTGCGTTGGGTTGGGTTCCGCTTCTCTGCATTTAACAACGAAGCAATTAGTTGTGGAGCATTCCAGTCTTCTTCTTCTTCTTCACAGCCTTTTCGCAGTTACCTGGGTTAGAGAGATGTATTCATCATTGAGTGTTTCTGTGGTGGTTTGTCGTATGATGTGTTGTTATGTAAATGATGTGTATTAACACGAAAACCAACACCTAGCCTCAGAGCAGGAGAAATTAACGAAACAGTATTAAAATCCCCAACCCAGCTTGGAGTCGGAGCAAAAATTCTCGGAACTGAAGGCCACTACACTGACCATTCAGGCAAGAAGTCAGACAATTGCCGAGCCTCCCGTATTTGTAGAAAATGAATAATAATAATAATAATAATAATAATAATAATAATAATAATAATAATAATAATAATAATAATAATAATTTTTCTTCTTTATGCAGTTTGTAAGGAAGTAGCCTATATCTCGTATTTTTAATGCCCTTTTAAAAGGAAATTATGCACCTTTGAGTGTTTTCCTAACTAAGAAAACTACGAAATTGTCCTTCTTCTTGCAACCTGTGTAATTACTTCATCACCACGCTCACTTTTTTTGATCGCTTAAAATATGTCAGACGCGGCGTTCAAGTAGTTTCAAATATGGTGGTGCAATAGCCACTCGATAGTCTTCTTTCTAGCTCGTTGGTAGATACACAATAAACTGGGCTGAGTGGCTCAGACGATAGAGTACTGGCACTCTGGGCTTAAGTTGGCGTGTTCGATAACAGTTCAGCCCATTGGTATTTGATAGTGCTCACATATATCAGTCTCGTGTCGGCGGATATACCGGCACATGAAATCAACTCATGCGTGACAATTTTAGTAGCATTATCACCTACTCCGAAAACTTTAACAGTAGTTTTGTAAAACCAATAAATATGTTACTATGTATATTGATGCTTTCACGGCCAGTATTGATAGACACTATCATCTTTTGGGTTTTTCCCCTGTCGAAGGAAACAGAGAGATTCCTACGTTTCGCGGAAAACTTTGCTCCGGGTCTTCAGAAGAAAAAACATGTCTGTTCACTAGGGAGGCTAGAGATAGCTGAAAAATAACGTAGCAGTTACTTTGTCACAGTTACATGCTTGTCACTGTTACAAATGTAACGAGAACAAAAAAATAACATGTTACCGAGTAACGACAACAGAATAACGTACTAGTGAAGGCAGTAACTGGGAAGTGGTAACTGTCACTAGTAGCAGCTTACAGACACAGAATGTGACCTTCAGATTTCGGATAGTACGCATGTCTTGCAAGTGAGAGCGCTTTCGTAGGAGATTGCTTTAAGTCAAATACACTATAGTAGATAATATACTCTATAGTGTATTTGTTTAAGTTGTTGCTGTCTTCTGGTAACTAAAGTGTAAACTGTTATGACATATTCAACTGCTCAGGGGTAATCGTTGACTCAGACATCGCGCAAGCTACGTACATTATAATATTCCAGTTTCACCCGTACAATTTTTCTTGTACTATAAATAAATTAGTATGCTAATTTTCCATATCGATATTATAGATAACATATTACAGATAACATAACATTACTTCATTTTACTTAATCGATCCTAATGTACCCGTTTGTGTCGAGGTTTGGCAGACAGATCATCATTTTTTCTTGTCTTCTACCCTTGATCGGGCCATTGTCAAACTCACACCTCTAGATTTCAGAAAATACGCTATGTGTCTTCTCATTTCATCCGTTGTCTGCCACTCGTTAACTTTATAGCAAATAGGAATGCGTGTTTTGCTGCACCGACTTCCAACGGTGTAGTGATGCGCGCGCGCATGTGCGAGTGAATGAATGGGACTTCGCAACACAGCTATAAGGAGACAAGCTTGAAGCCGTGACCAGGCTGTGACCAATAAAAGATGAGTAACGTTGGGCGTTATTTTCAACTGTTACTTTTCACAGTTACTTTATTGTAGCAGTGACAGATATAGCAGTTACACAAAAATAACCGTTTTTCACACCTCTAAGGGAGACTGTTCTAACAATGGCGGTTTGAAAATGGAGCTAATGGATCGTTGGTCTGTTCACGGCCGATTGGATCCCTCGTTGCGTTCCTGTCTAGCTAGCTAGCTAGTGGAGCGACGCGTCAAGTTGGCCGTGGTCTATTGTAAGTGGTACTCTCGATCGTCACCAGGTGGCTCACTGTGCCCAGCCTTCCGAGTCGGAAGTGACGACGCCATCTTAGCTCAAGTAAGATGTTTCCTGTTTCAATGCGTCCAATATGTCTCTGTGTTACGAAATAGACAGTAAGGTCATCAAATTAATCAAAGAAGCTGGGGGAGACGTGAAAGTGTTTTCTCTTCTGAAGACGCTGAGCAAAAGTCTCCGCAAAACGTAAATACATTTTAAGGTATTCTTGGGTTTCTCTAGTGTTCACTTCCATTAGGCAGGGTTACTACCCAAGCCTGGTGAAACATTATTGACCTTCTGAGTTTCATCCGTTATGGATCCTTTAAATCTCTATTCAGTACTTTCCAATCAATCAATCAATCAATCAATCAATCAATCAATCAATCAATCAATCAATCAATCAATCAATCAATCAATCAATCAATCAATCAATCAATCAATCAATCAATCAATCAATCAATCAATCAATCAATCAATCAATCAATCAATCAATCAATCAATCACCACTGGTCTGCATTTAGGGTAGTCACCCAGGTGGCAGATTCCCCATCAGTTGTTTACCTAGTCTTTTCGGAAATGATTTGAAAGTTAGAAACATATCGAAATCTGTCTTGGCTAATTTAATATTCCAATCCCTAATTTATCTTCCTCATACTGCTGCAGATTTCTAAGAAACTCATCTGCAGCTCATTGTAGATATTTTTCTTGATGTTTAACAGATGAAGTGCATCATACGACTGGTGGAGATTTCGTCATAGTGTTCCCGCGTTTACTGGAACAGCGTCCACACCATTCTGATACTAGATCTCCGTTATTTCGTTGGCCAGAGGTAGTTACTTGGGGACGTTTCCCACGACCTTTTTCGGGATGTTCTTGGGGGCTGAGATTGCAATGTCGATCAGATACGTGACCTTTGGTATCTTGTTTGTCAGTATAATATCAGGATGTTTGTGTCTTGTTCTGTCTGCCTTTACCTTCAGACCCTGCACATTTTCCGCCCCTGCTTACTGTAAACAAGTTGCGGATGATATCTACAGCAGTGGTCAGTGTTAAGAATTTTGTCCAAACCTACCAGGTGATGAATGCCTTTTGCACATTACTTATCGTTGGCTGAATTCAGCAGGAGTTAGCTGGTTGGTTCTGAAAGTATTGTAGACTCTGTTAGTGTATCAGATGTTAATGGACTTTGGGATCAGGAAACTAGGCACAATTTGTCTCAAAATTGACTCTACTTCAAAATATCTAACCAGTCGAAATATTGATCGACGACAGTTCGTTACCACTTAAGACGTTCTCTGTACGTGTTTCAGGGTTCATTGCTGCCATACCGGACACATTAGCCGTCCTCCTCCACGCAGACAACTCGTCACATGATTATGCATAACACGTAAGCCTTGTCCGTATCTTATTCGTCAGGCCACCGGTCCGTGCCTGTCACTGCTGTAGTACCAAACATTTCTTAATGGACTTGCCATTTCTGTTTGCACTGCCAATATGCGCGCTCTGAGTGGGTTGTGTTATGTATAGAATTTTGTTTAAGTTCTGGTTTAGCTGCAAATAAGTTATGAATACAATATGTCTCGCAAACAAGTTGACGTCGTTTATTTCTGGCAGTGATACGCAAATAATGAAGAGCGAACGCTTCTGTGTAAACATGCCCGAGGTTCGGTAACTCCAAATCACTGTCTTTGGTTCACTTGAAAGGAAACCAGTCCATTATACGAGGTTAATTCAGAGACTGGACTGATCTCAGAATTATGGAAACTCTGTTAGAGTACCAGGTGTTAATAGACTTCGGGATCAGGAAGGTGGACACAATGTGCCTCAGAATTTACAATTATTTTTCCTTCAAAATATCTAATCAGTCAAAAATTCGAACAAGAGCCGTCTTTAACATTTGAGATTTTCTGTGCTGCTATACAGGATATGTTAGCCCTCCTCCTCAAATACTTACCACGCAGTAATTCGTAAATAATGAAGAGCGAGCAATTTACGGGGTTGGATGGTGTGAAAAGCCTTGGCTGCGAAACTCTACTTTCTTTGGAGTCTGTTGCTAACATTACCTCATAAAACTTCGAGATCTGGCGAACATAGAGGTAATTTTTGTGCATTAATACGATACTTCCTAAACTCCTACCATCGTTCGAGAGTAAAAATTGAAATTACACTTGGCTGGATTGGTCAATGCTACCTTAAAATACAAAGGTAATGTCTTATTCAAGCTGGGGCGCGTCCGGCCCCGCGGTGTAGGGGGCGACACGTCCGCCTGTCAATCGGCGGCCCTGGGTTCGATTCCTGGCCCGGTCAGGGGTTTTTGATTGTAAATTAATATACAGTACCTGGCCTGGGGACTGGATGTTTGTGTCGTCCTTAAGTTGATCTTGGGCCCTGCGACTGTTTATTCTGCCGCATTGCCATTTTATTATTATTATTATTATTATTATTATTATTATTATTATTATTATTATTATTTATGGTTTTATTCATGTGTCTGCCATCTAGTGGCATTCTTTTCCCTTTTTTTGAGCTGGTTTAGGTCAGACTTGTTATATTTTCTCTCCATTGATGGATCATATAGATACATATAATGTAGATCTGGAGAGAGAATAAATAAAGTGTCGTTCTTAACGTTCCTTTCCTCACATTCAACACTTTACACTTCCGCCATTTACAAAATACACGCATCTTCCTCATATATGGTGCAAGTAGGGGTAAAAGATCTTTCTAGATCGACGCCCCGAACAAATAGCATTTTTTTTTAAAGCTGCGGTGCTAGCGGCCACTGATCAGTGGTAGTTCATTTATAGGGGGGCACCCAGTTCCTGTCAGCTCCTCTTTCAACCAACAGCACCTTGTATATCCATCCAAATGATGACCTCATCCAATGCTGCGTAACTTCTTAACTTCGCTTATCTCACAGCACCTAGTGTTTCAACATGGTTAAGCCGTTGGTAATTGCATTTCAGAGATCTTGGCAAGTGTATCATAGTGATTCATTGTATATCTATGAAGAAAGGAAGGCGAAAGTACCTCACTCCCTATTACACCAACGACAACAAAGTGATGTTTTATAGAAGGAGACTTCCGTATAATTCAAATTTATCATTTGTTTGGATGGGTGTTCATCTTTCAAAATTTTCCCTACGTCTATTGTTAATGTCACTGAAAACACTACATGTCATCTAGCTCTCATACGCAATATTAGCTGCTAATATAAGTCCCTGCCCACAAGGGAACGATGGAAAGTTTGCAATAGCGTGGTGTGAAAACCTGCTTCTGAATAGGAAGATGATCTATAGGAGAGAGGAGTTAAATGTTTCACAATGTGATCTCGCCTGAGTTCATAAGATGATCAACGCAGATTTATAACTTGCACAATTAGCAGAGAATGTAGAACAAGTTACTGCACTAATCTCAAAAGTTCACTTAATTTAAATTAAAACCAAATACCATCGGTGTGGTAAATCATTCAGGATGATCAAGTATGTAACCATTCTTAAAGAATGCATACTGAATCACCACCGTATACAAGGGGTAAAAGAAAAACATTTATTCCAATAATCACAGAGGGGATAAAAAACCTTTAAAATGGGGATAAGAAACAACCCTGTAACTGGCAATCTTCATCCAGAATGAACTGGGTCAAGTAATCTAATATCGTTTATACGATGTCTGAAGCCCAAATACCCCTTCAAATGCCTACAAAGGAACCCCCAAAACGTCTGAGGTTACAGTTACGTTGCGAAATCCAATTATTTGGAGTCTATTGCTAATATCACCTCATGAGACCTCATGATCTTGCAAATACAGAGGTGAATTTTTGATCTAATACAACACTTTCTGAAACCTCACATTTTCGAGAGTAAAGGTGGAAATGATACTACGCTGAACGACCGTGGCGATGGGCCATATAAATTATTCTTGCGATCCCCCAGTTGACTTTGGATGATAATAAATTCTGAGATTGTTGATTCCTATCGCCATTTTACGTATATTCTTTTTGCTATTGTTTAACGTTTTGTTTTGCGTTGCACCGACACGGACATGTCTTATTTAAGTAATGCAAGTTCCCTTAAAAGCTATCTTTGAGTAAACGGAAAGCATAAATCTTATTTAAACTTACTTCTGGTATAGTGAACTTACAAGATATGCCAAAACCTCTCTACAAATTGAATAGAACTAAGTACAGGTATTTCACAGATGCTGGAATTTTAATTTCATAATTGACAAGATGTTTCAATTCCCCTTAAGTTGGTGCGGAAGCAATTAACATCATCCAAACATTTCACAAACGTTGCAACAAAAGTAAACACACGGAAATTCACGAATTTTATAATTCAAGGCAGGACTCCAGTGCTACTACTCGTCGATGTTCAGGCATGGTCTCTTCTCTCTGTTGTTGACTACTGTGCCCCTGTTTGCTTCTACACTCCTCGCTCAAATAAAATTGATGTTCAATTGAACAACACCTTCAGGTTGCTTTCGGAAACGATGAAATCCACACAACTCAGTGGATTCCTGTTCTGAGTGATATCCTTCAGCCACGCCATCTAAGATTCCATGGTTCAGCTAGAGAGAACCGCAAGATATGTATACATCAGGATCAGCCAACTTACTGTGATCTTGCTAATTTACGATCTAAAAGTCCTGCTTGAAAACACAGTGGTCAATTCCTTTACAATTCCGCGTATGCCATCAATTGCCATGATGATACGTGAGTTTGATTTTTCCTGAGAAATATGGCACAAGCTGAACAGAATTCAAACTAGTCATGATGTACGTGCTGACTCACTATACAAGTGAAATGAGCTTCCTTCTCCTCACTGTGATTGTGGTGCTGAGAGACGGTCAAGAAAGCATATAGTGTTTGAGTGTCAAGGCGGAATTGAGAATTGTGTTCACATAACACCTGCAGCAGTGGTCGATACACAGAACTTGGACATGGAACAGTTAATTTTGTGCACATATTTTTGTATATTGATGTGATGATTTGTTTCATAATTTTGCTACCGGTATCTAATTTCACTCCGGTCTAGAAAGCCAAGAATAACGGCCGAGGGTATTCATCGTGCTGACCACACGACACCTCGCAATCTGCAGGCCTTCGGGCTGAGCAGCGGTCGCTTGGCAGGCCAAGACCCTTCAAGGGCTGTAGTGCCATGGGGTTTGGTTTGGTTTGGTTTGGTTTGGTTTATCTAATTTCACTGTCTTCTGGAACTAAACTTAGACAAACACACTTATTCCTTTCGTTAATGTTTTCACCCACACAAGTCCGACTCGCTGGCTGAATGGTCAGCGCACTGGCCTTCGGTTCAGAGGGTCCCGGGTTCGATTCCAGGCCGGGTCGGGGATTTTAACCTTCATTGGTTAATTCCAATGGCCCGGGGGCTGGGTGTTTGTGCTGTCCCCAACATCCCTGCAACTCACACACTACACATAGCACTATCCTCCACCACAATAACACGCAGTTACCTACACATGGCAGATGCCGCACTTTAGTCCCAAACGTTCTTGATGGGCGAGAGGTCTGGACAACTTGATGGTCAAGAAAAGTATGTTGACATCACTAAGGCAGGCCATAGATGCCTGTACTGATGCTCGTGAAGAAGACCATTATCCTGCTGGAAAATAGGGTTGTCAACCTGCACCAGGAAGGGAAGCACACATTGTCGCAGAATTTCCTGGACTTATCAGCCCACTATCGGCGTCATTCAGTGGAGGGTCTGCCTTATAAGGGCTGCACCCGGTTAAAATAGCCACACGAAATAAAAAAAAACCACACAAAGTACTATAACTTGTACAAAAAAAAAAAAAAACAAAAAAAAAAAAACACTGAAATGCACACCGTGAAAGAGCCATCGCAGGGGCACATTAGAGTGTACAGGCACACGACATGGTAGCATAAAAACATCAAAATATTGTACCACACCAAGCATTTATTGTAGGATAACGAACACTTACGGGATACACTTTGTACGATGTTGGACCAACTGTAGCACGTGGTAGGTGACGTTACGGTCGGGCATGGAGGCATATAGACGTCGAATGTTCTTAGGAGGAAAATCCTGTCACAGATGGCGTAACTATTCCTGCAATCTACCTTAGTTGCCGCTGGACGAAGTTCCCGTCCTCTTTAGTCCCAAACGTTCTTGATGGGCGAGAGGTCTGGACAACTTATGGTCAAGAAAAGTATGTTGACATCACTAAGGCAGGCCATAGATGCCTGTACTGATGCTCGTGAAGAAGACCATTATTCTGCTGGAAAATAGGGTTGTCAACCTGCATCAGGAAGGGAAGCACACATTGTCGCAGAATTTCCTGGACTTACCAGCCCACTATCGGCGTCATTCAGTGGAAAGCAGAGATCGTAGGAAATGCTACCCCACACCATGACATCTCTCTTTGGGTGTACCGCTCTACGATGAAGCAGAGAACACTACTCTGGTCATGACATCTCCAGATTTAAATACGGTAGACGTCTGTACCCATTCAGAACTATAATTCGTCGCTGAAGACTACTCGTCGCCATTCCTCAAGCTGCCATGTTGCTTGTCCCTGGCAGAAGTGCAAACATACTCGGTGATGCTCAGGTCGTAACAGTATACGTCGTAAGGGGTGCCGGGACGACAATTCTACTCTGCGGTTAGGAGCGCGCAGCTGTGAGCTCGCATCCGGGAGATAGTGGGTTCGAACCCCACTGTCGGCAGCCCTGAAGATGGTTTTCCGTGGTTTCCCATTTTCGCACCAGGCAAATGCTGGGGCTGTACCTTAATTAGGGCCACGGCCGCTTCCTTCCCATGTCTAGGCCTTTCCTGTCCCATCGTCGCCATAAAACTTATCTGTGTCGGTGCGACGTAAAGCAAAAAAAAAAAAAAGAAGAACAGTTTGAGGGTTAAACAGAGCACTACATATAGATTGAAAAAGACACAAGAAAATTATAGATATAATGGGATTCAATTGTTCAATAAGCTGCCTACCTAATGGCAAGATACGCCCTTAAGAAACTTCAAAACATATCTCAAAAATTGGCTGTTACTGAACAATTTTTATTCACTATCAGAATATGAAGAAAAAGTAACGCAATAGTCAAGCGGCGAATATGGAAAGTAAAATGACACTTGAAAGGTAACCTTGGAGCTGATCAAAACCACCTGTGTTATCTACCCATTAGGAAGGTGCTGACTTGTGCATTGTCGAATTTCCACATAATATGTTACCATAATGATAAATGTGAATGGAAGAAAGCATAGTATGCAAACAGCATCTGATTACTATTAATAGACTCTTTCAGTCTTCGAATTAAATGTAACGCTCTAGATAGTCTTTTACACAACTTTTGTGAATTGTTATCATTTTTGTTATTATTTATTCCTATTATCACTATTATCATTATTATATTATTGTTTATTTAGTTAAATATATTATTATTATTATTATTATTATTATTATTATTATTATTATTATATTATCATTATTTATTATTAATTTTATTATTATTGTTATTTTTTATTATAATTATTAATATTGTGTCTTATTGCTTTGTGAACATGTAATAGGGCGGAAAGCCTGTTTGTTCATAAATAAATACTATACTATACATAACTTTTGTGAGAATACCATGTTAACTTAGAATCCAAATGTATTCCCAAAAACCTGACAAAACTACGTTCATTCTCATCTCAAGTTCATTTAACTAAGTGAAAAGAAATAACTTCTGTCTTGTTCTAGTTCTGTTTCTTAAACAAGGTCGGTTTTTCCCTCGGACTCGGACTTTACCGCCTCAAGGGCAGTGTCCTGGAGCTTCGGACTTTGGGTTGGGGGATACAACTGGGGAGAATGACCAATACCTTTCCCAGACGGCCTCACTTGCTATGCTGAACAGGAGCCTTGTGGAGAGATGGGAAGATCGGATTGAACAGGCAAGGAAGAGGGAAGGAAGCGGCCGTGGCCTTGAGTTAGGTACCATTCCGGCATTTACCTGGAGGAGAAATGGGAAACCACGGAAAAACCACTTCGAGGATGGCTGAGGTGTGAATCGAGCCCATCTCTACTCAGTTGACCTCCCGAGGCTGAGTGGACTCCGTTCCAGCCCTCTTACCACTTTTAACATTTCGTGGCAGAGTCGGGAATCTAACCCGGACCTCCGGGGGTGGCAGCTAATTACGCTACCACTACACCACAGAGGCGTTCTGACTTGTTACTATTTAAAAATAGTTTATCAGCCTGCAACCAATAAGATGGTTTCTGTAGCATCTCTGACCTTTTAGTTTCCACGTTTGTTAACTCGTTACCACTTGTTATGGCACCGGTATCATCTGCATAGAGTGCTGACATGCAGAGTAAATTACTTACAATATCATTTGTGTACACGAGGAGGAGAAAATGCCCTATAACGGAACCCTGAACTACGCCTGCTTCTACTTTCAATGCTGTAGATTTTTGGTTTTCAACTTGCACAATTTCAACGATTTTCACGTGTGCAGAGAAAAAGGAACACAACTAAAATTTTCCTGATAGACTGCATAGCCATATATGGCTGGAAGTGTGAAAAGTTTTAAGAGAAATGATGGATAGGAAGTGCATTCTCAGATACGTGTTATTAGAAGTAGGCCATCTATATTCGTTCAACGTATCAAAGTTTGCATTTATGTGTCAACAACCACCTTATTTAAACTGTCTTGTCTGTACGAATTAATTACACACAAATATGTTACGCACAAAATAGAAATACGTTTTCTTAAAGTTATAAAATAAATTTTGTCACAATGTAAAACATGTGAAAACAATATTAGATTTATTGAGAATATTACATTTGGTTTAAATCTTCTAAGATCTGTGTGACACCTCATAGTTTAGTACAGCAGTAAATTGGCCTATTTTTTAAATAGCACCATATTTCCTTCAAATACAAATTGAATGGAAATCACTCACAAAACCTCTGAGTGTTGTGTGGCTGGGGGGGCCTCACCCCGCTCCCCCAGAAGAGTGGCGACCAACCAGTGTAATATGTCGCCTCCGCCTGCCCGTATATCATCATACGAAGAAACTTAAGGAAAATGAGGTTCTGAATGTGGGGGGGGGGGGATATTGGGTTGATTTTAAATTAAATGTATTATGATGATGATACTGAGGATGTGGTGGGTTTTTTTTCTTTTCTTTTTACGAGGGAGTGTCATGAGACACTTGTGAAGTGAAGCGTGAAGCGTGTGGGATTCTTACCCACTAAAAACCACACACCCTTTCCCACGGTGTGCACCTCCATCCCGGAATTGCTCTCGCATTACTTGAGGGCGGCATCGTGCTTTTACCCACTCAGGCTTCTTCTTTCTTCGCTTCTCCTTTACTGACTTTCATGAGCATCCAAATCCCTCTCTTGCTCTCGTAGGATACTTTCTGCATACGCAGCTATCTGATCCCTATATTCCTGGTTCCGTAACATCACTAGGACAATAGATTCTGGTGTCATTTCTCCTTGGTCAATTTCTAAACATCATCTTCGTGTAGACCAATGCTCATGTACAAAAAAAGGTGTGAAGTACTGTACATCGTCAGCATCATTACAATAAACACACAATGGATTGCTCGCTCTTCCTGTTCTATGTAGACATTTTCTAAAGTATTCGTTGCCTGTCAAGAGCTGCGTAAGGTAATAATTAACTTCACCGTGTGCTCGTGCTACCCAGTTCGCTAAACATGGCATCAGTCTCTTAGTCCATTTCTCTCGTGGATCTTCCTTCCATCTTTGCTGCCATCGTTCCATTCGTTTACCTTCTGTAATTCTTAAATCTGATCTCCGCTGTACTGCAGCTATCCTTCGCTGGTATTTTTCATGATGATTATGATGATGATGATGATGATTGTTTAAAGGGACCTAACATCAAGGTCATCAGCCCAAAATAAATGTATTGATACCTGATAGACCCTTCTACATTGTTCGCCCTTGGAGCTCTGTACCGATTGTATAAAGTAGTACCTCAGTTATTTCTGTTACCGTGGTTTGTGGATGTGCAGAGGAGAAAGAAGGTGCTGGGATGAACAGGTCTCAACTTACGAAATTAAAGTTAATTTAAAATTTAACAAGGTTATATTTTCTTTTCAAGATCAAGAAATAACAAATATAACAGGTACTCAGTAGCCTAGCAACAAATCAAGAATGTACAATTACAGTTGTTACAGGATTTGGGCTTCGAGACCCAGACTTACAATCCTTGAGCTATAAGCCCAACTTTACTTATATACAAGATTCAACAAAGGGGCAGAAAACCCCAATCATGCCCAGGAGCACTTGCTCCCCATTACACGGTAAAGCCTCCTCGAGGCACACAGAAACCAAATTTTAAGAAAGAGCAACTCGCTCTCAAATTTCAAGCCCACCAAAGGCCACACCAAACTCCACATTCAAGCTGTCCTCCAAGTACAATAAAACAGGGGTAAAAATACCCAACCTACTGAGGCCTATTCAGTAAAGAAACCGGACAATTACATGGCCCAAAATTCCAACTTGAGGGGAGGCGTACTTGCACTCCTAATACACTTTATTAAAACCTAATTTGGCCCTAGGCCGCTTATGCAAGGGCTAATCCCATTCTACGGAGGTGACACGATAGAAAACTTTATGACATTACGAGTAGAAGGGAAACTGTTATGAAAACGTAGTCACCTCAAAACAAAATGAATGGGAGCTCGAGAGGGTTAGGCACTCTCTATCCCAATTTGTATTTTAAAGAGACAGAATTTATACCAAGAGTCTTTTACATTTTAGAGGAACGTTACATGGTAAAGGCTTCGAACCTGCCGCGAGAGTTAAACTGCTGAGCTAGCAAGAAAATAAGTTATTAAAAGGCCATTACCTTATGGATGAACTGCTGCCCGAAGAAAGAGGCGCTTCCTGCCCCCTGCTACATAATTACACTTTGAGAGATGTTACTGAAGTGGCCCGGAGACCAGAAAATCAGCAGTTTATATACCCTCGTGGAACATTCGAGACCTTTCATGAATGATAACACCCGCCCACAAGCTTTTTATTGGACGGCCAAAAGATTACATGTCAAAACTGGAGAAGAAAACCAGGATTGGTGGAAAATTAATTACAGAAATTTACGATTGGCCAATTTCAAATTGGCGGAAAGAACGGATTAACGTTGCCAACTTAAACACTGGCTGAAAGAAATTTAATAAAGAACAAACTTATGAATAGCAAATTTCTTCAAAAAAAGGGTTCCTTCACTTCGCACTAGGGTGCACCCTTGTAGTTCTTAAGTAGTGTCATCTAGAAGAGAATGTTCACACTTCTTGCTACAGAGAAAACAAAGATGAATCGAAACTGACACAGTTCAGAACACTTCAAAATTTACAATAGCGACATCTTCTGATAAACTTTAGAATTAACATGGTTGTTAGAGTTCAGGCTTCCTCCAGAAGAGGAGTTTCAACTGGCGCAAAGTTTGAATTAGCGGAGCGGAGGTGTACAACCCGGTACAATTTCATTCTGGGCTGTGTGAGTCCTGGCACAGCAGGCACCACCTTAGGAGAGAAGAACCCTGTAAAGGGCTCGTAACTGAACTCAGTACCACCCATTCAACAGCCAGACACTCTAACCGATTAATAAATTCTCCCTTACCATGTTCTTCTCCGACAGTAAACGCGACCCTTAAAGGCCTTTTTGAAGGAACCGAAGCCGTGATAATCTCCTGAACACCGTAGTCGTATCCCCAGCTGTTTTCACATGTCTTGGATGGCGTGCAGCGACGAGCGTGGAGTGTTTAAAACCTGTCGCATGATGAAATGATTCTGCCTGTTGGTGGATCGTCGGGATTTATCCCTCACCGCATCTGTGTACCGCCGAGCTCGATAGCTGCAGTCGCTTAAGTGCGGCCAGTATTCAGTATTCGGGAGATAGTAGGTTCGAACCCCACTGTCGGCAGCCCTGAAAATGGTTTTCCGTGGTTTCCCATTTTCACACCAGGCAAATGCTGGGGCTGTACCTTAATTAAGGCCACGACCGCTTCCTTCCCACTCCTGGCCCTTCCCTGTCCCATCGTCGCCGTAAGACCTATCTGTGTCGGTGCGACGTAGAGCAAATAGCGTCTCATGTGTGTACCCTCATGTTCCCAGTGGGGCCAACAACAAAGCACTTCGAAACCCGTAAAAGTAGTCAGTGGGATGTAAAATAAAATAATGAAAACGATGCACAGCGTAGTCAGAACAGTTTAGGTGGGTTTTCTCAAACACATCTAGCTAGTTGAAGGGTTGTAGAATGTGCCATCGGGGTTTACAGCATGTTCACTCAACTTAGCTCTGTAGCTCACACTGCTCGCACTTCTACTACGACCTTACTCGGTGTCTTACATCTATGAATGAGCGAGGAACATTTACACCCCTGGTGACACTCCCACACTGGCAACCAGCATTAAAACGCAAATCGAAACCTGCCTGTCATACTGTGGGACAACCGTTCGTCGTACTCGCGCGATTCGTTCAAGCTGCGCAACTTTCCTTTTGGAAATGGATCCTGACTGGCTGAAACACTCAAGCTATTGTTTTATGCTAGCTACTAGGGTTGGGCAGAACGGAACATTCACTTGTTCCGCAACATTAGGAACTTGAGGCGGAGTGCTTCGGTACAGAGTGCCGAGACACGGGACACAGGACACAGGACTGTAACTGCGTCCTAGAGAGAACTTCGAGAGGCAACAGGACATGCTCCGCTTCAGCTGGAATGTGCCTGAACCGAACGTGCTGTGCCAAGGCCGCACTAGATAGATTAGTTGGCCTTGGCTGTGTCTGCCTGTCGATACCGGCTGTGTGCCGCCCTGTGTTGGAGTGTCAACATTTTTTCATCCAGTTATATCTTTAATTCCAAAGCGATGACCCGTATTTTCTTGGGCTTAAAAGTTTCCTTAAAGTCCAAATTAATTTTTAACATCAATCCCCGAGAAAGTGTTGAGGGAAATTTTCGAGATATTGAAGAAAGTAAATGGAAGTTGAGAGGGAAGGAATTCGAAGTGCAGAGAGCATAAGGCGGGGAGCACATTGGGACGCAGGCGAAGCAGCTAAAGCAGTGCAGCGCAGAGCAGATTTTTGTAATCCACACAAATCATTGCACCATCGCAAGTTGACAGACAGGGCAGGACAGAGCAGAGAAGGCCGGTTCTGCACGTACTTCCGCCTACCACGCGATGTCTTCGAAACACAGTTTCCTGCGCACGTGTCACGCAGTTAAGAAATGGAGGAGAAAATTACCACAGCCATTCAGTCTCACCATGTTTTGTAGGTACTATGTGAATCATGTGGACTGCAATGCAGTATGTACGTATATATGTATGTATGTATGTATGTATGTATGTATGTATGTATGTATGTATGTATGTATGTATGTTCGTGAGAAAATGGCTGAACAGAATTTAATTAAAATCGGTATGTAAATTCGGGGAATAAGGCACTACAGTCCAGGCTATAAATCATTTTATTCACGCTGCGTAACAAGGTAGTTTAGAGAAAGGCCTAAAATGTAATCCACCGAGCAAGTGGCCGTGCGGTTAGGGTCGCGCATCTGTGAGCTTGCATTCGGGAGATAGTAGGTTCGAACCCCACTGTCGGCAGCCCTGAAGATGGTTTTCCGTGGTTTCCTATTTTCACACTAGGCAAATGCTGGGGCTGTACCTTAATTAAGGCCACGCCCGCTACCTTCCCAATCTTCCACCCTTCTTCCGTCGCCGAAAACCTTCGATATGTTAGTGCGACGTTAAACAAACAGCAAACAAAAGAATGTAATCCTCATTACATCTATGAAACAATCCATGACCCAAGTTCTCGCAACATATAGAATTTAAGACAAAGATCTAATGCTGATTATGGAGAGCATCATCGCCGACTCCGTCGCGTCATCCATCATCACATTTATGTGAAGAGATAAATACGGAAAATCATTTATCATGTCTTGTCAAATATAAATGCAAACGCGTTCACAACAGATTGTCAATGTTGATTGATTTTAGTATCTTGTGTCTTGTGACAACTAGATGAAAATCTAGCAGTACATTTGTAAATACATATTTTTCCCTCTCCCCCACTGTGATCCTATTAATGAATTTACCATGCAAGTTGGTCGTGCGGTTAGGATCGCCTTGCTATGAGCTTGCATTCGGGAGATAGGGGGTTCGAACCCCACTGTCGGCAACCGTGAAGATAGTTTTCCGTGGTTTCCCATTTTCACACCAAGCTAATGCTGGGGGGGGCTGTACCTTAATTAAGGCCTCGGTCGCTTCCTTCCCATTCCTAGCCCTTTCCTATTCTATCGTAGCCATAAGACCTATCTGTGTCGGTGCGACGTAAATAATATAAAAAATAATCATGAATTAATTTCTTTGCTTAGTCCACATGAACGCCGAACATCGGTAACATAGAAATATTGTTCTGTCTTGTAAACTGGCGAAGGTGGTTGTTTTTATTGCGATTGTCTTAAGCTGAATAACCGCGTTGCCATCAGCACAAGGGAAATTGTGAAGATGACTAACAAAACGAGAAAAATCGCGAATGCTTGAAAAATAAAAAAGAGCCTCTTTATACTGGATGCCCCAGTATCACAGAGTCTAAAGAAAACATGTTATTTTTGCAAACCGACGAGACCCTGCGTGGCAATGTGCGCTCACGTCCACTTCGCAATTTCGTAAGCTTCGCGGTGTTCTGCTCTGCGGCCAACTGCTTCTCAATGTGCGCCGGCCTAACAGCAGGAAAGTACAACAATGTATTCATCCAGCTGTATTTTTAATTCCAAAGCGACGACCCATATTTTTCTTGGGCTCAAAAGTTTCCTTAAAGTCCAAATTAATGTTTAACGTCAATCCCCGAGAAAGTGTTGAGGGAAATTTTCGAGATATTAATTTCTCACTAATTACTCACAATACAGGCCAATACATTCAACTGGTGAAAATATTCTTGAATTGGTTACTTTTAAACACCTGCACTGCCATTGTAACCGTGTTATGAGTATTTTATATTGACCGGAAAAATCTTAACCTAATAGCAGCCTTTAACGTGATTATTGGGCGCGAATTTCAGTGTTCCGACTGTTCGTTCACGTTCCCTGCAGCTTTATGCTGGACCATGGCCATAACTACACACAGGCACACACCACACAGCACGTTCCGTACAGGCACACTCCCAGTTCCCACTGGCGCGGAGCATGTAATGTTGCCTCTCGAAGTTCTCTCTACACTGCGGAGTTGCAGTCCCGCGTCCCGTGCGCCCGCTGCACAATTCAGCTAGCAGGCGAAGGGCAGTGCATAGCGGCGCTTCTGATGGGACAGCGAGTCAGTGTCTCCGGCTCGCTTGAGAATGTTTCGGAACAATTGACACTCAGTGTTCTGGAACAGCGGAACGTAACTGTGCACCGGCACCTTGTGCCGAAACAGGGACATAGTGCCCAACCCTACTAGCTACTGTCTTACCCGCCATTGTCCAACTCGTTGGCTGAATGGTCAGCGTACTGGCCTTCGGTTCAGAGGGTCCCGGGTTCGATTCTCGGCCGGGTCGGGGATTTTAACCTTCATTGGTTAATTCCAATGACCCGGGGGCTGGGTGTTTGTGCTGTCCCCAACATCCCTGCAACTCACACACCACACACAACACTATCCTCCACCACAATAACACGCAGTTACCTACACATGGCAGATGCCACCCACCCTCATCGGAGGATCTGCCTTACAAGGGCAGCACTCGGCTAGAAATAGCCACACGAAATTATTATTATTATTATTATTATTATCCGCCATTGACGGGTTGGACTTTGTACAGTTCTAGGAAGCGTATATTCATAATCCCTTCAGCAGTTATTTCATTTTTCTTTTTTTGCTGGTGGCCTTACGCCGCACCAACACAGATAGGTCTTATGGCAACGATGGGATAGGAAAGGCCTAGGAGTTAGAAGGAAGCGACCGTGGCTTTAATTAGGGTACAGTCCCAGCATTTTCCTGGTGTGAAAGTTAGAAACCACGGAAAACCATCTTCAGGGCTGCCGAAAGTGGGATTCAACCCCACTACCTCCCGGATCCAAGCTCACAGCCGCGCGCCTCTAACCGCACGGCCAGCTCGCCCGGTAGCAGTTATTTCATCTAGTAGAGAGAAGTGGCATAGAACTCACTTTTAATTAACAATAGTCAGTCAGTATAAGTGCCCTGAAACACACTTGTTAACCATGGTTAAATATTGCAAAATCAAAATATGTCTGTGTGTGAATTGCCTATCTCAGATATACGCAATCAAGTGATTTATATTTAATATCTGCGAATTTCACGGTTATTATTCCTCGTATGGTAAAAAAAGCCTGGAACATAATAATAATGTTATTAGCTTTACGTCTTGCTAAATACTTTTACGATTTTCGGAGACGCCGAGGTGCCGAAATTTAGTCCCGCAGGAGTTCTTCTACGTGCCAGTAAATCTACCGACACGATGCTGACGTATTTGAGCACCTTCAAATACCGCCGGACTGAACCAGGTTTAAACCTCCCAAGTTGGGGTCAAAAGGCCAGTGCCTCAACCATCTGAGCCATTCAGCCTGGTGGCCTGGAACATAAGATACTAGAAATGTGCTCAGCTACCCAAATTAATATTGAAACTATTTTTTTGCTAGTGGTTTAACGACGCACAAACACATCGGAGATTTTCGGTGACGCAAGGATGGGAGAGGGCTAGGGCTGGGAAGATAACGGCAATGGGCTTAATTATAAAGGCACAGCCCCATCAATTGCCTGGTGTGAAAATGGGAAATCACGGAGAATTATCTTCAGGGCTGCCAACGGTGCGATTCGAACCCACCATCGCCTGAATGCAAGCTCACAGCTAAGCAACGCAAACCGCACAGCCAGCTTTAGATGGAACTTGATCCCGTGTTGATCAAACTGAAAAACTCCAGCTAGTATTTTAAACGAGTTGTACCCGTCCTTGACGCCATAGCTGCAGTGTTACTGACATCATCAACACGACCCCTGTTCGTATCCTGGACACTGCATATGGGATTTTCATTTATTTTCACTCCATTCACTTATTTGTTTATTCATTACAATTACAACATTTTAATTTTATATAGACTGAATGTAATCTTCAAGTTTCTCTTCTCAGTGAAGTTGCATTTGGAATCTTGGCAGGTAACTCGTTGTATTTAGCAAGAAGTGACTGTTGTCTAATTTATGTAATTTATACACGTCTTCTCTCTTCAGATGACATAAACAGAGGTTAAGTGTGTGTGTGGCCAAGTTCCCCAATTAAAAGGCTCACTTCCGTATTGTAAACAAGGGTCATTGGACCACCGCCAGCGGCCATCCGATCTGAACTTCTTTGTCACTGGGGCTAATGAGGACAATGTTCACCTACTACAACAATCATCATAATCATCATCACCATTAGGGGGAGCGTCATACCCGTCAAACGGCCTTGTTACTAGCATATCACCAACGCAGCCGGTGTTCTTATCCCGACCAATGCCTATGTTTCTTTTTTAAAACGATCATGATCCTACAACTTTAAAACTGGAGGTTCCATGACTATGAACACGATATCAACAGTCACAAAAGTATAATATTCCATCCATCGTTATCACCATCATTATCAGAATCATCATCATATTAGGTGTTATAAGAACATTTTTCAAATGAAGGTAATTGCATGATTAAAAAACGCATTATACGAAATTCGTATCTCGCATTGTAAAGGTATTTTTCTACCAATTCATTGCAATTAATTTAGTCGATCACGATGGAAAGCGATTGACTTTTGCGAATAAAATAATCCTAAACCCTCGGTTACCGCATACAGATTTGTCTCTAATTATGAGGATTTCTCCTCACTTGGATATTACAATTTATTCTTCCAGATGGTAGAAAAACGGGTACACGACTGGATGGCCAATAACAGAGTTTTAATTAATTTGTCAGTAGACACCTGAAGTCGACGTACTACAACGTGAAGTAGGGCCTACCTGTTGGATTTCTTTCCATCCTTCAAAGATCCATGTGCTTCTGTCGTTCTTGGAGCCATTCAAAAATGTAATTTCTATATTTATATTTTAACGTAGACTTACGTTCCTCGACAAAGGGTACATAAAAAGAGAAATGTTAAGATGCTTTTAGTGTTTGAGTAGAACGCGTGTATTGCCTAGAGTATTTAACTACCCATTATGTTTAACTAGCAAATGTACCCGTGCTTCGCTACGGTATTCTACATTGTATACGGATATCGACGTAAATACTGTGCGTGCAGTAAATGAGATTGTTTTAAAATTGCATGTCTCTTAGCCTTATCCGAGAAATAGCATGGGGAGGTCACCATACGTTGTTTCCAATGTAAAGTGAGGGTTGCGGAGTTGTGATGATAACGGCAGGCTCACTTGCCTACTGCCATTCACAATCGAGTTGGCAAGTTTACATTATAATTGCAGACCCAATTCCTACTGCGCGGTCACAATCGATTTGGGAAGTTTTAGTTTCAATGGCAGACCCATTTCCTACTTTCAGACAGATTACAGTTGAGGAGTTTTTATTACAATAGCAGGCAACTTCCCTACCACCAGTCAAAATTGAGTTGTGCAGTTATCATTATAATGACAGGCCCTCTTGAATGCTGCCAGCCAGCTTACTGCCATTCACACAGAATTAGTGAGTCTCCATGAAAATAGCAGGCCACTATGCCTAATGCTAGTCAAATTTTAGATTGGAACATTTGTTTATAATGGCGGGCACCCTGGCCTAGACCCAAACACAATAGGGTAGGGGACTTTCGAACAAAACTGCATGATCCCTTGCCTTCTGCAAGACAAATCGAGAAGTGAATTATTCATTACAATGGTAGGCCCTCCTTACTAATGCCAGCTACACAGGAGTTGGAGAAGGACCCCATTCCTACTGCCAGCAGTCAAAGTCGGTGTGGGGAGTACTGATTACAATAGAGAGAGGGGGTAAAATTATGACTTTCAGGAAATTAAACCAAAAAATATGCAGACGATCACTATTACCCCTCAAACGGGTATCTGTACGAAAATGTCACCAAAATAGTCAATGTACAGGCACACACAGTCGTTACGATTTTATTTATATAGATAAGGAATCTGCTCCTCGTACAACACATTTTGGCTACGTCCGTTGGACTTAACCTGCAAAACCAACCGTTCATGATATCTCACTTATTAATCCTCCTGTCGAAAAATTCACATGAGAACAAAAGTTTTAGAAATAGATTTCCATTAAGGATTGTAGATTTCGATTAATATCGGATGTGCATATTTTGAGTAAGTGCAAAATCATGGTTCCGGTTTCGGATAAACCCCCAGTAAATTTAGGTATTCAGAAATAATATTGGCCCTAAAACCTACACAAGGACAGGTGGATTCTAAATATCAAGTTTGGTAGAAATATATTCAGTAGTTTTCAAGTTATAAAAACTCATACAATCAAACAGACACCAAAGTTAAGAAATATGCTGATGGTCATTAATAAAACTGAAACGGATAACTGTACGGAAATTACGCCAAACTTTCGTTGCGATTATATTTATATAGACGACAGTTAAGCATGGGCACGTTTGGAGTGCAAACCTTCATTTCGAGATTTACTGCTCCTAAACGGTACATCATTCCAACAAACGGTTTAAACCCTCTTTTTTTTTTTTTGCTAGGGGCTTTACGTCGCACCGACACAGATAGGTCTTATGGCGACGATGGGATAGGAAAGGCCTAGGAGTTGGAAGGAAGCGGCCGTGGCCTTAATTAAGGTACAGCCCCAGCATTTTCCTGGTGTGAAAATGGGAAACCACGGAAAACCAGTTTCAGGGCTGCCGATAGTGGGATTCGAACCTACTATCTCCCGGATGCAAGCTCACAGCCGCGTGCCTCTACGCGCACGGCCAACTCGCCCGGTGTTTAAACCCTCAGACGTCCCTTTCATCGCTCTACATGTTTGGTGTTAAAACATTTTCTCGTATCTCACATATTTATGGGTTCGATTGAGTTACGATATTTGAATGGGGTGAAATTTGGGTACATTTTCATCATTTTACATTATTTTTCACATACTTATGTGGAAGCTAGAATCATGAAATTGGGTTCGCGTATAGCCATTGGTCGTGTCAATGTGCGTGCCGAATTCGATGACTCTACCTTTCCTATAAATGTGTCCAACTAAGTAATACACGTGTAAAAAGCACAAAATTTACGAACCATCGAAATATACAGCCAAATCTACCCTATAAGGGAGAGAGAGAGATACGACAAAATATCACAGGACAAAAGTTGTAGATCACTCGAAATTGAACGGAGATCGTGCCATCCGTTTTTGATAGGACTTACCGTTTATCAGTGAAATACCTCGAAACGAAGGACTGCACCGTCTTTAAATTGCCTATATTTCGAAATTATTCGGCATGAAAAGTGAAATATTTAAAGATCTTGGAAGTTTTCCATAGGTTACCGGTTAAAACGTATAAATTTGCTTAATTTCAATTTTTCAGCTCGTGTGGCAGATTGTGAGGCAATCTTGATTTTGGGCGAGGTGGGGTGGGGGTAAAATTTAGAACTTCCAGGAAATTATAGCTAAAAAATATGCAGGTGGTCATTATTACCCCTTAAACGGAAAGCTGTATGAAAATTTCGCCAAAATACTCAATGCACAGACACACGGTCGTCACGATATGATTTATCTAGATAGATAAGGATTCTGCTCCACGTACAACACCTTTTGGGCTATGTCCGCTAGACTTAGCCTGAAAACCGACCTTTCATGTTATCTCCCTTATTAATCCTCCCGGTGAAAAATGCATATGCGGAAAAGAAATTTGAAGTGGATTTCCAAACAGTTTGATCGATTTCCAGTCAGGTTGGTCTTGCACTTTATATATTATGGGAGAGTAAAAATCACCATTGCGTTCCCCTATAAAACCCCATTCTATTCCGGGAATTTGAAATGGTATAAACCTTAAAACCTACCCTTGGAGGGGTGGATGCTAAATATGAAGTTTGGTTCAAATATCTCAGTAGTTTTCAGGTTGTAAGAAATACGTTTTACGCGCACCCGCTCTTGCGTTAAGTCCGGTGGGACTTGTACCGAAAAACGGTCCGTTAATGATATATCTCCGTTATTAATCCCGGTATCGAGATAATGCACATGAGAAAAAAAAGGTTCAGAAATTAATTTCCATTAAGGCAGGTAGATTTCCATTAAGTTTGGTTCTGTATATTTTGAGGGAGTGCAAAATCACGGTTTCGGTTTCGTATAAACCCCCAATTAGTTCAGGGATTTAAAAAAATATTTGCCCTAAAACCTCCCCAAGGACAGGTGGATTCTAAATATGAAGTTTGGTGAAAATATATCCAGTAGTTTTCAAGTTATAGGAAGACAAACAGACCAACAGACAAAGAAAGAAAGAAACAAACAAACTAACAGACACCAAGGAAACCTACCCTTGGACAGATGGATGCTATATGTAAAGTTTGGTTCAAATATCTTCAGTAGATTTCAAGTTGTAAGAAATACGCTTTACACGCACCCGCTCTTGCGTTAAGTCCGCTGGGATTTGTACCGAAAAACGGTCCGTTAATGATATTTCCCTCATTCAATCCTGTTATCGAAATGATGCACATGAGAAAAATGTTTAGAAATTAATTTTCATTAAGGCAGGTAGATTTCCATTAAGTTCGGTTGTGTATACTTTGAGGGAGTGCAAAATCACGGTTTCGGTTTCGTAAAACTCCCCACTCAGTTCAGGGATTTAGAAACGATATTTGCGCTGAAACCTACCCAAGGACAGGTGGATTCTAAATATGAAGTTTGGTGGAAATATATCCAGTAGTTTTCAAGTTATAGAAGGACAGACAAACAAACAAACAGACAAACAAACAGACAAACAGACACCAAAGCTAAAAATGATGCAGATGGTCATTATTACACCTGAAACGGATAACTGTACGGAAATTTCGCCAAAATAATCAATGTACAGACACACGGTCGTTACGATTTTATTTATATGGATGACGGATAAGCATGAGCACGTTGAAAAGTGCAGACTTCCACTTCGAGATTCATATCTCCTAAACGGTTGATGATATTAAGAAACAGTTTGCGCCATCGGATGCCTCATTTATCGCTCTACATGTTTGTTCCTGTAACATTTCCTCGTATCTCCCATATTAAGGGGGTAAATTGAGTTCAAATTTTGAATAGGGTGAAATTTGGGTACATTTTTAACATTTTACATTACTTTTTGCCTACTTATGTACAAGCTAGAATCATGAAATTTGGTCCACATATGGCCCTTAATCGTGCCAATGTGTTCACCCAACTTGATGATCCTATCATTCTTATAAGTGTGTCAAACAATGAAATATACTTGTAAAAATCCCCAAATTTACGAACAATCCAGAAATACGGCCAAATTTAACGTATAAGGGAGAGAGATACGACAAAATGTCACAGGACCAAAGTTGTAGATCACTCCGAATTGAAGGGACAGTGTGCCATCCATTTTGTGATACCACTTACCGTTTAGCCAAAAAATAGCTCAAAAGGAGTGTCTGCACAGTCATTAAAATTGCCTCCATATTTCGATATCTTTGGGGGTAAAAAGTGAAAATTTTGAACATCTTGGAATTTTCCCGTCGGTTAGGGACCAAAAGCTATAATTTCACCAAATTTCAATTGTCTACCTCGTCTGGCAGGTTGTGCCGCCATTTGATTTGGGGGGACGGGGGATAAAAATGAGGAAATTCCCGAAAATTTTTAAGCCCACGAAACCTATATTGGATATATTATACGACTGCGTTCTTATGCTGAGCCCAAAATTTGAGCCCTCCCCCGCAGCGTGCCCCCTTCATGGAATTTTGAGAATTTCCGATTTGTCTAGGGATCCTGGGGTCATCAGCTTCTCCCGTATCAAGTTTCAAATTTCTGAGATTTCTGGAAGTGCCTCATTAATTCACGTCTTTTTTCATATTTTTAAATATTTATATATACATCGCTCCAGCCCGACTTGCTTTTATATATATAGATGTCAGATAACCGAGCTCGATAACTGCAGTCGCTTAATTGCGGCCAGTATCCAGTATTCGGGAGATAGTAGGTTCGAACCCTACTATCGGCAGCCCTGAAAATGGTTTTCCGTGGTTTCCCATTTTCACACCAGGCAAATGCTGGGGCTGTACCTTAATTAAGGCCACGGACGATTCCTTCCCACTCCTAGCCCTATCCTGTCCCATCGTCGCCATAAAACCTATCTGAGTCGGTGCGACGTAAAGCAACTAGCAGAAAAAAAAAAAAGATGTCAGATAAAAGAGGAGACTTCCTTCTGCAAAATAAATAAATAAATAAATAAATAAATAAATAAATAAATAAATAAATAAATAAATAAATAAATAAATAAATAAATAAAAAATTAAAGGAAATACAATCTGAAATAGCGTTTCAAAGAAAGGCAGGATTTGTGCTGAATATGCGACGTCACACGCATACTCTGTTATAAGATGGCGCTGTGTTGATTCGCGTGTTCATTTGGGGGTTAGCTGTCGTTGTGAGTACATCGTGGTCAGTTGTATAGAATAACATATTCACATTTAATAGTGGAAAAGAAAGATTTGATTGGTTTTCCGCAAAAACGTGCAAAAGTAAGAATGTCATGCTAACTTCTCCTCTAATTCGTAGATTTGATCAACTGGCTAGGATAGTTGATTGCCGTACCCACGGTGTAGGGGTAGCGCGGTTGTCTTTCACCCGGAGGTCCCAGGTTCGATTCCCGGCCAGGTCAGGGAATTTTACCTGCATCTGAGGGCTGGTTCGAGGTTCACTCAGCCTTCTCGATTACAATTGAGGAGCTGTCTGGTGGTAAGATAACGGCTTCGGTCTAGAAAGCCAAGAATAACGGCCGAAAGGATTCGTCGTGCTGACCTCACAACACCTCAGAATCTGCAGGCCTTCGGGATGAGCAGCGGTTCCTTGGTAGGTCATGACCCTGCTGTCGAAGTGACTCGTTATGAATGTGGAAAATAATGAAGCACTTAATTGGTAACAGAGTACTGCACTCTTGACTCTCACACACTTGTTAGGACAATGTTACCAATATAAAAGAATTAGTGGAAACCAAGGCTTTCTCTATCAGCTGGTTCAGAAAAATGCAAACGTTTCGGCAAAATTACGGGGAAAATGAAATCATTTGACTATAATGAAGTAAAAGTCAGAACCATGTTTTTAGATCAAGTTATTGAACAAATAATACTACGACTTTTTAATAATATTTATATTATTTGGAGGACAATAATCTAAAAATGTCTAAATTTTCAATTTTTGCCTCTAAATACTAGGCTAATAACCATCATAATCTCTGCATCGATTCTAACATTCTTGGAAAATAATTTTCGTTATCGATCACACTCTGATCATAATCCTATAATAATTTGTCTTTGCTATTGCAATTTCTAGCCGAGTGCAGCCCTTGTAACGCAGACCCTCCGATGAGGGTGGGGGGGGGCATCTGCCATGTGTAAGTAACTGCGTGTTATTGTGGTAAAGGATAGTGTTATGTGTGGTGTGTGAGTTGCAGGGATGTTGGGGACAGCACAAACACCCAGCCCCTGGGCCATTGGAATTAACCAATGGTTAAAATCCCCGACCCGACCGGGAATCGAACCCGGGACCCTCTGAAGCGAAGTTCAGTACGCTGACCATTCAGCCAACGATTCGGGCGTCATAATCCTATGATTGCAGCTCTCTGTTGCATAAGTAGACTACTTCAGTCTCTCACTCTCACTAATGCAGACATGCTTTAATGAGAAGCCCACCATCGGAGAAGTACTGCACGTCGTGTTATTGCGTGGAGAAAAGGATCATCCTTAGTACAAGAGATGTAATTACGTACTGTCCACATTGCGTCATCAAAAGTAACGTCCTGTTGTATCACAGCGGGCGAAATGAAAATTGCCGGACATGACGTCAAGTGAGTGTCACATTGGCATTGACAATGAACTTGGTACGATCCAAGGAGCTTGGTACGATTCAAGGAGCTTGTTTGTACACGTGTCTCACATGCATGAAGAACGACATAAATTCCTTCAAAATTAATGTCTTAGAACAAAACACAGTATTATTTACGGTTTACGACGTCATGTCTGAAATAGTTTCAATTAACACCGCTGTCTTGTTTCAACACTCTTCCTCCCAACATTCAACATCCTCATAGTACTCCAAGTGGCAGTGTATTGTAGGTCAAGTGACCATTATTTTCCTTGTTTCGATCAGTGTTGCCAACTGTAGTGGAGTTTCCCTAAGCGCAGCAAATTTGAATCTCAGGACGAAGGCGCCAAGAACACTGAAACGTAAGAAAATGACCAGAATTTTTGTTCACTTCTTAAATTCTTTTCACGGGAGTTTCGAAACCTGTATGAAGCATTTCCGGTCAAAAATGAGTTACGTACTGCAGAATTCAGTGGAACAATCGGTTAGTTCCCTTGTCAGTGGGTTTAATCTCAGTGTCGCTCGTCGGTATTTGAGTGTATCAATCACAACTGATCTGCATTTAGCTCAGTCACCCAGGTGGTAGATACCCTGCTGTTGTTTACCTAGAGATTTTAAAATAATTTCAAATACTTTGGAAATGTATTGGTATTCGGGAGATAGTAGGTTCGAACCCCACTGTCGGCAGCCCTGAAAATGGTTTTCCGTGGTTTCCCATTTTCACACCAGGCAAATGCTGGGGCTGTACCTTAATTAAGGCCACGGCCGCTTCCTCCCCACTCCTAGCCCTCTCCTGTCCCATCGTCGCCATAAGACCTATCTGTATCGGCGCGACGTAAAGCAATTAGCAAAAAAAAGGAAATGTATTGAACATCTTCCTTGGTAAACTATTCCAAACCCTAATTCCTCTTCCTATAAACGAATATTTGCCTCAATTTGTCCTCTTGAATTCCAGCTTTGTCTTCATACTGTGATCTTGACTACTTTTAGAAACACCGCCCGAACTTATTCGTCTAGTAATGTCATTCCACGCCATCTCCCCACGTACAGCTCGGAACATAGAACTTAGTCGAGCAGCTCGACATCTTTCTCCCAAGTCTTCCCAGCCCAAACTTCGCAACATTTTCGTAAAGCTACTCTTTTGTCGGAAATCACCCAGAAAAAAATCGAGCTGCTTTTCTTTGGATTTTTTCCAGTTTTCGAATAAAGTAATCATTGTGAGGGTCTTATACCCTGGAACCATACTCTAATTGTGGCCTTACCACATACTTATACTTTATATTCTTACTACAACCCATAAATACCCCCTTACCATATGAAGAGATATATGCAAGCTATATTTACAATCCTGTTCATGTGATTTTTTCCATACATTAATACCTAGGTACCTACAGTGATCGCCATATGGAACTTTCACCCCATCAACGCTGTAATTAAAACTGAGAGGATACATATTTACTATTAGTGAAACTGACTTTTCACTCCGTTTATCATCTTACCATTGCCTGATTTCCACCTTACAACGTTATCGAGGTCCTTCGGCAGTTACTCACAATTCTGCAACTTATTTATTACTCTATACAGTATAAAAACATCCGAAAAAAGCCTTATCTCTAATTCCAGTACTAGGCTATACTCATATCATTTACATGTAAAAGAAAATATAATGGTCCAAGAATACTGCCTTGAGGAATACCCGCTTTATTGATTACAGGATCAGATAATGCTTCACCTATTCTTATTCTTCAAGTTCTATTTTCTAGAAATATAGCCATCCATTCAGTCACTATATTGTCTAGTCCACTTGCCCTCTCTTTTGCCAGTAGTCTCCCATGATCTACCCTATCAAACACCTTAGACAGGTTAATAGCGATACAGTCCATTTCACCTCCCGCATCCGAAACATCCGCCACAGCCTGCTGGAATTCCGAAAGTTGAGCCTCAGTGGAATAACATTTCCTAAACCCGAACTGCCTTCTATCGAAACAATTATTAATGTGTCTAATATATTCGGAAAGAATGCTTTCACAAAGTTTATATGTCAAATTGACCGGCCTCTAACCTGCAAAGTTTGCGACGGAAGGCATGCGTCTCAACCGTCTGAGCCATTCGCCTGGCAGCGTAAGGTAGCTGGTGGTATACAATTTCTAATTATTAGATTGTGTGCCCAAAAAGGCCTTGATGTCATTCCTATCCTCTCCGCAGTGCTCATACGGAGTGAGGGCATATAACGCTGTTGATGGTTATTTGTCCGTCGGATGGAGACGTAGAGCCTTGAGCTCACCTCTCGATGCTATTGGACAGAGGAAGGCTAGGTGGCACAACCGGCTTTCATCCTCTCCCTTCCTACTATCATATATCATGTAATTCATTTCATCTTATTATCTTCCCTGATGAAGCTGACGTCAAGAAGGGCATCCGGTTATTAAAAAATCCATCTTAAAAGATTAATCTCACCACAAACCCGACACCGTAGAGAAACGGGACAACGAATGGACACACGATATGTTATGACGTCATGCACCCTTACCCAGCAGTCCGAATTTCAAATCACCCACGCTGTGACCTCACAGCTCTGTCAAGAGAAGGCCTGCGCGTTCGGTTATGTAAAGATAAGTTTGCATTTTTAAATCGCCCGCGCTTGTTACGTCACAGCTCCGTCATTAAACCAAGGGGGAGACGGGCAAACAGCCTGTGAGTGCGTGTGTAATCCGTTTTAGAGTAACTTGCAAACTCGCCGTCAGAGTGCACCTCAAGCTGATGTACATGCGCACATGCGCACTAGCTATTTCCGCCCTCCTGTTTATGCCTCTAGCGGGCTCTGATAGTCTTTTGATTACAGTAACTCACGAAGTCGCCGCGAGAGCGCACTGATATGTCTGTAGCGGGATCTGATAGTCATTTTTAACGCTGTGATGTCACAGCTTTGTCAGAACAAGGCCTGGGCATTCGGTTATCTAAAGATAAGCATGCATTTTAAATCGCTCGCGCTTATTATGTCACAGCTCTGTCTCTACTCCAAGGGGTAGACGACAAAGAGCGTGTGTGAGGTTAGGCTACCGTTCGTGGCCAAGGCTATGTTAACACACGTGTTCGGCTCCAAGGAGAACCCGTCTGAGGTTAGGTTGGTGTACCTCTTAGCGAGGTTAGGTTAACACGACATAACCTTAACTACCAGTCACCTATCCGATTGGACGCCTCCAAGGGAGCCTGTGTGTGAGGTTAGGTTAGCGTTCGTCTGCAGGGTTAGGTTAACACGTCCTAATGACGTCTTAACCTCATCTGTAGGTCATCTAACCTATTTTGGCTCCTCCATGGGAGCCCGTCGGATTCGGCTCCTCCAAAGTGGCCTGTGAGGTCATCATTACTCTCGTATGTATGCATATGACGTCATAACCTCACCTATGGGTCAAAAGCACCCCAGATCATTACTTGACCGATTAGGCGCTTCCAATGGAGTCTGTGAGGATTGGCTTGCTCTCGTACGCAAGGTTTTGACGTTACTTTGCGTTCAATGGTCTAGAACGTACATAGCCTTACTACTCAACTAGGGGTCAACGACCTCGTTCTCGTATCTATATAGGCTTACTACTTAATTAGTGATCAATGACCTCGTGGGAAAATGCTGACTCAGCACCCATTGTTTTAGAACATACATAGCTCATACTACTAATAATGAATGATTTGAACTGTTCTAGTTGAAAGATAGACGATAATAATAATAATAATAATAATAATAATAATAATAATAATAATAATAATAATAATAATAATAATAATACAATAAGTAAAATAATATGAAATACACTCATGTTCATAAAAACCAAAACACTTTGAAAGACTAGAGATAGGAAGTTCATGTTCACAGGATATGTGCATTAGTATGTTTTGAAGAAAAGATTAGCATTTGAACCCTGTCGACTCTCAGGTTCAAGGTCCACATCGATATCTCAGCGCAGCACCACCGACTGGTAAAATGTGCCTACGGCTCTCGCTGTCGTTATAAAACGAAGGTAATGGATCAGTGTGACTTGAGCAGACGTGCAGCGTGCCTCGCAGACGTATGCGAGAATCGTACCGTCAAACGAGTGAGTTTGAAAGAGGGCGCATTATTGGCATTGAGAGAACGTGATGTACCCATCCGGGAAATTGCTGCTCGTGTGGGACAAAATGTGTCTGGAGTGCAACGGGTGTGTACAAAATAGTTCACAGAAGGCCGTAGAACACGACGAGATGGGTCTGGTAGTACCACCCAGACCACCCCCCGAGAAGATCGACACCTCATCCAAATGGCATTGCAGGACAGATCTGCGTCCTCCTTGGCTCTAGTGCAACAGTGGAACAGTGTAACACATGGTACACTATCAGGAGTGATAGTCTGGGTTACTGGCGCGTCTACCTTTCTCTAATGTGCATAAACATACTAGACTGCAATGGTGTATGGGATGACGTCAATGGGGACAGGAATGGCAGCAGATAGTGTTTTCGGATGAATCCAAGTTCTGCTTGTTTGAAAATGATGGCCGCATTTTGGTTCGCCGCAGACAGGGTGAAAGGCATCATATTGACTGCATTCGCACAAGATATACAGCGCCAAATCAAGGCCTTTTGGTGTGAGGTGCTATTGGGTACAACCACAAATCACAGTAGGTGCGAGTCCAGGGCACTGTGACCAGTTTGTCCTACGTGAATGACACCCTGCGGTCCGTAGCCATACCCTTTCTGCTAGACACCCCAGACTCCATATTTCAGCAGAGCAATGCGCGACCACATGTTGCTGCACGAACCCGTGTCTTCTTGTTGTCACAGGATGTCAGACTGTTGCCCTGGCCCACCCGATCACTGGACGTGTCGCCAATCGAAAATGTGTGGGATATGGTGAAACGACGGGTGCAGCACTGTGACCCAATGCCAACCACCAAGGATGAACTGTGGAACCAGGTGAATGCAGCATGGATGACTATACCCCAGGACGCCATTCGCGCCTTGTACGCGTCCATGCCATCACGCATGGAACACGTTATCGGTGCCCATGGAGGATCCAGTGCCTACTAGGCAACAGGACACATGCTGAACCTAGGTGACTGAAATGCTAATCGTTTCTGCAGAACTTATTAATGAACATGCCCTGTGAATATGAACTTTCTAGTGTTTCAAGTGGTTCTGTTTTTTATGAACATGAGTGTAATAACAACGAGAAACGGAGGTCTCTACTGCCTACTTGCTAGATTTTCACCAATTTCAATGCCCCGTTCTCACTGACAGATCGCCGAGCCTGGTAGCTGACTGGTCAGCGTCTTGGCCTTCGAACCTCAGGTCCTGTATTCGATTCCCTGCTAAGCCGTGGGCGTTTTAATTTATACGGTTATTTCCCTCATCTGTGGGACTGAAAGTTTCTACTGTCCTGGAAGTTCCTGCATTTCACACACCATACCCAGCATCTCCTCCACCTCGGTGACACACATTCTAAATGCAGGGACGTTAGAACTTTGTTACATGTCAACCAGAACGATACGTCATGCTAACGAGTTTTCCATCTTCAAACAATCGACCAATTGCGGCCAAATCATGGCCATTTCCTGGATAAAATGAAGTATAATATTTCAGCTGTTACTGGAATGAATGAATGAATGAATGAATGAATGAATGAATGAATGAATGAATGAATGAATGAATGAATGAATGAATGAATGAATATGAAGTGTGCTTGCTGCACCAATAAATAATTTACTTGCTCCTCTTTAGTTATCTTCTTTACGAATATATTTTATCTTTCTTTCTTAATCTGTTTACCCTCCAGGGTTGATTTTTCCGTCGGACTAAGCGAGGGATCCCACCTCTACCGCCTCAAGGGCAGTGTCCTGGAGCGTTAGACGTTGGGTTGGGGGATACAACTTGGTAGAAGGACCAGTACCTTTCTAAGGTGCCCTCGCCGGTTATGCTGAAAGGGAATCTTGGTGTTGGGGGGGGGGGGTAGATCGGAAGGTATATCCAGGCATTTGCTTGGAGGAGAAGTGGGAAACTACGGAAAACCACTTCGAGGATGGCTGAGGTGTGAATTGAATCCCCGTCTACTCAGTTGACCTCCCGAGGATGAGTGTACCCCGTTCCAGTCTTCGTATCACTTTTCAAATTTAGTGTAGAGCCGGGAATCGAACCCGGACCTCCGGTGCTGGCAGCTACAGTCATCACACTAACCACTACACCACAGAAGCGGACATGTATTTTATCACGTAGTACGATAAGATCATCTTCCTTTTCGTTTTTGTTTGCTCTTGGATAATAGATTCGAATCGCTATTTGTATTACTTTTCATATCGTGTGGTTTAATTTTAGAGAGGATAGTACTGTCTTAATTCGTTATTACTACTAAAAGTACTACTACTACTACTACTACTACTACTACTACTACTAATAATAATAATAATAATAATGATGATGATGATGATGATGATGATAATAATAATAATAATAATCGTATGGCCTCAGCTACCGTGTGCAGACATTTCAATTTGACGCCCTCTGGCCGTCTGCTCGTGAATTTCGACGTTCCGTTTTACTCTAGGTCCACTAGATGGCAGACCGAGTAAACCGAAATTCTCTTGGCCGTCTATGGCTGAGATTTAATGAATTTTGTCGGGTAAACACCAAATGTGTCATCAGAGATCTTTTACATGCCGACATCGTACGACATGGAGTGTCGAATGGACTTTTTTCCGCCCTTCAAATATCCGACTACCTCTGCCGGACTAAAAGTAGTACTACTACTACTACTAGACTCCAAATTAGGTGGCATTGAATTTTGCTGTATGCAAAAACTGTGCACAAGTTATTTTAATGTCAAGATTCGCAAACAACCTTATTCGAAGAAGAATAAATCAGAATCAAAAGAAGTAACGTCTAAACCGTATGCTGGATGTAGCAGAATATTATAGTTTCTCTATTTTATCTTGGCGTAGTCTTAATCCATGTGCTGCAGTGTAACAAGCGTCCTGTAAATTAATACTGGTCAGTGTCGTCTGAAATGTTCATAAACTGATCCAGTTCCTCACGGTAGTAATGAGCGTCATCTGCATGCCCAATTAAGGCAAATTAAGGAAAGTTAATCATACTCTTCAAAATTCCATAAAACACCTCGACCAAGGGATCGTGTTTCCTTAAAATTCTTCCCATGATTACGAAGTGTTGATATTTTATCATCACATCTTACAATGAATTTCAAGAACCAGTGGCCGGGCTGTGTGGCTCAGACGGTTGAAGCGCTGGCCTTCTGACCCCACCTTGGAAGTTTCGATCCTGGCTCAGTCAGGTGGTATTTGAAGGTGCTCAAATACGTCAGCCTCGTGTCGGTAGATTTACTGGCACGTAGAACAACACCTGCGGTACTAAATTCCTGCACCTCGGCGTCTCCTAAAACCATAAAAGTAGTTAGTGGGACATAAAGCGAATACCATTACTATTATGATGAGAAACCAGTGGCCTTATTCATACCGTTAATACTGGTACTTTGGGGAACGTATAATGTCCTCTACCATATAACACACCAGAATTCTTAATAAAATCAGGCCTTATACTTTTAAGTACTTCTGGTCGGCGTGATAGGAAAATGAGATCGTTTCTGGTTTCTCACCAAAACTGGCCTATCTACGCGGGATTTTTGAAAAAAAAAATTCCCGCCTCAGAGCTTCGGAAAATTGGAGGAACAGTGGCTATGGTTAATTCCTTAAATACTTCTGTGTACCTACAGTAGGTAAAAAACTTGGTGTTAACTTACTATGGTATTCATTCGATAATGAGAGCTTTCCACTCACAAACTTAATGTTCCATAAGGAATGTCCAACTCACTTACAAACTGAATGTCAGTAACAGACAACAGAAACGAATCAACACTTCAATTCACTTTCTATGTAAACGAATATTCTGCGAAAATTCGATTAAAACACGGTACCATATTCCTACAAATGTGAAATAGATTATACGTAATCTCACAACAGCTTAATTTATGTTATTAAGTCCCGAACGAAATAATCAATTGATTAGTCGATTCCCATGTTACTGCAAGGACTTGAAGCAAAAACTCATATCATTCTATGTTCAGTTCATGAACGATTTGGTCAAGACGTCGCACAAGTGCATACTAATCACCGCCTTCTAGAATGCGCAGGAAATGCATTGTTTTAAACTAGGTTAACTGAGATTGTTTACGTCAATCTCAACGCGTGAATAGCGATCAAGTTTAATGAGCCGTGGCCCAGAGTAATTGAGAGAATATCCTAGAATGAGATGTAATATAGCCTGCAGTTCACAGCCGTGTCATTCTACACCAATGATATACAAACTCTTTCGTTTACCTACTCATTCCCCTTGCCACTGTACCCTCACCGCATCTGCATCGGAGTAGACAAGAACAGTTTCAACACAGGAACGTAAACACCAATAATAATACAGTGGAGCACATAAACAAATATGACTCCCAGAAAGTCCATTGCTCAACACTATTCAGGTTAAATAATAATCATAAGAATAATGTCCACCTCCGTAGCGTAACGGTTAGTGTTATTAGCTGCCGTCCTTGGGGACCCGGGTTCAATTCCCATTACTGTCAGAAATTTAAGACTGGCAGGAGGGCTGGTATGTGGTTGAAATGGTACATGCAGCTCACCTCCATTGTGGGTGTGCCAGAAAAGAGCTGCACCACCTCGGGTTGAGGACATGAGTTTACTTTTGTCCGACTCGTTGGCTGAATTGTCAGCGTACTGGCCTTCGGTTCAGAGGGTCCCGGGGTCTATTCCCGGCGGGGTCGGGTATTTTAACCTTCATTGGTTAATTTCAGTGGCCCGGGGGCTGGGTGTTTGGTCTGTCCCCAACATCCCTGCAACTCACAAACCACACATAACACTATCCTTCACCACAATAACACTCAGTTACCTACACATGGCTGATGCCGCCCACCCTCGTCGGAGGGTCTGCCTTGCAAGGGCTGCACTCAGCTAGAAATTGATTATTTCCCTCGCGACTTAATAACATAAATTAAGCTGTTGTGAGATTACTTATGATCCATTTCACATTTGCAGGATTATGTTACCGTGTTTTAATCGTTTTTTCGCAGACTATTCGTTTACATTGAAAATGAATTGAAGTGTTGATTCGTTTCTATTGTCTGTTACTGGCATTCACTTTGTAAGTGAGCTGGGCACTCGTTATGGAACATTCTTTTTGTGAGTTGAAAGCTCTCATTATCGGATAAATATCCATGGTTATGTACCTACTGTAGGCACATAGAAGTATTTAAGAAACTAATCATAGCCATGGTTCCTCCAGTCGTCTGAATCAATTTCAGTCTATTATATTATCTTAGTCTCGAAACCATCTAGCACTGTCTTCCTTTTCGTGAAGAATTCAAAGATTCTCTTCGTTAGCCTGTTTTTGTCCATCCTCAACAAGTGTCCATAGAACTGTAACTTTCTCTTCCTCAACAAATCAACCACTCCTTCCGTTTTTGATACATTTATCTCTTAGATTTGAGTCTCCTCTCCACATGTTTTACATTTGGATCTAGATTTTTTCTAATCATATTTCTTTCTCTCTTCCTGATATCGTCAAGCCCACCTTTTCCATTCTTCTTATTATTATTCTTATAATAATAATAATAATAATAATAATAATAATAATAATAATAATAATACTGTTTTACCGCTCTTTCTAACCCGCTCATCCCAGTTTTACGGTCGGATGTTCTTACACCAACACTATGTGGAGGGATTTATTCACTATTATGTGTTCCTCTGGTGCAGGGCCTCTCAGGGTGCATGTACCCATGCATTGCCCGGCGCGAGGTATTAAATAGAACTTCGCTAGTTTGACCAGAGTGCAGACCTCCATTCCTCGATTTTGAATAATAGCTCTCTCTCTCTCCCTCTCTATCCCTCTCGCTCCGCCTGTCTCCCTCTTTCTCACTTACTTCGCTGCGCTCCGCCATCCATTCTGAGTTGAGCCGAGCTTAGCCGAATCTCCCCAAGACAAAATGCTGTTCCGAGCTGAGCCGAACTGGACCGATGCACTGTGCTCAGAACCTCTGCGCCTCGTTTTTCACGCGTGAAATTGTGGGCGTTTGAGAGGCCCTGCTCTAGTGGCTCGTAGTGTAATATGTTGTAGGTGTAACTTTAAGAGGAGTGTATTATCTGTAATAATAACTTATAAGAAGAGCTCCAGGTGTTATCTAGAGAGAATCTCGAGTTCGATATGTATTTATTTTGGCTGTTCAGCGAAAACTACAAAACTGAATAAGTATTGATAGTAAAATTGCGTAAATATAAAACAAACCAAATACACAGGTACACAACTATACAGAGAATAAATCTTTCAGCATGGAAATATACAGTTTCATTCATGCATTTAAACTCTTCGGGCTCCAGTATCAGAATAAGTCAGCTATCGGTTTCATCAGAATAATACAGTCACGTTCTGTTAATTCTACGATTTGTGGGCAAGTTTATAATTGAAAATGTCTCAGAGAGACTCGAATTTGATTCTCGGTTGGATCCAGGGATTTTAATCCTAAACGGTTAATTCCCTTTGCTCGAGGACTGGTATTTGTGCTGTCTTAAACATCCCTGCAACTCACACACCACAAACTACACTATCCGCCCCCACACTAGCATGCAGTTTCCCCCTCACGGTAGAAGTCGCCCACTCTCGCCAATCGGTGTGCCTTGCAGTGACGGCACCAGACTAGTAATAGCCACACGAAATTCTTCTTCTTATTCTCCTTTTTCTCCTTCTGCTTATTATTATACATTCGTAAATTTTACGTAAAGTACGTTACATGACGTGGGATGTTTTATGTATATGAGGTGTGAGATAGGCTTGATTCACAAACATTACTTCTCAATTTCATGGGTAAAAGGGATGATTTACCTCAGTTTAAAAATTATTAGTGTCGGTCTTCGGGACTAGGGTGACAATATTTCAGGAACAGCACAGGTTGTGAACTGATCATGTACTGCTGGGGTGAAGTGGACAGATGATACCGTTAGGAGTAACCGACGTGGAAAATTTGTCAGCTCAGTACCGCACGAAGTTGGTGATCATTATCGTTTTGAGGGAAAATTCAAGGCGATAATTATTTCCTGGTAAGAGAAGTAGTGGTTTGAGTGATCGAAAAATCAAGATATTAGCAAATTAAAGGACAAGGATGTGAAAAGAGAACAAATGAATCTCTTTAGATTTACAAACCCTATCTCGCAGGAGACGGAAAGGAGAAAAGAGTAGAGCAAAGGACGTCCGGTCGGAGAAATGAAACAGGAGACGTGCTGATAATTGTTTTAACGGAAAATACAAGGGAAGAGATAATCGTTATCTCTAAGCTTTAATGGTATCGGTAAGTGGAAGAAATCGGAGCTTCAAAGAATGGACTTATTAGCCCAAGAAATGGAAGAGTCACGAAACGTGAACATCGAAGACTGTCCAGGCCGGAGGTGTCCACTGGCGGTGCCCTGAAGCTTGGCCCAGAACTGGGGCGCAAGCTGCGCTTCATGACTGTATGCAGTGCCCGACTCATTGAAAATACCCAACGTCATTTTGTTAGTTATACTCAACGTTTTGTTTTCTATTTTAATGTTTTTGATTAATTTCTTCCAAACATTATCTGAATAGCTCCTTTTTGCAAGAACTTATGATGAATATATAAATTAAAATAAAGTGCATGAAAGGTACATTTTCCTCATAAGGATACCCCTTAAACTACGACATATTTGTTATTTGTATCTGAGCTATCAGCGTAAAATTTTCGGACGGATCGATCTACTTGAATGCAGTCGAATTACTTCCTTAATTTTTTCAAGTTCTCAACCATTTTTGTACAACCCGCACCTTAGATTGAATGATGGGCAGCAGCCTGTTTAATTTTATTATTCCGCTCTACATTATGTTTCCTTTTGGTGATGACAACATCACATATCAAACATCTCCACTTTCCACAAACTTGTTGAGAGAATTATTTTCTTCGCAATCTATATCCGGAATTAAACTTCCTGAGCCTATCCTTTTGAAATTGTCGGGTGCATCCGAGTCCATATGACAAGATTAGAGATACTTGAATACATCACTTACTTCCGCTGCCGAGTGTCACAGAATGCTATTGCGTAGTACGGCCTTTGCGTTACTCCCGCGCGTATAAACAACTTTTGGTGAGAGTTGCCTTCTGTGGGTCTCCCAAATCTTGTATCATCGACATCTGAGGAGAACTCTTCATATTCCGATCACTCCCCCTTGCTTGCGTCTCCCGTACGGGTGGTAGAATATATCCTCGGTATCCACTTGCATGTTGTAAGAGGTGACTAGAAGGGTAAGGCTTCGATCACATTGGTGGCACGCTTGTGCAAGCAATTTGGTGGCGGGCGCGTGCGCAAGCTGGCGTGAACAGCAATGTGCTCACACTAAATGCAAGCAGGTGCAAGCTAATTATTATGAACAGGTCAGTCGAAATGGAGATGTCAGACGATGAGAACATTGTTTTGGAAAATGGTGTTTTAAAGTTTTTATTTTTGGATGAGCAGGAAATCAGGGAAGAGTGGGTGAACGAGTATTTTAGACAGAGAGGAAGATGGAGAGTATGCACGAATATTCAACGATTTGCTTAGACAGCCTGATAACTTTTTTGAATACTTAAGAATGATACCAGACACCTTCTACTATATACTGGACAAAATTACAGCTAGAATAAGGAAGCAATCTAATTTCCGAAAGTATGTGTCACCTGAAGAGCTCCAAAACACTACATTGTCACTGTTTCGGCGGTCAGAAATCAACTGAGATCACGCACGCTTGCTACTACAAAACAAATATTTTTGTTTCGAAGTTGGGTCGGATCAAGCTTACACAAGCGTGTACTTGCTTGTGGCGGGCAGTGTGAGCGGCGATGGACAAGTCACCACTGGTTTCTGTCGCTCTTCTGCAGATTTTATTTATATGTGCACGCTTGCGCACGCGCGTGCCACCAAATTACTTGCACAAGCGTGCCTCCAATGTGATCGAAGCCTAACTCCCAGTGGCTCCCAGCTTGAGAGTGTGGGTTGTCGACTATGGAGGCAACTTGCCAGCTTCCTCGCTTTGATCTTTCTGATATGATCACTCTTAGTCAAGAATTGTTCTATTCCCACTCCTACTATGTATTTGCAGACTGTGCCAAATGGGAAGCTACCCACGTTACGGCCGTAAAGATATATCGGTGCGGCGCAAGTGACACTAAACGCTGTGAAGTTTTCCGTGGAATAACGTGACGACATATAGAGAGAACCAAAAGTATTCGGACACTGCAAGCTTCTTAGGTTATTTACTCGTAGAGTGATTCTATACATATGTAAGCTTGAATCCGGAGTCATACAACATATCGGACACTTGTACCTTCAAGAAGCACTGATGAGAGTAAGGAAAACCTAAATAACAACATTAGAAACAACAGGCAATTAGTTATTATTCCTTTCCCACGCGTCAAACGTATTCTAACACTGAGTGTTCCAGTCAGAGAAACACAAACTTTATCCTACTACACTGTTATTTCAGTACTTTGTTGCATATCCTTTAGCTTTGATTATAGTGTTTTGCCTGCGTTGCATGGACTTCACGTAATGTGCAGTTACTCAATGGAAATTCAGCCAGGAAAGCATGTTTGAGATGTTTGTTTTAAATATCTCTCTTTCCTATGTTATTTCTCAAAGAACTCCAATATGATAAATGGAATTAATATCAGGGATTTGTGTTGGAGTGTATAGGTGTGTTATACAACAACTACAGTTTGACATTATGAGCGGTATGCTTGGGGTCATTGTCTTGCATAAAAGTCCCAATTTTTCCGTACTAGTTGGTGGTTTTTGTTTAAGGATATGCAGGTGTATTCTGTGGTCCATTACACCATCAAAAATGTCCACCTTCGCACACCCAGTGCACTCATGCAGCTCCACACATGAAATGAAAACCTACAACCTGTTTTCCAGTCATAAATGAATGAAGCAGATATAGGCTATTAGTACGATGGGGTCGCCACTCCCAAAGTGATTTATTAATGACTGATAGATGCTATGAAATGAGAATGGAGAGTGTTGCTGGAATGAAAGATGACAGGGAAAACCGGAGTACCCGGAGAAAAACCTGTCCCGCCTCAGCTTTGTCCAGCACAAATCTCACATGGAACGACCGGAATTTGAACCACGGTATCCAGCGGTGAGAGGCCGACGCGCTGCCATTTGAGTCACGGAGGCTTTTTTGCAGCTCCACACATATACAGAGCAATCTCCATGTTTAACAGTTGGCTCCAGTTCAGCATTCGCTTTCCTTCATACCTTCGGCTTTCCATTTGGCCGAACGCGTTGAATTAACTCTCGTCAGTCTACATCAGCGTTTTCCCAAATGCCTCAGTCTAATCCTGGTATTTCAAAGCAAAGACCAGTCGATTTTTCCTGTTCGTTTCATTCACCCAGAACTTCTTCCGACCGACTCGATCGTGGTACCCTTAACGATTACAGACACGCCGCACTGTGCTCGCAGAACCTGTGACACCGGTGTTCTGTAGTTCAGCTGCAAACTTCGGAGCACTGAGGCGGTCTTTTTTTTATATCGGTGGATAACACGCTTATCATATGGTATAAGGAGTTCCGGTCGTCCTTTTCTTGGCCTCTTTTTAATAGATTTGTTCCTGCCGAATTTGTCTAATACATAGTAAATAGTTGAACGAGGTCTGTTAACAGTTCGGCTCACCTCATAATGATTTTAACTGACCCTGAGTCTTCTCCTTACCTTTGCGACCCATTCTATGTTTCCTTATTTCTGCTGTTGTTTTCACTGCTGTCCACCTGCTGAGGCTCGATACGGTTTCGAAATACGGGAGTGACGGCACAACACTCTTTTGTTTTTCTCCTTCATTACGTGTCCGAATACCTTTGGAGCGTGGAACAGGCCACCTTCTCCAATTGGTGTTTAGTATAAGGCACATGAAATATAATGGTAAACAATTCTGCTTGTTTTCGGAAGTAAGCTCACTATAATAATACACCTGACATGTCGAATTTCACTTTCTACCTATAGCAGCGGAAATATTACCTTTTGTATTAGAAATGCTGTAGTACAGGGCCTCTCAGGGTGCATGCGCGTGGTGCATGCACTGTGCACGGTGCAAGAGACGACTTGGCTTGGTTGACCAGAGTGCAGACCCCCACTCCTCGATTTGGAGCAATAGCGCTGTCTCTCTCTTTCCCCACGCCTGTCTCGCTCGCTCCGCCTGTCTCCCTCTCCCCCACTTGCGCCGTAGCGCTCCAAATCCTGGCTGAGTTGAGCCGAGTATAGCCGAGTAGAGCCGAGCATAGCCGAGTAGCCCAGAGACGAAGCGTTGATACGAGCCATACCGAGCGGCACCGAGCGGTACCGATGCACAGTGCACGGAGCTCTTGCGCCTCGCTCTGCACGCGTGAGATTTTGGGCGTTTGAGAGGCCCTGCTGTAGTATAAGAATATTTTTGATTCTCACTGTAACAGCTAGTGGGTTGGACAATTCTGAGTGGCCTGCCGAGGACACAACGCTCCCCATTTGACTCAGACTATGGGTTTGTGAAACCTAGGTAGTCATTTATCTTTACGATTTTCGTGGTACTTCCACTCCGTTTGCCTATCTTCATTTCGAAGGATCGAATATTTTCCATTTATTTCTCTGATTAGCGCAAAGAGGGCCTACTGGTAGTTGCACTTCTCTTTTAAACACCAATTACCATCACCATTTATCCTCGCTTGATGTTATCATTGTACTGCATTCCTATTTCCACTTAATATTCGTATCCTTTTTAAAGAAACCAACTCTGGGACAGGAAAACGACTCTGTTCTGTTCTGCCGTCACTCGCCCAATTGAAGAGTGACTTAGTTGCAACTGACTTTTTCCATTCCATGGCGTTGCTTTATATTGATCGCAGAAGAGCGAATAAATCGCAAAACAAAATAGAACAGGATAGGCTGTACATGTTCCCTTTAAAAAACCTTCAGGGATATTCAATCATTTATGAAAGAAACTACCTATAACGTAATTTTCCCGGCGTTGGCTATCTGCCATTTACGTCACTCTTGTCTATCGATTTGCACTTCCCCCAAGAATAACTGTATCATTCCAGTCACTTCTAAAGAGATTACACTGTTTCTGTGTTGAGCAAAGGAAGATTGAGGGCACCTCATGATTAGGGACAAAGAAGCTGGAATTCCGATAACGGTAACAACAAAAAAGTGCTCTAAAAAGAAACAACAGAAGTGATCGGCTGAAAGTAGAGTCAAATACATACAGTTCCAACACAAAAATATGATTGACTAAAAACTCCGATGTCGACAGCCCTGAAGATGGTCTTCCGTGGTTTCCTATTTTCACACCAGGCAAATTCTGGTGCTGTACCATTATTAAAGCTACGGCCGCTTCCTTCCCAATCCTAGCCCTTTCCTATCCCACCGTTGCCATAAGAGTTATCTGTATCGGTGAGACGTAAAGCGACTTGTAAAGAAAACTACGAAGTCTCCGAGTATAAGAACGACCAAAAGGAATGAGAAACTTGTCACAGAGATTTTAATAGATAGGACATGGGATGAGGTGCAGTATACAATATTCAACGCAGATTATTTCGTACAATAGTCCGCTCATTTCTTGTGTAAACAAGTGTACATACATGCTTACATATTGGAGGTATGCATAAACTGGTTTAAACACGGTTTGTCTTCCACCAGTTAGCGAATATAATGTGACGGCTGAACTCAGCCAAAATTTCATAGCAGACCAGTCTTTCTCCCGAGTATACCATCGCTTGAGAAACAAAACTGAGTAGCTAATAGAATACAGCAAAATATTTGGATTCAATATCGGGGAACTAACATGGGCAAATATGCACGTACATTGTGTTTCTCCACTAGTTACAAATTAATTCAGTATATGAGACCATTTCCTCAGACTGTTTGTATATGGGTTCCTATTCATTGTTGTGCATCTGTTAGTCATTTTATCGCTTTCTTTATCGAGACTACTGTAATTGTGGGCATTCTCTACTGAAAACTAAATAAATAAATAAATAAATAAATAAATAAATAAATAAATAAATAAATAAATAAATAAATAAATAAATAAATAAATAAATAAATAAATAAATAAATAAATAAATATACCGAGCTCGATATCTGCAGTCGCTTAAGTTCGGCCAGTATACAGTATTCGGGAGATAATGGGTTCGAACCCCACTGTCGGCAGCCCTGAAGATGGTTTTCCGTGGTGTCCCATTTTCACACCAGGCAAATGCTGGGGATATACCTCAATCAAAGCCACGGCCACTTCCTTCTTACCCCTAGCCCTTTCCTGTCCCTTCATCGCCATAAGACCTATCTGTATCGGTGCGACGTAAAGCAACTTCTAAAAAAACACGTATACATCATTTTTACAGTTTTGAATGATTCTTTCCTTCTGGTGAATAATTATAATATTTTTCTTACTTGAAACTGATTCGTAAGCGACGATAGAGATTGTGTTCGTCATAATTTGCCATTCTTAACTCCAAGATTAATTTTATAACCGAGGGGGATATTTTTTTTCTAAATTATTGAAATAATGTATCTCCTATTTTTTCACTCCGTCAGCAAGATTTGATTCTCGCCCTTAACAGGAATTAAACCAGAACAAAACACAATATACTATGATTTTCTTTGTTATTGTTGTTTTTGTTGTTGTGGCGGCGGCGGTGGTGATGGTGGTGGTGATGGTGGTGGTGGCTATTTGATTTCAATTATGGTCCTCATGCTAGGCCATGCAGTCATACAGTTTTCCTTCTAAGAGAGCCGTGATAGCTGGTTTCTCACCAAGGCTGCTACAGTTCGATTCCCATCCAATACACAGGCCTATACCATTATTTTTGAAACGAAAAATAACGTCCCGGATGTTCCGATTCGACAAGAATCTATATGATCCATGGCTATGATCATTTTGTCACCGGTTACGTGAAACTAAAACTTTCCTTGCTTTCATCTTTCGCTCACCTGCGCTGGAGTAATCGTGACAATGGGATCACTGTTGAGTGTGCCATTCCCTTGAATTGTCCCTCTCTATAATCTTCCCTATCCGAATTCCCTTAGCCAACAATTATTCTCTTTCCAACCAGACGGTACTAGGTTTGAGAGTCTAACCATCTTCAATTTTCATGTCATTCCTTTGAAAATCACAACTCAAGAATCGATTCAAGAAGCACACCCGTTAAGACAGAGAAATCTGAAATTTCTGTAAATTAATGTTACGGAGACTTACGTATAGACTTTGTCATCTACATAAACAAATTCGTAAAGGTCGTGTGTCGTACATTTATTACTATTTGAGAAAATGTTTTTGACAATTATTCGTTTCATACGTAATCCTGACCATTTGAAGGGTTTTTTGTGTGTCTGTTTGTGTTCCTAAAACTGGAAAACGGCTGAGCATGTGTCAATCAAATTCCCTATTTAGAACCTACCTTTTCTGGGTTGTGTTATTTGATGCAAATGACTTCTGGGTTATCGGATTCAGCAGGTGTTTATTGGGAAATCATGGTCGGTACCTTCCCATTCCTGTCCGACTCGTTGGCTGAATGGTCAGTGTACTGGTCAGCGTACTGGCCTTCGGTTCAGACGGTCCCGGGTTCGATTCCCGGCCGGGTCGGGGATTTTAACCTTCATTGGTTAATTCCAGTGGCTTGGGGGCTGGGTGTTTGTGCTGTCCTTAACATACCTGCAACTCACACACCACACACAACACTATCCTCCACCACAATAACACGCAGTTACCTACACATGGCAGATGCCGCCCACCCTCATTGGAGGGTCTGCCAAGCAAGGGCTGCACCAGGCTAGAAATAACCACACGAAATTATTATTTATTACCTTCCCATTCCTGACATTTCGAGACCAGTACTTCACCCAGGCGGCCTCACCTGCTATGGTGAACAAGGGCCTTGTAGGGAATGGGAATAATGGAAGGTATAGGCAACGAAGAGAGAAGGAAACGGCCGTGGCCTCAAGATAGGTACTATTTCGGAATATGCCTGTAGGATAAGTGGGTAAACCACGGAAAACCACTTCTAGAATGGCTGAGGCGGGAATCGACCCCCGCTATTCAGCTGACCTCCCCAGGCTGAGTGGACCCCATTCCAGCCTTCGTAGTACTTTTCAAAAGTGTCATGGCAGAGCTTCGAATCGAACCCGGGTCTCTGGGATTGGCAGCTATTCACACTAAACACTACACCAGAGAGGTGGTTTATTGTTATTTAAGTTAAGTAGTAGTAGTATAACTGTATAATTTCGTCTCGACTATACATTCACTTATAAAGTTACCAATCTGAACTGTAAACAGATTGAAGCTTTTCTCCCAGTAAGACAGATGAATCCTAAATGAAGTGAACTGAAAGGTCAGGGGCCAAGCTCGCGTGCGGAAGAGCTCATGGACTTTGTATGGCAAGTTTCGGGAAGTGATCGTGACCCATCTCAGAATTATATAGTAACTACTTACAGTATTGACCGCGATCAGTCTATCGAATAGCTACACAAATACTGGAGGCGTACAGAGACGTTCATGGCACGGTTCAAACTTCACATTCAGCCGTAATGCTACTTCAGCCATACTGGCTCAATGTGCATTATATTAGCTTCTCAACCAAAGAGACTGTGGTCCATAACCTGTTAGTAGCAAATTTGAAAAATTCAAGACTGACATTTCCAAAAGGTGCTAAGTGCCATAGTTCGCGTTATGATTGAAAAATATATAGCCGGCTGAGTAGCTCAGATAGCAAAGCTCTGGCTTCTGAGCTCAGGTTGACGTCATTGATCCCATCGCACTGCAGTGGGATATGGACGTGCTGCTCAAATACGTCAGTCTTGTAGCGGTATATTTACCAGCATGTAAAATGATTTTTTGGGACACAATGCCGGCTCCTTGGCGTCTCCGAAAAGCGTAAAAGTAGTGGACGGAAACAATGACATTGTTTCTCAAAAGTATATAATGATGAACTGGTCTCGAAAGCCAAGAATAACGGCCGAGAGTATTCGTCGTGCTGACCACACAAGACCTCGTAATCTGCAGGCCTTCGAGCTGAACAGCGGTCGCTTGGTAGGCCATGGCTCTACTGGGCTGTTACGCCGTGGGCTTTATATATAATGCTAAAACTATGTTATTTCATTTGGAATTAGGTCTAATTAAGAAATAATTACATACGGTATTATATTTTAAAATCTTATTTCTGAAGAGGCTAGTTATGGGATGTTTCGACGTTTTGTTATTTCAGTGATTAATACAGTAAGACATCTCACTGTGTACATTTAAAAATCTCCTATATACGCGTAAAATACATAGAGTGGATTTGGCAAAATTACAGGTTATTTGCCGGGGTTATGAGACAATTTGAATTTACAGTATGTTTACGCCACCTCCACTTTCAGCCTGGATACTCGCCGACTTCTTCAATTCCTGATACTCTTTCAACAATACAGGCATCGAGCATATTGTCTAAGATACCTAGTTAAGTATGAAATATTTTAGCATTGCCCGGCATAAAGTCACTGATGTACATTCAGATAACAATTGACAATCTGATAGATTACAAGTAAATTATTTCAGCCTGAGTTGGTACGCAGTACGAGTAAGCTGTCAGCTCTCATTCGCAAGATTATGGATTCAAACCTAACCGTTGGCACCCCTGAAAAAGAATTTCTGTTGTTCTCCATTTTCATGCCAGGAAAATGCCACGGTCGTTGCCTTTCCAGTCCAAGGTGTTTTCTATTCCACTGCCGCCCAAAAGCTCTCTATAACAGCGTGACGTTAACAGATAACAATTGCCGCGTGCAGGCTGGGGAAGAATTAATCTATGTATCTTCTACTTCACATGAGAGGCACTATAAGGAGGTTTCCTGACTTGCGAGCGTAGAGTGCGAAACATGGGGAGAAGAAGCAGAGAGCAATGCGACGTTCCGAAAGAGGAAGTCTTGTTTCTGAAGGTTTTCGACTTCCTGGCTGTAATCAAATGAAATGGCGTATGGCTTTTAGTGCCGGGAGTGTCCGAGGACATGTTCGGCTCGGCAGGTGCAGGTTTTTCGATTTGACATCCGTAGGCGACCTGCGCGTCATGATGAGGATGAAATGATGATCAAAAGGACAGATACACCCAGCCCCCGTGCCAGAGAAATTAACCAATGGTGGTTAAAATTCCCGACCCTGCCGGGAATCGAACCCGGGACCCCTGTGAGCAAAGGCCATCACGCTAACCATTTAGCCATGGAGGCGGACTTCCTGACCGTGAAGTGAACCCATGTCCTTCGGGATGAATCCAGCGCGTTTTTATAACATCGGCTAGGTAGCATTTACCTTTCATGGGAATTTTAAAAAATTAGAATTGTTTTACCCAAGAAGAGGCTTCAGCCCTACATAATTTTATGCTGAAAATACAACTGATTGTTATTAGGAAGGTTTTGATTACTTCTAAAAGAAGAATTAAGCAACTTTGTAGTTTTATGTGGCTGTTGAAATCGTGTTTAATAGTTACCAAAACCAAACCCCATGGCACTACAGCCCTTGAAGGGCCTGCGCCTACCTAGCGACCGCTGTTCAGCCCGAAGGCCTGAAGATTTAGAGGTGTCGTGTAGTCAGCACGACGAATCCTCTCGGCCGTTATTCTTGGCTTTCTAGACGGGAGCCGCTATCTCGCCGTCAGATAGCTCCTCAATTCTAATCTCGTAGGCTGAGTGGACTTCTAACGAGCCCTCAAATCCAGGTAAAAATCCCTAACCTGACCGGGAATCGAACCCGGTGCCTCCGGTTAAGGCGTAGGCACGCTACCCCTACACCACGGGGCCGGATGTCTATTAGTTAGAGGACCTCCAATTCCACGAAGATTCCAAACCACAGGGAAGTAACTTCACATCTCAAAAATCTCTTTTGCAACATTTTTTTTATTTTGAAGAAAAGAGCCTAAGTGTATTTATCTTGATTAGATCGTATCACTACTTTTATTGCTCAGTAAATGACCCTCACTATCAGGAAAGGAAATTTAAGATCCAGACAGTACTTTATCATTCCATTTGTTAAAAGAGTATTTTACATAAATTTACTTGGAGTAATAATATGGTTTATGCTATATACTGTAGACTTAATGACTGATTTTGACTTACTCCACAATATTGATTATCATGTTAAAAATGGTCCGCCTCTGTGGTGTAGTGGTTAGCGTGATTAGCTGCCACCCCCGGAGGCCCGGGTTCGATTCCCGGCTCTGCCACGAAATTTGAAAAGTGGTATGAGGGCTGGAACGGGGTCCACTCAGCCTCGGGAGGTCAACTGAGTAGAGGTGGGTTCGATTCCCACCTCAGCCATCCTGGAAGTGGTTTTCCGTGGTTTCCCACTTCTCCTCCAGGCGAATGCCGGGATGGTACCTAACATAAGGCCACGGCCGCTTCCTTCCCTCTTCCTTGCCTATCCCTTCCAATCTTCCCATCCCTCCACAAGGCCCCTGTTCAGCATAGCAGGTGAGGCCACCTGGGCGAGGTACTGGTCATTCTCCCCAGTTGTATCCCCGACCAAGAGTCTGAAGCTCCAGGACACTGCCCTTGAGGCGGTAGAGGTGGGATCCCTCGCTGTGTCCGTGGGAAAAACCGACCCTGGAGGGTAAACAGATGATGATGATGATGATGTTAAAAATGTCTAAATAAATTTACAGAATCAGTTTTCTCATGTTTAACGGGCAGCCTTGCAACGGAATGATATGATTCCTTCCTTTTGGCAAATAAGTTTATCTTCGTAAATAATTGTACTGTTGTTCAGAGAATATTTGAAATATGTATACCAGGTGGCCCTTCAGCCACATACTTTCTACGTATAAGTGTCCCGCATGCACGTATGATGAATGGGATGCCTGATCACTGGTTTACAAAGGAGTGCTACAACGCGCTGTATTTCGGATGTGAAACAAATAGCAGTCATTTTACTACACACGTTCTGTAACAGGGTACATTTGTAAATACGCCAAAGATGCAGAAAAATGAAGTATATCATTAATTTATACACGTACAGACATTCCACTCTACCAAAAGGTTGCTTACATGTGGTATACGCTTTGAACGATCCATTAGCTCTTAATGTCATCTATTTTCGGTGAACTACGTGTATAGAAGGAGGCGGCTATTTGGAAACCTCTGCTCATACCGTCTGTGAGCTTCGGCTGCATTCCAACGGGATTCTTCATAGTTTGAAATTATGTATGTGTATTCGTATTTGCTGAACAAAAAAGTCATTGTCGATATGTTGACAACAACTGTTAAGCTACTGTACCAAGAAATACCACCCTACTACTATTCGTTCGAAAACGAAGCTTAGTCGCAAGGGAGCGCATTAGACGTGTAGCGCAGAGGAACATGCCAGCGAGTGGCCGTCCACTTGTTATCTCTTCGCATATGACGTAGCCTTCCTGCAAGCAGTAGGACCCCTTTGAAAATCAGTTGTTAGACATCCCGTTCATCATTAGTGAATGCGGGGCATTTATAACTAGAAAGTACGGCTCTGGCGGGCCACCTGGTATAGATATATATTTTAATTTTCCACATTCTAATTTTGTTCTTATGTTTTATTTCAAGTTCCTTTTCATTAAACATTCCTTAAATGTACCTAACTTAAGTCACGTATAATTGGAGATACACCGCATTGTTGTTATGGAAGAACAAAAATGTTCTAATAAAATCCAATGACTTTATTTGAAGTAAAATGTAAGCTAATGGCTCGAGCTCGATAGCTGCAGTCGCTTAAGTGCGGCCAGTATCCAGTATTCGGGAGATGTCGAATACACAAGTTAAATATAAATATTAGACTATAACATACCTGCAAAAACCACATTATTAAACAACGAATAGTATGTATTTCATTCCTTCTTTAACAATGTGTTTTTACAGGTATGTTATAGTCCAATATTATATGTAAATTGTGTATTCGACAGATTGAAAAGCAAGTTACATTTAACTGAATCAACACAGGAATTTTTTTTTTTTTTGCTTTACGTCGCACCGACACAGATATGTATTATGGCGACGATGGGATGGGAAAGGCCTAGGAAGTGAAAGGAAGCGGCCGTGACCTTAATTAAGGTACAGCCCCGACATTTGCCTGGTGTGAAAATGGGAAACCACGGAAAACCATCTTCAGGGCTGCCGACAGTGGGGCTCGAACCAACGATCTCCCGATTACTGGACTTAAGCGACTGCAGCTATCGAGCTCGGTACACAGGAAAGTATAGCTTCCTTTTTTACAAATTTATTTGCAGCGAAGGAAACCACAAATTATTAAAAATGCTACTCACATATTTATCATTCATATAACTACAAAAGTAATGTCTTAGCTTGCAGGTTTTGCTTGGTATAAGACGAGCATATCTTCAGATGACTATCAGCTGCAAAAGGTACAAACAAATAATTAGGTTTGGTATACTATTTTCCTTACAAAGAGAAAGGATGGACTATGAGTGTGGCTGATTAATATTCGTGAACTACAACAATCACTGATTAATAATAATAATAATAATAATAATAATAATAATAATAATAATAATAATAATAATAATAATAATAATAATAATTATTATTATTATAATAATAATAATATAGATACTAACAATGTGTTCCTGGGCTGTGTCAGGTTCCATGGCTACATGGTTAGCGTGCTGGCCTTTGGTAGCAGGGTTCCCGGGTTCGATTCCCGGCAGGGTTGGGAATTTTGACCATAATTGCTTAATTTTGCTGGCACGGGGACTGGGTGTATGTGTCGTCTTCATCATCATTTCATCCTCACCACGATACGCAGGTCGCCTACGGGAGTCAACTTGTCCTCGAACACTTCCGGCAGTAAAAGCCATCCGCCATTTCATTTTTTCCAGGCTGTATTGAAATGTGTTAGAAAACTACTTCAGTGGCCTTTGATTGAGACGCCCTTTGTAAATGTGTACTGTTGTAAACCTTCATTCCCAAATTTAAAAATAAATAAATATTTGATTTGAGAGGTCAGGTACTGGTTTACTGCGGGCTCCTAGCTAGGTTCACGACCGACCTGCTGCTCATTGCTAGGTCACCTATCATCGATCCAAGGACCGACCCCTGCAGAAAACTACACGTCTGGCTCTCGACCTGTTCCGTGGTCTCCAGCTCTAGAGGCTCAACTCAACAGACACAGTTTTTCCTTACAATTTGATTTACGTCGCACCGACACAGATTGGTCTTATGGTGACAATGGGACGGGAAAATGCTAGGAGTGGGAAGGAAGCTGTCGTGGCCTTAATTAAGGAACAACAACACACCGGGCGAGTTGGCCGTGCGGTTAGAGGCGCGCGGCTGTGAGCTTGCATCCGGGAGATAGTGGATTTGAATCCCACTGTCAGCAGCCCTGAAAATGGTTTTCCGTGGTTTCCCATTTTCACACCAGACAAATGCTGGGGCTGTACCTTAATTAAGGCCACGGCCGCTTCCTTCCAACTCCTAGGCCTTTCCTATCCCATCGTCGCCATAAGACCTATCTGTATCGGTGCGACGTAAAGTAACTAGCAAAAAAAAATTAAGGAACAGCACCAGAATTTTCCTGGTCTGAAAATGGGAAAATACGAAAAATCATCTTCAGGACTGCCGACGAAGGGTTCGAACACACTATCTTCCGAAAGCAAGCTCAAAGCTGCGCGCACCTAACCGCACGGCCAACTCGCTCGGTAGACACGGTATCAACATTTCATCTGCTAGGCTAGGTATTCAGATGTTAGCCATCGCAAAATAATTTCCTCGCTTCAACAAAGCGAAAAAAAGTATAACATTTTCAATAAAAATTATGCAACTATTCCGGTGGCTCACGTATCTCTTAGGTCTTTAGTCTGTGGTATTTAGAAAGACGGCCTGACTAACGCATTCACCTATCAGGTCTGTATTCGGTGAAATTCAGTGATAAGTTTGTGTTGAAACCAAGAAAATAATCGCTAATATATGTATCTGTGAATATATAAATTAACTTTCTTGAAAGGTTTTACAGATGTTTATATTCTAAATTTTTCTGTAAAAATAGTTCCAGTTTTATTCAATATTTTCCGGGCACTACGTACATTCAGTTTGAGTGTAGTCCTGAATGTTTTTTTTTTCTAGTGTTTTTACGTCGCACCGACACAGATAGGTCTTTCGGCGACGATGGTATAGGAAAGGCTTAGGAGTTGAAAGGAAGAATTTGCCTAATGTGTAAATGGGAAACCACCGAAAACCATCTTCAGGGCTGCCGACAGTGGAATTCGAACCCACTATCTCTCGGATGCAAGCTCACAGCTGCACGACACTAACCGCATAGTCCTGAATGCAGTTGGTTACTATCTATTTATAAACCTAGGCCTACTTTTTCAACTTTCAGTGCCAGTTTTCCTGCCATTTTAGCATTTACATTATCTGTCAAATTTCAAGCTACTCATTAAGACACATTTATCAGAAAACAAAAGAGCTCTTGCTAGAACACGAATCACCTACAGGTGAGAGATCACTGTGCTACGGTTTGTGAAAGATTAATCGTGAAAAGTTGGAAAGAATTTGTTTAAGACTGAAATCAGTGGAGAAATATAGTAAGATGGAATCAGTATAGTCCAAACTGCAGTGTAGTTTAGTTGACATCCTTTTCCCTTTATGCAGCTTTAGCCCACTCTACGTAACGTCGTTGTTCCTATTTATTTATTTATTTATTTATTTATTTATTTATTTATTTATTTATTTATTTATTTATTTATTTATTTATTTATTTATTTATTATCGCAGTAATCAGAAGAGATAAAAGGAAGAAGTTCAACATTTTTGGATATCTTCACTCTCTACTGGGCAGTTTCTTTTCCTCAGTTCTTCATCGATCAACTCAGTTCACTATTTCTTTGGTCGTCCACGCTTCCTCTTCCCCTGAACGTCCATCTGTGTGACCTTCCTTCTCACGTACTCTTCACCCTTTTCCAGTACGTGTTCAAATCAGCCTCGCCTTCTGTATGTTCACTCCAATTTGATAAGGGATAATATTCACTGTCCCCCGCACGTTCATTGCTCACCTGTCCTGTCTTGTCACTCTTGGAGCGGTGGAAGGTAAAGACTTCCACCATTCGTAACCTCAGCACATGGTGGGGTAGAGGGGTCACCTCCACGCCCGGCTACCTTTGCCCCCAGGAATTAACTTGGTACTCATTTTTTTGCGTAGTCTGAGTGAACCTCTGGGCCATGTGCACCTCCGGAAGCGAAAATCTCGTTTCTTAAATTTTTCGACTTTCTGATGGGGAATCCAACCCAAGTTCTTCCGGGTGAACCAACCACGTCTCCGCACATCCGCCGAAACATTCTCACTTCTCATATCTCCATTCGGCTTATGCGTCTTTCCTCCAGGAGTATGGTTTCAACAGCATATTATTATTATTATTATTATTATTATTAGTATTATTATTATTAGTAGTAATTCATCCGTTTACCCTCCAGGGTTGGTTTTCCCCCAGACTCAGCGAGCTTCTACCATCTCAAGGGAAATGTCCTGGGAAGATTGGAAGGGATGGGCAAGGAAGAGGGAAGGAAGCGGCAGTGACCTTAAGTTAGGTACCATCCCGACATTTGCCTGGAGGAGAAGGGGGAAACCAATTCGAGGATGGCTGAGGAGGGAATAGAATCCCCTCCCCATCTACTCAGTTACCACCCGTGGTTGAGTGAACCCTGATCCATCCCTCGTACCACTTTTCCAATTTTGTTGCAGGGCCGGAAATCGAACTCGAGTCTCCGAGTGAGGCAGATAATCACACGAACCAATACACCACAAAGGGGGACACTACTATTTATTTATTTATTTATTTATTTATTATCACGATGATCAGAAGGGATAAAGGGAAGAAGTTCGACCTTTTGAAGAAAGAAGCTGTCAGCAGCTGAAAGTGAAGGCGTAGGGAGGGCGTAATAATGAAACTATATAAACCTCACAAATACCGTCCCAAGTGGAAGAGAACACGACTTGGCCAAGTAAACTTGTACGAGGACATTGGCATAAGTAAGACGAAGCAACATAGTAAGTTCAGCGTTGTTGCCACTCAGTGTTGCCAAGTTGAGAGCCCTAGGACATCACAACTTCTAGTCGCATCTTAGAATGGATACTTTTACCAGGGGCATAGACAAGGAGGGGTTACTGGGGTTTAGACACCCCCCTCTACCACCATAGAACTTTTACAAAAGAAAATAACAGAAACTGACAATTAACAAGTGAAAATCGACTCGATGGATTGGTTCTTTAAAACATCCACAGAGACGTAATTGTAAAGCCAACAGATCTCTTGAATTTACTTTCTAACAAGCCTCAAAAGTTGGATTTTAGATCGTAATCTGAACAAACCATTTTGCGCAAAACTATTCGCCTTGATCATATTGTTCTGTATTTTAATGTAAGATTTTGTAGTGAACTGCAATCTGAATATCAACATAATTTACTTGTACAGTGTTTTTGAATGACACTGAAGCATGCGCGCACCACACACTGCATTAAGTTTTATCATCGTTTTGTAACTATAACCCCCTATCGGTCGATCCTGGCTACGCTACTGATTCTTATTCACAGTGAACCCATTGGATGCAAGAGATGAGTGGGGGATGGCCAGCCCTGAATGCAGGTAGATCACCTAGGCCGAGGTCACTAGAAATCAATATGGACTATTCTAGCTTAGCTACCTCACAGGGGAAGGAACTGCTCCGCTTCTCAGCTGGCTACTTAGAGCAGACACAACAGTTCTTATCCCTGGATCACAAATTTGGTACAATCTTCTGGAATTCGGAGAACTGTCATTCGGTACGCGTTTTCCTATGGGAACTGGCTCGTTTATAGGTGAAACATGTTCTTCTTTCACTTTCCTCCGCCATATGTTTGTTGTTCACTTTCTATTTTACATACTTCCTCTTAAAACAAAATCACCACTACCACCATTTCACGCATGGTCTTCTTCATATTTTATAAAGCCGTCAATATATTTGACGATATTTCCACTTCTGGACCTGCAGACGGACCGGAGGTCCACTCAGCCTACATTAAAAATGAGTACCAGGTTAACCCTTGGGGACAAAAGCGGCCGGGCACAGAGTTAACCACTCCAACCTGCATAATGCCGAGGTTACAGATAGTCGAAGCCTTTACGAACCCTGTGCCGAATTTGCTGTCTCACCTTCACTGTTAGCACTCCGCTACACCTCGACTCCTCCTCTTCTTCCTTACTAGCCTAGCCTAGCCGTCTTAATTCTACTTTGTCCTTTCGCTTGTTCACCTTGAATGGATTCGTAACAATTGTCATCGGGAGGCCATGCCATCCCCATGTTCGATGCATTGATGCGAGAACTTTTGGCCCATCGACCTTATTGGTCTTGAGTGCCATGTCAGTCAAGTGATCGCATTTCATTAGCTTTGTTGGAGGATTGGGATACGTGATATCTTATACTCATTCATTGCCCAGAATGTGACCGGGCGCACGTCCAATCATGTGCGTTGTGAGTGCTTGAGCATTAGATAGCTGTGCGGAGAAGGCGAAGCAGACATACGGAGAGCGGTCACCCAAGCAGTGAGTGGCCACGGTCGATGTTGCTTAACTGTCTGTAACAGCTTCTGTTCCAGTGCTTTAAGGGAGAAGAAGCAGAGGTGTTCTTTGCTTAAAGAAGAAGAAGTCTTTGGTCTTAGCAAGAGGAGTTGCAAGCCGGGACAGAGGGGCGTACTGGGTTTAATACGTGGTTGGTTGGGCTGGCCATTTCTGGGTAGTGAGGAGTAGTAATAACAGCTGGAGTATGTTGCTCGGGTCTTGGTTTAAGTTAAGTGGGGGTGGAGTTTGGGGTACTGGGTTCACAGGGGGCGAAATTTTAAGGTGTACTAGGGACGGGGGATTGCTATTGGGGGGCTGAGTTGACGCTGTTGTCGGTAGTGCTTCTTGATGGCCTTCTTTATGTAGGGACAACTGGGAAACGAAGCCGCATGGTTGCCTTGGCAGTTTGCGCACTTCGGCTGGTCCCGTGGCACCTTACAAACAGTGTGATGATGAGAGCTACCACATCTATTGCAGCGGGTTCGTCCTATGCAGCTAGCTGCAGAATGGTATAGGTGAAGACACTTGTAGCATTGGGTGACCAGGGCGGGACGGGGAGATAACTGGGCATCTGTTTCTGAGTTGGGTCTGCGGGTAGGTTGTGACCGTGGCTGAGACTTCGGAGGATGGTTTTTACGCTTCTTCCTGGTCTGAGTGTATGTGTCCTGAGTTGCTGGAGCTTGGGTCGGTGACGGAGGTAGTTCAGCCTCGTTCCTGACTTCTCTTTCTGCTGGGCTGTAGATGTCGTGAGGGGGGTGGGGGGATGGGTAGAAGTGAGAGATGGGGGTGGCAGTGGGTTGGTTTGAACTGCGGCGGTTGAGATGCTAGGGTTGGTTTGAACATTCTGGTTGCGGGTGTTTGGATTAGGTTTAGGTTTAGTTTGGGTATATTTGGTTGTATATGGGTTGTTGGTTTGGGGTCTAGTTTGGGAGCCCGTTTCTGTGGTTGGGATTGTTGAGAGTGACTGTTCACGTTGATTGGATGGTCATCGGGAGGTCTGAAAGCCGTCACTAATATAGGCCTATAACATCCGATCCCAGCTGCAATCGGTGGTATTTAGCAGATTCTTATTGCAACATCCCTCTACAGAGTACTTCCGGCACCTGAAGGAATTCGTGCGGGGAGAAGTACTTACGTCAAACCATTATTATTATTATTATTATTATTATTATTATTATTATTATTATTATTATTATTATTATTATTATTATTATTATTATTATTATTGATCATACATTACCGCCCACCTCTGTGGTGTAGTGGTTAGTGTGCTTAGCTGCCACCCCCTGAGGCCCGCGTTCGATTCCCGGCTCTGCCACGAAATTTGAAAAGTGGTACGAGGACTGGAACGGGGTCCACTCAGCCTCGGGAGCTCAACTGAGTAGAGGTGGGTTCGATTCCCACCTCAGCGATCCTGGAAGTGGTTTTCCGTGGATTCCCACTTCTCCTCCAGGCAAATGCCGGAATGGTACCTAATTAATGCCACGGCCGCGTCCTTCCCTCTTCCTTGTCTATTCCTTCCAATCCCCCCCCCCCCCGCAAGGCCCCTGTTCAGCATAGCAGGTGAGGCAGCCTGGGCGAGGTACTGGTCATCCTCCCCAATTGTATCCGCCGACCCAGAGTCTGAAGCTCCAGGACACTGCCCTTGAGGCGGTAGAGGTGGGATTCCTCGCTAAGTCCGACGGAAAAACCGACCCTGGATGGTAAACAGATAAAGAAGATCTTACAATACCTATCTGTTTCAAATTATCATTGGTTTCTCATCTAGGCGGTGCGATTCAGCCAATGCATACCGAGGAAACTTTGACGTGAAAATGAAATGAAAATTTACGTCTCTGTGATTCAAAAACACGTAAAATTACCGATTCCATAGATCTAAAGGATAGCGTAAAGCATAAGTATTCAGTACATATTTTATTATCACACCCGATATGGTAAGGAAATGTCTGGAGTACGTAAACCGCTTTAAATTTTAATATATAACTTATTAATATCTTAAATGACTTAAACTTTAATGTAGAACTTACACGCTGATGCCATTTCTTAAAACTTAGGTGTCTTAAAGTTGATGAATAATATGAAAAAGTATACTTTAAAGAGCTATGTAAAACTCATCTCATGGGTATATACTTGGGAGCTGTGACTAATAATATTATAAATCTAACAAAGAATTCAAAGCACAACGTCATAGTTGAATACCAGCCCACGCGCTATCTGTCGTAATACTTCAAACAAGGTACATTAGATTAGAATAACTACCATTAAAACTAAAACCAAACCCCATGGCACAACAGCCCCTAAGGACCATGGCCTACGAAACGATCGAAGCTCAGCCCGAAGGCCTGCATATTACGAGGTGTCATGTGGTCGGCACGATTAATGGTCTCGGCCAATATTCTTAGCTTTAACGACCAGGACAGCTATCCCACCATAACTCCTTAATTGTAATCACGTGTGCTGAGTGGACCTCGAACCAGCCCTCAAGTCCAGGTAAAATTTCCTAACCTCTCAGGGTATCGAACGTGGGGCCTCCCGATAAGAGGCAGGCAGAACACAGTCTATTACTGTATGAAAGGTAGGTCCTGAGGAAAGTATCTACAGAAATTTCCAAGAAACCCCCATTCACACGTAAACATTCTAAACAACTTTCAGCACTCTTTCGTGTGCACTTAATTTTCTCTCGTTTCTCTTCAAAAAACTTGATCGTAACACTTACTGTACATTCCCAACTCTTCATTAGATGTATTTCATATCAGATCAGATCATTATAATTATACGATATAAAGTTCTCATATAATGTTTGTGCAAACAGAAGTGTGCGTAGAATATTAAACCCGAAATACTTTGGCTATGCGCTGAGGATCGATACGATAAAACCTCAAAACATTCACATTCCTTACTGTTGTTACTATCCTTTTTACATCGCACCGACACAGATAGGTTTATCGTGACAATAAGATAGGAAAGGGCTAGGAGTGGGAAGGAAGATGCTGTGGCTTTAATTAAGGTACAGACCCAGCATTTGCCTGGTGTAAAATTGGGAAACTATGAAAAACCATCTTCAGGGCTGTCGGCAGTGGGATTCGAACCCACTAATTTCCAAATGAAATCTAACTGCTGAGCGACCCTAACAGCAGGACCAACTCTCTCGGTGCCTTACTATGTTCAAGAAGTTTATAGTGTGACGAGGACTTCTCTATCCTACATGTTTTATGTCGTTAGCAATTCATACATTTAACTTTTCCTTAATGAAAACAAAATGTTACATCCATTTCTGCAGCTTTTACATTTGCTAATGCGTACAACATAATGGATCTTGGAAGTGCAATATTAAGAAGCAAAAGATAAGTAACTAAGTAAGTAAGTAAGTAAGTAAGTAAGTAAGTAACTAAGTAAGTAAGTAAGTAAGTAAGCAATAAAACATACAAGTAAGTAAGCGTTGAGCTGTTATTATTATTATTATTATTATTATTATTATTATTATTATTATTATTATTATTATTATTATTATTGAGAGTGTTTCTCCGGAAACCTTAAAAGAATAGTTAGTGGGACGTAAAGCAAATGACATTAATTATTGAGGGTGTTCCGCTGGAGTTTGTAAAAGCAATCATTTTCGCTATCTTCATGTCTGTTATTTCCAAGTGATGACTAAAATCCTGCGTTGACTCAGGTATCACTCCCGTGCTGCAAAGTCTGTATGAAAAGAGTATGGTCCAAGGATAATTACTACAAGGAATTTACATCTTTCTTACAGAATGTTGTTGATTTCGACTGAACCTTCAACGATTCTGGAGAAATACAATGATCCGCCTGTCCCATTTTCATATTTCCTATCAAATATTCAGCCCTCTTAGATTTCTTCCCAAATGAGGTCACTTTGTTCTTGAAAATGCTCATTTTCATATCATACTAGCTGCCTCTCTTTTCACGTTCCATGATATTAATTGCAAGCCTTCAGCACAATCTTCCACATCAAGACCAATTCGTCACGGGTAACTACAGTATACCCTTACCCAGGTTAACACTTGCCTGATATTTCAGACAATGACGAATTGAAACTATGAACAATGTAGTGTTAATATTAAGAGTCTTGTCTAATCCATGAAACTCCGTTGAACCAAGAGCTAAATCTAACATCGCCCTGTCTGTGGACATACATGTTTTTGATTGCCTATAATAACCAACCTATGATTCCTCAGCACAACTAACAGATTATACTTCCGTATTCAATCATATTCCTTGTCGACATCCACGAAACAAATAACGGAAACGAAACTATTAGTACTTTTTTACATAGGAGTAATAAGTAAATTATTCTGCTATTTTCTTTTTAATTATTTTCCAGGTTCAGTTTAAGTCGGCTAATCAGACAATTTTCTCTGTTTTTATCAATCAACTTGGACGAAACTATTTCATTAAATTTATAAGAAGGAAGAGTATGACTTATTTTGCTCTACTTAATTCAAGTGTAAGGGTCAACCGTGTCATAAAAAAAGAGATATGGACTTCCATGGGAAACGTCCAAAGTTAAGCCTACATACTGGCGAAGTAACATAATGTTTATTCATGATCTAGTAACTATACTGAATAACATTCGTGCTTGCGTTCTGACGTAGCTTTGACCTCGAATTCCACGGGCCATATTTGGCCGACTGCCCCTGCCCACGCAGTTCACCACAACACATGCGGGGGTGGAGGCAGCTGCCGGCTGGCTCTGGGGGTAGGTACGTCACTTTTGGACAAGGCGCCACTTTGTCTCGACTCCTCGGGATCGAACTGGCCTGAACAGTGTTCTCATTGGACCGATCTCCATTGACGTCATGAACGGGCCCACAGTAAGAAGTTGGCGGGCCAGGACCTTCCTATTGCCATTCCGGGGAGCTCGATGCTAGATATTTACGAGAGAAAGCTTGAGCTGGTAATCAATTTTGATTTAACCACCCACTGACGGTTATATCTGAACTAGCTGTTAGCCTATCTACGACAGAGAAACTATGCTTTCAGGATGGAAGTCTTGATTCATTCAATCTCTAGATTTTAAATTGTTTTGTACGTTTTGAAAAATGAATTATACTAAATATATAATCACCCATTGTTTATGCGTCATATAAAAGGGTAGAATGTCTTGACCAATAGCTCCGCGCATTCAGTGTTGTACTTTTGTGTGTATTTGAGAGAGAATGTGTTGTGTATCAATGGATACGTGTTTTTGTATGTCTGTAATAGTGGGCATCATTGTGAAAGTGTCTGTGTGTATGTTTATGCAAATAATCAAGCCTGCAGATTTACGCGAATCTTGATATCGTGATGATAGCCATGGAAGCTACAGTTTTATGTGGTTTCCGAACCACAGGGCCGTGATTTTTTTCAATTCATAAATACCATTTGCACTGGCTGCTAAACCAGTGACTATGCCTTTTGCCTATCACGCCCCACCTTTCTGCAAGTCTCTGTGTGATTTTTTGTGTTTTATTATTTAGTGTATGACAGCAACTAAGCATCAAGGATAAGTGAGGCGAACAGAGTAGAAATCCACTTGTTTGTCTGTTTGCTTGTTTGTTTGTTTATTTGTTTGTTGGTTGGTTTGTTTGTTTGTAAGTGGTTTCACGTCACACTAATGCTGGAAGGTTTGCGGTGACGGTAGGATAGAAAAAGGCTAGGATTAGGAACGCAGCGGCCGTGGCCTTAATTAAGGTACAGCCCCAGCATATGCCTGGTGTAAAAATAGCAAACTATGGAAAACCATTTTCAGGGCTGCCGACAATAGGGTTCGAACCCACTATCTCCCGAATACTGGGATTATTGTTTTAAGAGGAAGTACAACTAAGCAACCATCTATATATATAAAATAAGAGTTTTGTCTGTACATTGCTCAGAATTTGAAAAGAATGGTATTTCTGTATCGATCATGTCCACAGTAATAAGAAAATGCAGTTTTTACTTTTCCGTAATTTATGTCTGTCTGTCTGTCTGTCTGTCTGTCTGTCTGTCTGTCTGTCTGTCTGTCTGTCTGTCTGTCTGTCTGTCTGTCTGTCTGTCTGTCTGTCTGTCTGTCTGTACACGCATCACGATAAAACGGCTTAAGGGAATTTAATGAAAATCGGTATGCAAAGTCGCTACAATCTAGGCTATAAATAATTTTATTCACGCTGATTGAAATGGTAGTTTAGGGGAAGGCCTAAAATTTAATTCTCAAATATTTATGTTATTAGTGGTCGTATCGATAAATACTACATAACTAAAGTTTTATGGTAATACATTTCCGATCATTTATGTCTTTTACATTGTTACCGTATCGGCCATGATCACAGATATATTCATGAATTTGGATTTTTGTACTAAGTCAACATCAGCGCCGAGTCACGAGAAAATGGGTAAACAGAATTCAGTGAAAATCGGTATGTAAAGTCGGAGAATACGTAACTACAGTCTACGCTATAAATAATTATATAACACGCTCTAATATCACAGAGTAGGAAGAATACTAAATGTGAAGGCCTACAATATGGAAAGCTCATAAAATTGATCAACAATAACAATAAATTGACCATTGTTTGTTGTGATGTGCTTTGTGTCTTCTGTTACCACTAATCTCCGATATATAGGATTACTGCTGCGTACCGAGTATTTTTAACATTTGCTTTACGTCGCACCGACACACGTAAGTCTTATGACGACGATGGGAGAGGAAAGGGCTGGGAGTGTGAAGGAAGCAGCCTTGACCATAATTAAGGTACAACCCCAGCATTTGCCCTATGTGAAAATGGGAAACCACGAAATACCATTCTTCAGCGCTGCCGCCAGTGGGTTTCGAATCCACTGTCTCCCGGATACAAGGTCACTGTTGCGACCCCCTAACCACACGACCAACTCGCCCAGTCGTACTGAGTGTAACAGACTGCCTGAATATTGACGGGAAGTAGCTGGGGAGTTAGATAGCTTTCTTATTTAGCATGCCATTCCTCTGCTTCATAAATTTTCTGATACTACTGTACGCTGGTTCATCATAGCATTCGAGCTATTCAATCCCTACTCTGTGGCACTGATTGGAATTAGCAGTGTGCATATTTAACAGAATAATGGCAGAGGAGTGTTCACGGCTGTCTGCGGCCTGATCATTCTAGCTCTGAAACTTTGAACTGTTAGATCGACACCGTAGTACTGTTCGTTAAAAGTGAGAAAACGTTCATTTGATAAGAGTATTTTATATGATAACATTGCTTCTAATCGCTACATTCCTACTGACGTTTTTGCAATGACCTATGCTGACTTCAGTTAGGAAAACCACAAAGTCAGTCTTTCTGAGAATCCCATAGCGAAGCACGGGTACATCAGCTAGTCCTCTATAACACTCATGAGAGAAGAAATGGAAGGGATCCGACACTTCAAAAAATGAAGATATCGCCCAAAGGGAGACAAGGGCCCCAAAGGGGGTGAAAATGAAAGACGCCCCAGACCTTCATAAGTAATACCGTCGGGGTCAATAAAGAACAAGAGTTAGCCAAGGGAGGTCGAATAGGATAGATGAAAGTGAAGAGCCTGATATAACTAAGGGGCCCGTGGTCACCAACCCCTGGGGCTTCTTGGCTAATGGTCAGTCGTTCAGTGGGCTCCGGACTAGATATCCGGTCAGACCAGGATTTTTAGCCGCATCTGGTTTATTTCTCTGCCTGGGAGGCCGAATGTTCGTGTTCATCTTAATATACACATTTCATTCATATTCAGTACCGTATATCGACTTCCAACCACGACAGAAACACACATTTTCGAAATCATGCCTCCGTATAGGGAAATGTATCCGACCATGAATCAGGGTTTAATCCACATGTGGAAAACTGGAGAAATCCAGAAAGAAGAAGGGGAAGAAGAGATTAGTTTGATATATTGTCACATTACCGGTCAGTCCTTCATCAGTTACCAGATATTTTTCAGTGACGACATTGAGTTTCTTGTTCGCATTCCCGAATAACCGGAGTGGAGTTTGGAATTATTTTCCATTGAACCCCCTCTGTAATAACCATGTAATCCGCCGTTCTTTTTAAAAGTTCCTCACACACACTACCACAGCACTAGAAACATGCAGTAAAGGAGTAAGTCATCACAAAATTAAGCATTTGTTTCTTTTATTTGATAGGAAGATAACATTTCACATTTAAACAGTTAGTAGTTGTACCAAGCGGGTGGCTACGTGGTTTTGTTACGTAGCTGTCAGCTTGCATTCGGAAGCTAGTGAGTTCGGACCCCACTGTCGGCATCCCTGAAGATGGATTCCCGTGGTTTCCCATTTTCACACCAGGAAAATTCTGGGGCTGTACCTTAATTAAAACAACGTCCACATTTTTCCACATCTAACCCTTTCCTACCCGTCGTAGCCATAAGATCTGTGTGACGTAAGAAAAGCTACGAGGTTTATTTACCTAATGTTTTGTAGGAAGGTGGATGGTTGTGACGGTTTTCTTAGGATCCAATGTTGATGAAAGAAATGAATGAAAATGAGTGGGGTGTTCTGAGGATAGCAGATTGAATGGAAGGTTATAGAAGACGGTGGTCTTAACGAAGCTAACGTATGACGATGGGAAATGACCAACACCAAGAAACAGAAAAGAAAACTGGAGACGGCAGAAAAGCGAATATTGAACAGGATAAAGAAACAGCCTACCACAGGGCTTGAGAAACACTGATCTAGATAACCAGCAAAAATGGGCAGATATGTCACAGAATATCACACGAAAAATGCATGCCTCATCAAGAAGGAATTGTTTGGATGATTACAACGATGATGTATGTAATTAAGTAAGTAAGTAAGTAAGGATAATTTATTACAGAAAACTGAATATTTCAAGAGAGACTCTAGTACCCTGTGGGTTCATCCCTGTCTTCGATACAAGATGTCATGGCAGCGGACTTAATTTATATGCATATAAGATTGGACAGTGTTGAAAAATCATTCGAAAATGCCAGTGTATAGTTACCTAATAGAGTAGTACATTTTAACTGTTTAATTAATGTTCATATGTATGTGAATGCATAATGAAAATTAATTTAGTGAGTTTATTCTAAGTTTCGTTACTTCCAATTAAGGAATGTCCTTGCGTTTGGGCATTCACGCTCAGCAGGTAAACTTTGTGGACATTGACAATGTCAGGGAATTTGTGCCGCTAAATCAAGGTATTTTATTTAGTACTAGCAAATGTACCCGTGCTTCGCTACGGTATTCTGCATTGTATACGAATATTGAAGTAAATACTGTACATGCAGTAAATAAGATTGTTTTAAAATAGCATGTCTCTTAGCGTTATCCGAGAAACAGCATGGAGAGGTCCCCATACGTTGTTTCCAATGTAAAGTGCTTGTTACGGATTTGTTATATAACGGCAGGCTCACTTGCCTACTGCCATTCACAATCGAGTTGGGAAGTTTACATTATAATTGCAGGCCCCATTGCCTACTGCGCGGTCACAATCGATTTGGGGAGTTTTCGTTACAATGGCAGTCCCCCTTTCCTACTTCCAGACATATTACAAATTGAGGAGTTTTCGTTATAATGGCAGGAAACTTCCCTACAACCAGTCAAAATTGAGTTGTACAGTTATCATTATAACGAGAGGTCCCTTTTCCAACTGCCAGCCAGCTTACTACCAGTCACACCAAGTTGGTGAGTTTCCATCAAAATAGCAGGCCAGTATGCCTAATGCCAGTCACATTTTAGATGGGTACATCTGTTTATAACTGCGGGAACGCTTGCCTACAGCCAAACACAATCGGGTAAGGGGAGTTTTGAACAAAACTACATGCTCCCTTGCCTTCTGCAAGTCAAATCGAGAAGTGAATTATTCATTACAATGGTAGGCCTGCCTTATTAATGCCAGTTACACAGGAATTGGAGAAGGACCCCATTCCTACTGCCAGTCAAAGCCGGTGTGGGGAGTACTGATTACAATAGCAGACACACCCCTTCTCGATCGCTACAAGAAGACATCAGTGAATATTTATAGATCGACATACGAAAGTATATGCATGCTTAAAATATTGCAGACCTTCATTTACAGATTGACTGCTGCAAAACGGACGTCATATCGACAAAGGATTGCACCATAAGACGTCAAATTTAGCGGCCTAAATGGCTGGTCGTATGATATCTGATCTATTTATGGGTCCGATTGAGTTAGAAACGTTGAATAGGGTAAAATTTTTGTAAGATTATCTCACGTTGCATTACTTTTCAGATAATTATGTGACAGCTACATACGTAGCATTTGGCTCACATATGGCTACTGGGTGGGCCAATTTTCGTGTAGGGTTTGATGATTCTATCTTTGTTATAAGTGATTGAAAGTATGAATTATGCATGTGAAAAGTCCAAATTTACTTAACGTCGAGAAATAGACAAAAATCAATCGTAAAATGGATACGGATACAACAAAGAGTCATAAGACCAAGGTTGTAGATCACTCCAAATTGAATGGAGATTTTGCATTCCCTTATGTGATAGGACTTTGCGAAGATCTGCACCATCATTAAAATTGCCTCCATATTTCGATATTCTTCGGGGAAAAAGTGAAAAATTTAAAGCTCTTGGAAATGTTCTGTCCGTTACAGGCTAAAACGTATAATTTTGCCAAATTTTTGTTTTCTTGTTCGTCTGGCAGATTATGCCGCAATGTGGATTTTGGGCGAGGAGGGTTAAAATTAGGAATTTCAGGAAACTAAACCAAAAAATTATGCAGATGGTTGTTATTATTACCCCTTAAACGCGTAGCTGTGCGAACATTTCACCAAAATAGTCAATGTACAGGCACACAGTCGGTAGGATTTTACTTATATAGATAGATAAGGAATCTGCTCCACGTACAACACCTTTTGGTCTATGTCTGCTAGACTTACCCTGAAAAACCGACCATTCATGATATCTCCCTTATTAATCTTTCTGTCGAAAAAATACACATGAAAAAAGTTTTAGAAATGGATTTCCAACAAATTTGGTCGATTTCCAGTCAGGTTGGTCATGTATTCTATATATTGTGGAAGAGTAAATTCACCATTTCGGTTCCCTATAAACCGCCAGTCCATTCCAGGAACAGGAAATGTTATTAACCTTTAAAATCTAACTTTGGAAAGGTGGATGCTAAATAAAAAGTTTGGTTCAAATACCTTCAATAGTTTTCAAGTTGTAAGAAATACGCTCAACACGCGCCCGTTCTTAAGTTAAGTCCGGTTAATGAAATATCCCTTATAAATCCTCTTACCGAAATGATGCACATGAGAAAAAAGGTTTAAAAATTAATTTCCATTAAGGCAGGTAGATTTCTATTAAGTTTGGTTGTGTATATTTTGTGGGAGTGCAAAATCACGGTTTCGGTTTCGTATAAACCCCCCCCCCCCCAGTCATTTCATGGATTTAGAAACAATATTTGCCCTGAAACCTACCCAAGGACAAGTGGATTCTAAATATCAAGTTTGGTGGAAATATATCCAGTAGTTTCCAAGTTATAGACAAACAGACAGACAGACAAACAGAAAAACAGACACCAAAGATAAAAATATGCAAATGGTCATTATTACACCTGAAAAGGGATAACTGTACAGAAATGTCTCCAAAATAGTCAATGTACAGACACACTCTAGAAGTGCAGACTTTTATTTCGAGAGTTACTGCTTTGAAACTCTGCGACATATCTGCAAACGGACCTCACCATCAGGCGCCTCTTTCAGTGTTCTACATGGTTGGTCCTATGACATCTTCTCGTATCTCCTATATTTATGGTTTAGATTGAGTTAGAATCATTGGGGGTGAAATTTTGTACAGTTTTCGCATACTACTTTATATTTGTGATACTCATGTGACAGATAGAATCATAAAATTTGGCTATCACATTGCCACTGGTCATGGCAATGTGCGTACTGAATGTCATGATTCTATCTTTCCTATAAGTATGCCAAATTAATGTTAACATATACGTGTGAAAGTACAAAATTAACTTGAAATCGCAAAATACAGCTCTATTTAACGTATAAGGAATATAAATACGATAAAAAGTCATAGGACCAAAGTTGTAGATCTCTCCAAAATGAAACGCGATTGTGCTTTCTGATTTGTGATAAGACTTACAGATTAGCCACCAATTACCCTGAAACGAAGGTGTGTACCGTCGTTAAAATTACATCCATATTTCGATATTTTCCGGGGCCGAAAGTTATACATTTGCATAGCTTAGAATATTTCCTCAAAGGAAAGATTGTCAAATTTTCTGGATTAGCACTCGCATACATACGGTGTAATTAAGGAAGGAAATAATTCAGTAAAGAAAATTGAAATTAATAGAAAATGGATTAAAAACTGAGGACAGCCGGATGACGACAAATATGTAAATAACAAGTGAATGTATTGGAAAATCAAATGCCCCTCTATAAATTATGCTGATGTGAGTTGTGGATATAAGGAAGAGGTAACAGAGGAGAAATTTAGGCGCAGGCATTCTTAGATCAACAGATAAGATGGCCAATTGTGTTATTACTTAAGCTATTCGAGGACGCTTATAAACTCCAACAATATTCCGCCAATATCCCGCAGAATGGCCGATTGACGCCCTCTCTTGCCTTCTACCCAAGGAACAACCATGAATTTAAAGGTATGATGAGGAAAATGGCAATACGTTACTTCCCTGCTGGCAAGCAGTCAGGGACGTTGCCGTGGTAACCTGTAGGTTCGTTGTCGGTCTGTCGGTCACACACGCAGACCATGATACCCGCAGAAAATAGTAAATTTCTCCGTCATTTGAATAGTATGTTAAATAATGAACATAACCAAAGCTGTTTATAATGAAGAGACGTTTCACATACGGTCCACGGAGTTTACAGGAAATCAACAGTATAAGAGAAAATGGAGGAAAACCGTTCTGGTTTTCCTATAACCCCGTCTAATCAAAGATTTTAAAATGAAATGCATATAGAAACCTTCCTCGGGGTGAATATACTCCAAATATGAAGTTTGGTTGAAATCTATCCAGCCGTTTTGCCGTGATGGTGGAACAAACAAACAAACAGACAAACAGACACGAAAAGTAAAAACCACCGATTCGGTCTTGAGTTGACCTAAAACGGATAAATATCTGAAAAATTGGCAAAACAAACGAAATTACATACAGCGGACCCCCTACAACTTTATTTATAAGATGCTACGCCTTGGAGTTCGTTATTCAAAAATAATATGACAATGTGCGCGACACGACAGATTCAGAGTTACAACTGGCAGAGAAGTGGAAAGAACATTTTATATTATACTGTAGATAAAGTATTAATTTGACTGGCGGTCACTATTGCTGCGGGTTTAACAGCTGAAGTGGATTTACATAATATATCGCTTCATGATGTAAAAAGGAACTGCAGTCAGTTGTAGTAGTGAACAATAACCCGAAAGTAATGGGCTCACTTTGAAGAAATTATCTGTATTGGTCGAAGGCAGTAGGTCGAAAGTTCAGAAAATTCGTACCTATTAAGAAAAATATCTTGCTGTCGGTTTTACAACTAATAACGAGACACATCCACAGGCAGCGCGTATTATTTGCAGCAATGTGTTGTTCAACAATTCAAGGTTTCGATCGAAATAGGGCATGCTTTTTTTTTTTTTTTTTTTTTTGAAAGTGAGTTGTACAAAGTTGCATGTACCTTTTAGGGGTACACATCGCCCATGCAAACAATCGCGAGCTACAATGACCATACATTAAGATATGTATACAGTACGTATGGCCTGAGAGAAGGTTTGCTAATAACGTTCCGGGTGGTTCAGATACTTCGCAGTAGAACGGGAGGTCTACTTGATTCACTGTACGAGATTCCATTGTGATGTACGGAGAGGCTACACGCAAAAACGGAAGTCTGTGAAGTTGCCGAGGAAGTAGGGGCTGCAGACTAACCGCGAACACTATTCGCCGGAACGCCGCGTGAAGTATCTGTACATGCCTCAGGGTACAAAGAGCTCTAATACGTAAACTCTCGTTCGTTCGTTCGTTCGTAGTCTGTTTACCCTCCACGGTCGATTTTTCCCTCGGACTCAGTGAGGCATCCCACCTCTACCACCTCAAGGGCAGTGTCCAGGAGCTTCAGACTCTGGGTCAGGGTATACAACTGGGGAGGATGACCAGTACCTTGCCCAGGCGGCCTCACCTGCTATGCTGAACAGGGGCATTGTGGGGGGATTGGAAGTTTGGAAGAAAGAGGGAAGGAAACGGCCGTGGCCCTAAGTTAGGTACCATCCCGGTATTTGCCTGGAGGAGAATTGGAAAACCATGGAAAACAACTTCCAGGATGGCTAAGGAGGGAATCGAACCCCCCTACTCAGTTGACCTCCCGAGGCTGAGTGGACCCAGTTCCAGCCCTCGTGCCATTTTTCAAATTTCGTGGCAAAGCCGGGATTCGAAACCGGGCCTCTGGGGGTGGCAGCTAATCACACTAACCACTACACCACAGAGGCGGACACGTAAACACTCATTCTAGTAATATACGTAGCAATGGAAAAGTCACGTTATACGAATAATTAACTTGTGGATATGCTGATTATATTTGCACAGTGACGTCGCAGTTACGACAAGTAGCTGCGCTCCATACGCTGCACTGTAATAACCAGGCTGACGACATTCAGATCACAGTAGGTTCCGGAAAGTAGAGAATAGACTCGACCATTGAAAGCACAACAGTGGGATCGGTAGAAGAAGAATATGGTGAGAGAAGCTGTTGGCACGGAACCTCATACAATTACTAGAGCCATAGCACACATATTGGAAAAACGACATGTTTAAACGCATAGAATATTATCCAACACAATTTGTACTAGCACCCGGTAAAATGGAACACAATGGATGGCCATGTCGGTCGCGAGGCTTTTGCAGTTGGATCACAGAAAAAAGTGATTGGTCCACAACTGAGTATAAACTACTGTGTTACTTAACGGGAGAATCTGGAGATGGATTACCACGAAACTTTGTGGGAATGTTACCTAAATAATATTAGGTATATCTCAAAAAATTATTTCTTACACAATTTCTTAAATAATTTTTTGAAAATATTTTTAAAATGTTTAATTTCACTTTTTCATGAAATTTAATTTAGATGTTAATGAATAATTGTAATTAGTTAGATAATACTTCTTTAAAAAGCACTGTGTATTGATTTTTCTGTATAAGGAGATATATTGTACTAAAGTTTGTGACTTAAAGATCCCTACTACTTGAAAAAATCTGCAATCAACATTTTATATACAGGTTTCCTATTACAGCTGTGATATACCATACAAATTTTGTTATATTTGGCAGTATATTATGGGAGAAAATGGGAATAATACGTCAAATCAGAATTGACGGGAAAATGAAACCAAAGTTCCAGTGACGTTTCCTTTCTGATCCATTACCTAAAAGTCACCAGGACCGTATGTTTTTCCTTCTTTTTCTTTCTTAGCATCTTCTGCACGAATATTGGCAACTCTGAAAGTAAGTTTCTTCTTCTTCTACTCCGAAGAACGGTGGTACTTTGTTTCACTCTACGACGATCCCTCTTTTTACTCAGGAGTCTCTTGACTTCGCACATAGAGCGTCTATGTGGAGTTTTGGCAACTTTAGTACTGCATTGTCCTTGGTTGACCAATGAAACATACAAGAATAAGAATCTTGTACCTAAAAAACTTCATTATTCCACTTATAGGAATACCAATATAAGCATAAGATGTTGCTTAATGACAGTCGAGTAGTGAAATTTCAGTCCGTAGCAGGTTTTACAAATTCACTCAGAAATATTGTAGATCTTACAGCTCGCTTCAATATAAATATATTGTGAAGGAGGGGGGACGACGACGACGATGCATAATTGTAAAGAACATGCATATTTGATCAAATGACACCATAACCTAACAAAGCAGTTCGGTAGGCGCCCCGCCCATTTTTACAGTGTGCGGACTGGTAAACAAAGCATTATTAGTGATAAATTGTTTGATTTCAACGGAATAAATTCATGACAAGGAAGAAGAAACTCAATCCTTTCAATTTCAGCCATAAAATTGTTTTCGTCAAAATGACCAAAACATCGATTCTTATCTCCAGACTGTCGCCATAAATGGTGCCAGTATATATCGTAGTTGTACCCACGCAGACGGCTGTTTCACAATGTTCTCAAATAGATACTGGCCCTTAGCACATAATTATATAATTAAGAATGAGAATACATACGTTATCATTATACACTGTTATGCCTCTCAGCGTTCAGTCTGCAAGCCTCTGTGAATTTACAAAAAGTCGCCACAATCCTCGATTTGCAACTAGTGTAGTGGCCTCATTTAGTTCTATACCTCTTATCTTTAAATCGTTAGAAACCGAGTCTAACCACCGTGGTCTTGGTCTACCTCTACTTGTCTTACCCTCCATAGCAGAGTCCATTATTCTCCTAGGTAAGCTATCCTCCTCCATTCGCCTCACATGACCCCACCACCGAAGCCGGTTTATGCGTACAGCTTCATCCATCGAGTTCATTCCTAAATTAGCCTTTATCTCCTCATTCCGAGTACCATACTGCCATTGTTCCCACCTGTTTGTACCAGTAATCATTCTTGCTACTTTCATGTCAAATCAGAATAATTGACGGGAAAATGAATGAAAATTATTTGCTATATTTCGCACGATATTGAACTTTAGATTTCAGAATCTTAAATCGAGAGTGTGGCTTCGCGGGTTGCGTCACGTAGCTGTCAGCTTGCTTTCGGGGGATAGTGTGTTGGAACCTACACTCTCGGCAGCTCTGAAGATGGTTTTCCATCTTCATTTTCACACCAGGCAAATGCTAGGTTGTACCTTAATTAAGGCCATGATCGCTTTCTGGCCACTTCCAAACCTTTCTTATGCCACGTCCGCTATAAGACCTGTCTGTGTCGATGCGACGTAAAGAAAATTATAAAAAAGTTCCTTTAATGGCCAAAATTCTAAGAACGGATATTTCACACGGCGATTTTCTCAGCTGCAACGGCAATATGTAGTGTCTTAATTTACTAGGTTACACCTCTGAGATTGCCTCATTCAACTCCATGGACTGCTTATGGAGCTATTTATGCGATTACATTCTTGCAAGAATGCCTTCAAACGGAGCTGATCTGCAGCAACATCAATTATCACACCGGGAACGTTAACCCTTTCAGTCCCAAATTATTATTTTTGGAAGAAATATTTTTCTTGTTTAGAATAGTTGTTTTAGAACACAGTGATCATGTTTAATAACAATTTTCAAAATTTCCCAAATACATTTAGAAAATCCAGCATGTTGCTCTAGGTTAACATTGGGAGCCTGTGCTGATATTCAAATGCAACATACATATTTCACATAGCAATTGACATAGTGTTCTTCTGTACACAAAATTACATCTAACAAACAAAGTAAGCTATACCTAACATTGTCTCACAATATAATTCTACAAAGGTGAATAGAACAATAGATTATGCCTCAAAAAATAACTTTATTCAATTACTTGTTATGAAATTTGAAGAAGCAGTTTTTAGCTCCTGTCAAGCACAAATTAACACCACATTTAGAGCAGGTCAGCTGGGTGATTCCACTAGGACAACATTTACACCAGCCTTTCTTTTTTCATACTGAGGCCAGTGTGGATATGCATCATATATCATCGACTGGTCTTGGAGCAAACTGTTCTCGACTGGATTCTGTAATTGGACTGCCACTTGGTCGGCCACACTTTCGATTCAGAACTTTCCCTGCCCTAGTCAGTTCTTGAGATATTTCTAACTGAAATTGTACAAGGGAATACATGCATTTTTCTCCTTGCTGTTTTTTGTATTTACGGTACAGTAGCCAACCATTGACTACTGCAACACTAATACACCAAAACACAATTCTCATATACCAATTGACCGATCTAATGTCTATTCTGTATAGCTCAAGCAGCATATCTGCTAGATCTACTCCCCCCATGAACTGATTATATTCTTTCACCACTTGGGAACACTCTATTCCCACAGTTTTCTTTCCCGACTGGCTCCATCGTTGGCATTTATCTTCTGGATCTACACCGATATATGTAGAAATGAAGTTGATTGCCTTCCCATTCAACCACCGAATGAGTGCAATGTTGTGTTCATCTTCCACTCTGTAGTCATAGGTACCTCTTCCTTTTTTCTTTAGGTCATTTTCAGCCATAAGCGGACATTTCCCCATTCTGTCATTCAGGATGGTATCAACACAAAAAATACCCCTTTCTTTCAGGGCAATGGCTAACTGCAGGGAGGAAAACAATTCTCAAAGTAAACTTTAAAATTTTTATGATCAGGAAGTTCACTTGTGAGAGCCATTACAATGTCGCCAGAAAAACCTAGACCCACATATTTTACCCTTCCCGGTATAAAATTCAAAATTCAAAACGATACTTTGGACGTTCTCTCTTTTCTGGGACATGTTCGCTTATGTTGTTGTCTAAACTTCTCCCAGCACATTGTTCTCCATAATCTGGATTTGCATCTGTGACCTACAGAACAAATTATTAAATCAAGGCGAGTATGATGTTCATAATACACTATTTATATATAGGCCTATATAGTTACAAAATTCATCTATCTTCGAAGTCAGATACTGTCCCGTCAACAAGATTCTCGAGAATATCCTATAATTCTTCTCTCTTTCAGTGCCCCACCGAAACGCTTCATCTTGCTCATTATTGTTTTGAGGTTAGGATATGGTAACACAGTTTACCCCTTGAGTCCAAATGTTGCTTTAGATTAACAACATCAGATATATTTATAACAAAATAATATTGCTAAATTTAATTATATGTGTTACACACAGTATTTTGAAAGGTTTTTACACAAAGCAAAATAAATACACTCCTAATTCAACACACTCTCACTTATAAAATGCAGAAAGTAAACACCAAGACATCATCCTCCATGACCATGGAGTGCACCACTGTCAACTTTTTTATCTAAGAGAAATTATATTCAACATTTCTGCAATCTCTTGACTGATTATGGAATCTTATATCTGTAGTTAATTCACAGCAACATTGGGACTTAGGGGAAAGTAATAAGCTTAGTGCATGTATGTACTGAATATCATGTTAACCTAAAGCAATATTGGGACTGAAAGGGTTAACAAGAGGGCGAAGGAGAAGAGCAGCACTGAGTGTGGAGCAGGCAAGTGGAGAGGGAGGGGTATTTTGAATGTGTGTTTGTGTACATTTGTCTTTCACTTTACTTTCTGTACAAACAATGTGCCTGCCAAGCGAGGCAACCTAGGATATTGTGGGGAATGCACCTCAACTCAACATACTGCACGGAATACGGTATGTATCTAAATCATCCCTTTCATATAACGTGACACATTGAGCTTAATATGCTGCATGCATATTTGCTTGGATCGTTTACCTACAGCAGTGACGATATATGTGGATTTCACAGGCATTTCTTCTATCTCAATATTCTCCTTCTTTCTGTCCTCATACCACTTCAAACTTACACATGATCTTTGACTGCCTGAATCCAATAAAGCCTGATACTGCGCCCTCCATATAATGATCGTAACAACGGGGTTACAGTTTTAAATAAAACTGTAAACCAAAATTTATATTTACTAGCATAGAGACTTATACTTAAAACACAGGGGTAGGATTTTAAATAATTAACCATTAAGTATCGCTTAAGAAAGAAAATTAACGCAATATATAATACAACTGAAATTATTATACAAAAAAATGAGATGAATCGGAAAAGTTTCCTTAAAGCGTGGAGGAATTTAGAATTTAATTTACTGAATTTACTATTGCTTGCTTTATCTAATTGAAGCTCACCAATTGCAGCTTCCGTTGAAGTCATCTGGTTTCCATGGTTGCTCGTTCTCTTCTTCTCGATGTAGACTTTGCTCCATGGACATCCTTCCTTCCTTCTCTGATATGGTACGGCTATCTGGACTAACACTTCCTACATGCCTAGTCTTTAAATTATACATTGGCCCTATACTTGTAAAAACTGATCAGCTTTGATCGTAAGAGGAGAAAATTCAGAGATATGAATTTTTTCATAATAGTAGAAATCTCAATCCAACTGAGCTATACTATTTATACGGTACAGACTTGTGCCAAAATTACGTAGACTTGAACTAAACATAGTTCTTCGTCCATAATATTTACTGAAAATAACACAAGCCGTAAGCTTGTTTCGTTTCACGTAGATCCGATAACATTACCGCAGCGACAACACATTGTACAAAAGTAACTATGACGCAGAGCGACCACACACTGCATCAAAAATCAAATCACGTCGTTCAAAGTAGATGTTCACAGTAGAAGCAGTAGTGATGGAGTATCTCGTAGTTAGGTTGTAAGGTTGTAAGGTTGTAAGGTCCCGTTCTCGTGTTGAGAATCAGTATATATCCGGGCTCACCCCCACTATTGGTAACAGTTCAATTTCAAAACTCATATACAACGAAGTATCTGATTCGATAGATCGAAGCATCAACTCCCTTTCTCTTCTTCCTCGACAAGTCCAGAAGGCGTGGCGATGATATAGCTGACCAGCTTGCAAGCCTCGCGCACGGGTCGCTGTTTACTAGCCTTGGTCATAAAATAAACCCATGACTCACGCAAAATACCAAGCTTCAAGAATAACCCTCCGTATACACAAACATGAGATGAAATGAAAACAACTATGTCTCAACATATTAACCGTATTTACAACATAATGAATTCTTATCCTACATAATATAATAATTTAAATAATAAAACGAGGTTATCATATATACAATATGATTCCAAAATGCCTTGATTACAAATGATTGACGTTGAATAAATATGTTATTACAAATAATTGCCGATGGCGGATAAACTTGATATCAAATGATATCGCGTAAAATGATATTATATTAAATTAGTAGGGCTGGAGAAGCCTGGACGGTTATATACGCCCTCCTGTTATTTACAGATATAACATATATGAAAATAACACACTTCAACAAAACGGCTGATATACACATCATTACATCTTACAAACACTTAATAAAAACATACATAATCAAATCTTGTATCTCACTGTAGAGTGTCTGTTTCAACTATACCAGATAACATTAGTAATAAATCCTGCCAATTTTCTTGCAAAAGTTTGTCAGCAACACTCATAATATATACAACAAAACAACAGGTAAATAACTATCTTTGCACTTCAGCATCAAAGTGTTCGGCAGTTCCAGGTTATATTATATATACACCACACACACACGTAATCACACGTGGCTTACCTCCCTTAGATGGCCGCAAGCAATTTTTGTTTTCATTGCAAAAAAATATACTTAGAAAATTATTGCATTAATTTCCTTCTGCAGTTTCAAAACAAAATCCCAAGTTACTCATGGCTTCTACAATGGTGTCAGGTCTAGGTTCACAACCTATACATGAATTCACGTTTGCTAACTCAAGTACATTTAATGTTATCAAAACAACACCTGGGAGACATTACACTTAATTCGCAGAAATATATCTTCTCAGAGAGCGAATATTATAAGTGCCAAACATGACACGATTACCATCTTTCAATCTATATGCACGAGGACCAACCCGACAATGAATCTGGAATGGACCCTGATACAACAAAAAGAATTTCTTCGTCACCTTCTCTTCACTGGACGAGAGCATGGGAACACGTAACAGAACAGAATCTCCTACCTGAAATTCGTCTAACACCTGACGTTTCTGCTGTCTGCTACGCTTCTCAGCCGCTTTAATCAAATTCTCTCTCACTAATCTGACATATATCTGAGAGACCCGCTGAGGTTCCTGTGTAATACCTAGTACTTTTGTCAGCTCATTCCTTGGACTGCTGCCAAAATGAACCTCTAATGGGGTGAATTTCGTACTATCATGCTGAACCATGTTAATCCATTTCTCAATCAACGCTAAAGAACCAACCCACGCAGTGTGCTTGTCATGAACTAAAGATCGAAACATCCTACCTAATTCCTTCATCGTGCGTTCACACATATTCCCTTGCGGATTCCTAATTGAGGAAAAAAATATGTGATACCTAACTCTGTCATCACAGCCTTCCACTTCTTCGATATAAATTGAGATCCGCTATCAGATAATAACCTACTAGGCGTACCTAATTCCTAAACATAATTGTCACTAATAATCTTACTACAACTAAGACCTGTCGTTTTACTAAATAAAAGATTGACATCTTCACTACTCGAAACTTCTATTATACCATCCTCTAACATAGCTTCAATTTGATTGTCAACTGCTTTAGCATACTTATGTGGAATCGGATATCTAGGTCCAGCGAATATACTTTTATCCAGCACTGAAAATGAGTGTTCACACACATGTGTTTTGCCAGGTTTCGATGAAAATACTTCCTTGTGTCCTCTCAACCCATACAACAATCGGTCCCTTTGACCTTCTTCCAAATTGCTACTATCTACCGCTTCTCTCAAAGCATCATCGTGGTTCTCCTCTAACCACACTTCACACAACTTAAAATCCTCTCTCTCTTCTTCTTTTAAAACCTCATTAACACACCACATGTTACAAACCTCCACTTTCGTCTGAAATTCGGCATCCCACGTGACTTTAACATCCTCATTATCCCACCTTAAATATACTAACGCCTCATTGTAATTTAACCGAGCTGAGTATAAACTTAGCCAGTCAGATCCCAAGATAACATCAAATATAAGATTCGGAATAACAAGACAGATCTGAATTTTCGACTTCCCGTTAATACAAATAGGTATGGCAACTTGTTTACATATTTGCTTGGATCGTTTACCTACAGCAGTGACGATATATGTGGATTTCACAGGCATTTCTTCTATCTCAATATTCTCCTTCTTTCTGTCCTCATACCACTTCAAACTTACACATGATCTTTGACTGCCTGAATCCAATAAAGCCTGATACTGCGCCCTCCATATAATGATCGTAACAACGGGGTTCTCACTTTTACTACCAACTTCGACTTGATTCACTTCAACTTCCCGTAATAACTCATCTCTAACATCGAGATCATAATTCATGTGCGTCATTACACAATTTCTCGCAACATGTACTGAAGACTGATAATCTGATCTCTCATTACCGTCTACTATCAGTTTAAATTACTGTGTCTCCTTGTATCCTGATTTCGGCTTGTACCTTCCTCTACATTGCGTTCCCTCTGAACATTCCTATTTTGCTGGTGTGACTGATTAGCTACAGGTTGTTGTCTCGGTTGAAACTGACCACGGTGATTGTGTTCTTGTCTTCTGGGTGGTGTTTGATAGTTTGTGTGCTCACGTGTACTATTACTACTTCCTAACGCATCGAAACTTGCTAGCAATCTTTCCATTCCCTGAATAGACTCTATGTGTTGCATACAGCTAGCTTCGCGGATTTTGTTCGGAAAATGTCTGAGTAATAACTTCACAATATCTCTCTCCGCTGACATCCCATCTACGTTTTTACAAATCATAACGTGGGCTAGAAAATATTCGGTCATAGAAACTCCTTCGTGTGGCCTAAATTTCCCAAAGACAATGCGTTCTCTTTCCCTGCTTTGTATAGCTTCACTCCAAATTTTTTCCGTGAAATATTTCTGGAATTCCACCATACTGGTCATGCTGCTCTTATACACCGCAAACCATGATTTCGTTTCCCCAATAAAAGCTTTACCAATTATCTCTAACGCTTCTTCCCATTCAATGATTCCTTCTTCGATTCGCTTTTCAAACCGTTCCTTAACAGTGTTTAAAAAATCTAAAGGGTTTATCTGCCTCCCATTGAATTTAGGTAAATCAGTTTCATATATGAAATTTGTACCATGGCACTGACTTCTTATATTACCTTGCTTTTCTCTGATTTCTTTACGTATTAGTGCCTCCGACCTCTCAATACGTTCATTAATTCTTTTCTCTCTAGTTTCTACGTCATTTGCAATGTGTTCCTGTCTTTCCTTGGTGGCTTTAATTTCAATACCATATTCCTCTGCTTTTTAAACTTTTCATTACATATTTTGGCATTAATCTCTACCTTACCACACAGATCATTGTATTGTTGTTGTACTTCTTCTCTAACTTTACTAACTTCTCCTACTTGTTCCTGCATTTTACAATTAATTGCTGTGATCTGCTGGTCTACTTCGCTCCTATGTTCAGTTAACTTACTTTCTACCACTTTCTCATGCTGGCTACGTCTCATCTCCCGTTCCGCTAACTGATTCTCAAAAAGTTTCTGCTGCTCTAGTGCATCATCTAATCTATGATCTAAAGCATCCATCCTAGCATTCACTTCTCTGCTAATTTCCGTTTTAGTCTGTTCTATCTCCTTGCTAATTTCGGTTTTCCTCTTCTGTAATTCCATCTTTATTTCATTCGTTTGCTCAAATATTCCTTGCATCATCACAAACAGTTGTTCAATATTCTTATCACTATTCGTATTACCTTTCTCGCCGTCCATCCTAGCTACATCAGATTCTGTACTATTTTCCATGTTCCCACCACTCTCTACCGATTTATCTACTTCAATACTTTCATCTACAACATTCCTAGAATTCAGTGTCTCGCCTCCCTTTACTAAGTTTCCGCTACGTAATTTCATATCCTTTTCACCTTGTGCAGCCATGATTCCCCCAAAATCACACATACAAATTATATGGACACTCACTTAGCCCCCACAAACACAGACTCTACTTTACTGCTTTCCTTCCACGAATACTTAATGGTTTTCGAGCTCCACGTTGGTGCGACAAATGTAACTGTTCCACCTCGTCAAAACACTTGGGGAGATGAAAGTTATTATCTTGGGACACATGAATATTAAATAAACTATTTGTGGCTTGCCCGCAAATTGCCACGCAAATAGAAACAATTAACATTCCATGGTTCCCCATTGCTCTATGTAATGTTTGGGTGCCATGGTTACAGTTTTAAATAAAACTGTAAACGAAAATTTATATTTACTAGCATGGAGACTTAAACTTAAATCACAGGGGTAGGATTTTAAATAATTAACCATTAAGTATCGCTTAAGAAAGAAAATTAACGCAATATAAAATACAAATGAATTTATTATACAAAAAAATGAGATGAATCGGAAAAGTTTCCTTAAAGCGTGGAGGGATTTAGAATTTACTGAATTTACTAATTGCTTGCTTTATCTAATTGAAGCTCACCAATTGCAGCTTCCGTTGAAGTCATCTGGTTTCCGTGGTTACTCGTTCTCTTCTTCTCGATGTAGACTTTGCTCCATGGACATCCTTCCTTCCTTCTCTGGTATGGTACGGGCTATCTTGACTAACACTCCCTACTTGCCTAGTCTTTAAATTAGACATTGGCCCTATAATTGTAATAACTGATCAGCGTTGATCGTAAGAGTAGAAAATTCAGAGATATGAATTTTTCCATATTACTAGAAATCTCAATCCAACTGAGCTATACTATTTATACGGTACAGACTTGTACCAAATTTCCGTAGACTTGAACTAAACATAGTTCTTCGTCCATAATATTTACTGAAAATAACACAAGCCGTAAGCTTGTTTCGTTTCACGCAGATCCGATAACATTACCGCAACTAAGTACTGTATCGAAGCGATAATACATTGTACAAAAATAATTATGTCGCGGAGCGACCACACACTGTTTCAAATATCAAATCACGTCGTTCAAAGTAGATATTCACAGTAGAAGTAGTAGTGATGGAGTATCCCGTTAGGTTGTAAGGTTGTAAGGTCCCGTTCTCGTGTTGAGAATCAGTATATATCCGGGCTCACCCCCACTATTGGTAACAGCTTAATCTCAAAACTCATATACAACGAAGTATCTGATTCGATAGATCGAAGCATCAACTCCCCTCCTCTTCTTCCTCGACAAGTCCAGAAGGCGTGGCGATGATATAGCTGACCAGCTTGCAAGCCTCGCGCACGGGTCGCTGTTTACTAGCCTTGGTCATAAAATAAACCCATGACTCACGCAAAATCCCAAGCTTCAAGAATAACCCTCCGTATACACAAACATGAGATGAAATGAAAACAACTATGTCTCAACATATTAACCGTATTTACAACATAATGAATTCTTATCCTACATAATATAATAATTTAAATAATAAAACGATGTTATCATATATACAATATGATTCCAAAATGCCTTGATTACAAATGATTGACGTTGAATAAATATGTTATTACAAATAATTGCCGATGGCGGATAAACTTGATATCAAATGATATCGCGTAAAATGATATTATATTAAATTAGTAGGGCTGGAGAAGCCTGGACGGTTACAAAGACAACTCCCTACTCAAATGATAATCTGACCCAAAATATTGGAAATATGGCAGAAGATATAATTCCCCATGTTAAACAGAATAAAGTTTAAAAAGCTATTTGCTTTGTAACTTTATGCATATATTTATGTTCCTAATTGTGATCACATTATGGGTTGTTTTCGATGTATTGATGATGGTAACGAATTTAGGTTAACTGAACAAATGTATGAGTGAATGTAGTTCAGTACCAGAGGAACAGGCGAAGAACTTGACGAACTATTGGAAATTTATATAAATACAAAGGGTATATCTCGGATTGGTGTATATTAGTGTGTACAGATGATGCTCTAGGAATTGTTGTGCGAAAGCATAGTCTTCTAGGGTATATATAAGGGCTGAAAATCCACCTAGTTTGTGAAACTGGGGCATCATAGGTAGGCAGAACGAATAAATAGTGACTAGAACGATGTTCTGCAAACTGCTGTTAAAGTTGTGAATCTAATGAAAAAGCATGCTCTGAACTTCGCGCTTGTTTGATGAGTTGTGTCGTGACTTTTAATCCCATCACATTACTTTGCTTCTGCATGCTGCGCTGCATTGAGTGTTTCGGGCTAGCATACTATCTCGACTGGTTGAGCTTAAACGTGAATCTTTATGAGAGCCATAAAGTTGAAACTTGTAGTTATTTTCAGGACGGAATTTGGACAGTGTTAACTAATATACTAGGCTAAAATTTAAAACTAACCAACTGAGCCTTTACCTACAAGGACTTACTTCAAGCATATTTTCTTTCAACGATATAATTAATGCATTCAGGAAAATGTTCTGATTTTTAATGCACACTTTCTGATAACTCCAGCTACTTTCCATGGCTTATGCAGTTTAGAGAGGAAGATGAATTATCATCTTCCCTGAGTCGACAAACAAAGTATTGAACAGCATTTCGACCACTTGGAATCAAAGTTTGAAGTTTGTCAGAAAGAATGCTCTAGCGATAAAGTGTTGAGAGGCCTTCATATTGAAGGTCCCAACCTGATAAAACGTCAAAAGTGTATTTTGACAGATCAGGGACATCGTTTTGATGGAACTTCTTACCTTTGCATCTAACAAGGGAACATCCACAATGGTGAAGTCGCCGATCGCGATGAAACTTAGCAAACACATTGAGGTACATGTAAAAACAATGCCAGCATCAATTTTAGGCGCCAACATTCATTAGCGCGTTAACTAAGGGGCCTAAAAGTTGCGACATTTCAAGTTCCGCGCGAACAGCGATGAATTCCTCCTGACCAATGCTTAGCCGGAACACTGCTATGTGCCACACCTCTGCTCCTCCTCCCCCCCCCCTCCGCCCCGCCTGGTTCAGCACCACTCGTTTCCCTCTCCCCGCACTGCCGTCTGCTTAGCTGTCGAACAGAACCTGTGCTACACTGCGTACGCTATCAGCCTTCCTCATAGCTCTCCCTTGGAATTTCCACATTGTATAGGCAGTTTACATTGTTGTACCAGTTCGTACAATAGCTATGTACACTTTTACGTATGTAACTGCCATTGTACCCAGAAGACTGTAGTGTGATACTTTAATATGGCTACTTGTTGAATACATAGACCTCTGTCAGCTAAAGCGCAAAAGTACGAGTAAGTAGGACTACAGCTCTGCCTGTGATTACGGTATATCTACTGCATATATAAATGCACATCTTTATTTATTTTTAAAGACTTTGTTTATTACGTCAATCATTCCATGTCATACTCATATCAAAGTTGTCTATGCATTTAATTGATTTATGTTCGACAACCATGGCTGCAATTGAAATGTGTTGTGCCTTTCACTGCAAAACATAAATACATCGTTCAATACAAGCACAAATAAAAACATTCTATCTAGATTCCTTATACCAGAGTACGTAATGCGGGAAATACCAGCAGTTTCTAACTCGGAGTTTATAATTGCTGTTGTTCGCGATTTCGTTTCGTTATGACACAACTGATAGCGTACACAAAATGGGGGTAGGGGAGTGGACATGAAAAGAAGGTCTGGACCTGTAACCATATGTTGATATCCCGAGGTACAACATCTCATTACATTCATTGAGATCCTCTACCCGGGCACGTAATTTCTTTAAATAAAAGGATATTTAACGTTGTTTCAAGGTGGGTGATTTATTTTAATAAATTTCATATGTATGTCCACTCTAAATGACACTACCGACAGCTTCAAGGTGTTTCAGACGTAAATAATAATTTAAGCCTAAGTCGGACGCGGTACCTTATACCACGTTTGTCCACGCCCGATGGTGCTTAACTCGGGGTTGTACCCACGAATTGACAACCCTCCGGAATTAGTAGGAATGAAAATATAACATTTGCATAAAATATGAGTAAATACGTTTAGATTATTTATTATCATTATGTGTGAAACGGAACGTGATTTAAAGGATTTCAATAATTATAGTACGTAAGGAAGCAAAATATAGCGCCGGTCTCGTTCCACAACCAAGCAGCCGGCAAGCGCGAGGAGAAGGGAGGGGAACGTGCCGGGGAGAACCACTTGGAGGGTAAAAGGCGGTGCAGAGGGTGTGTCTCCAGACGGGATGTGTGTGTGCCGGCTTAGCATTGGCCAGCAGGTATTCATCGCTGATCGCGCGGATCTTGAAATGTCGCAACTTTTAGGCCCCTTAGTTAACGCGTTAATGAATGTTGGCGCCTAAAATTGATGCTGGCATTGTTTTTACATGTACCTCAATGTGTTTGCTAAGTTTCATCGCGATCGGCGACTTCACCATTGTGGATGTTTCCTTGTAAGTGTGAGTCCAGTTATTTATATATGATTGAAATTAAAAGTGAGGTACCAAAACCTTTTAAACTTAGAAAGTGATCTCATCATCATCATCATCATCGTCGTCGTCGTCGTCGTCGTCGTTTCCCCTTTTCCAGCTGTCACCGGGTGGGGACAAATATGGTTCCTTTCCACTTCGTCCTGTCTCTCCACCATTCCTCATTCAACACTGTGTTCCAGTCCAGGTTCTGTTGTCCTCTTCTTTTCTTCACAGTCCCTCCATCGTAATCCTTGCCTTCCTCTCTTCCCTGCCACCTGTCTTTCCAGTGTTTGTTTGGCAGTCTTTCATCCACTTGACATGTCCAAACCATCTCATTGTGTTCTGTACCATTTACTTTTTTGCACATTTAGCTCTTTTTGTACGTCTTCATTTCTTACTCTATCCCTCCTTGTCTTCTCTACCACACTCCTCAGGAATTTAATTTCAGCTGCCTGTACTCTACTCTCACCATTCTGAGTCATTTTCAGGTTTCTGCTGCATATGTCATTATAGATAAGCGATATACCTAGTGCATTACTTCTTTAGCCTTCATTGGTACATCTTTATTCCATGTTAATCTCCGTAACTGTTGGTGGAAAGCATTCCCCAGTTGAGTTCTTCTAATAATTTCCCATCTAATTATAGCTATTAGTACAGTTAAGCCAAGATTACGGAGGTACAATTACAAAAATATTTTGAGAGTGCAAATTACTAGGCTGCTGATGTTGGCATCCTTGATGGTCTTAAAGACAAGTTCAACGGGCAGTAAATCTGCAGTATTGCGGAGGAATTCCTGTGATACTGTGTGCATTCGAACATTATCCTGCTGGAAAATGCTTCCACGAGCTCCTGCCATGAAGTTCAACATGTGCAGACATACGGTGTCCTGCACATATATCTGTGTCGTCAATGTCCCTCCTATTACTACTATGGGTGATTGACTGTCAAATGCTATACCCCCACCAGACCAACATATCCGCAGTGTGGATGGTGTCTCACGCCACAGCAAAGGCATGGTTGAGGTGCGTACCTTGAGGCCTCGAGACACGAGCTAGGCCGTCGTCAATGCACAAAGAGAACTTGGATTCGTCTTATAAAAAAACCCAGTTCGAGTCCCTAGCAGTCACGGATTGTTAATCACGACACAACTGTAAACGGACAGGACGGTAGGTGGGTACCAATGACAGGACACGTAATGGGTGCCGTCAGACAAATTTTCATCCAGCCTGGAAATCGCTCGGACAGACACAGAGGCTCACAACAATAATTAGACATGTATCTGAATGGTGGACACCGTACAGTTGGATCTGCTCGTGCTCGTGCTCAGAGGACCATGTGATCAGACGTATGATCCTGCCGAATATCAACAGGAATCCCGAATACCAAATCCAGCCACACTATTAAAATATGCTGTTCAGAGATGATAATCATCTTCTCCCTGGGTGTAATTTCCGCCAAAATGTCGGGTATGCCTATGTGGTTCATCTTGCCCTCCACTTTACTTGGTTTGTTGCGACGGTAGGACGTCCCATATCCTCATGGAAGCAATCCAACCATTGCTCATTTCGTCTTCCTCCGGGTCGCCGTCCATCAGGGCTGGGAAAGAATGCATGTTGTACGGTGGATTCCGCATTATCCCTAGCCACGTGTACATGCCAGCTCACCCTCACGTCTCTAATCTTGTCTCTTATTGTGGCAACGGGTGTTCTGGACGTCCTAATTTCTCACATGCAGAAGATGAAGAGTACGGATTGTTATGGTAAAACTACAGTAAAACCCCGTTAACATGAAATCTAAGGGGCAGGAAAAATCAAGAGTTCTTGTTTAAAATATCAATCCAGACTGAAGAATTAGGATATTAATCACTTCACAGTACAGTCTTGTAGAGTACTGGTGCATTGTACAGTATATGTCACTGCATAAATAAGTGTTAAGGTACTCACATGTTATCTTCGGGAGGAAAATTCAAGTACTCTATGTTTCGCTGTCGCATACCGGAATTCAAGTGTCTTGTCACTCCACAGCCAGCTATCTGATAGGGACATAAGCCCGTTCGCGTTGTAATCCATATAGCAGGAATATTCAGCCTGAGGAGGCTGCAATCCGCTCTACAGCAGCGACAACACAGGTGACTGCCCTTCATTGACTAGGAGCCAAGCCAGCAACTTGTCCGTTTACGCCATTAAGTAGCCATGCATAATCTCCAGGCGTTCTAACTGGCGAAACTAATGGACTCTAGTCGCATAATTTCAGTACACTCAGCGATGACTTCGGATATTGCAGCAAAATATTCTAATATATTCAAGGTGGTTAAAATTCCCTGGCGGCTAGATGCAATTACATCGTCCTGATCACTACCGCTTCCTCAAACATCACAGCTGTTAATCTTAAATAGCGTTCTTTCATTACAGTTAACGTGCACATTATTGAAATTTGTAGTGTAAGAATATAAACTGAATGTTGACTCAGTGACGTTCACGATTGTCGATCTAATTTCACTGCATACTCGTAGGTTAACATCCGAATAAAACATGGTTTGACAATTGTTTTCTTTCAATAACACGCATTTCTTTTATTCCTAGTAGAGAAATAAATTAAAAACACAATGAATGGTATCGATGGCTCGCGTTAAGTGAGACATGATGACGCAGGGGGCTGAAAAAGATTTCATAGTAGCAGAAATATATTTTAAGAAATAATATATTCCTTGCCGGGACCTAAACTTTGTTCAAGTTTAACCGACTGTTCTTCTAGGCGAATTCGTAGTAGTGATATTTTATTGAATATAATTCACACCTCAACATACATATCTAAAGCTAAAGCATATAAATCATACCTCGTATTCCTTGCAGGATTGTAGTCTTTGCCAACCCGCTCCTAGAAGTACTCTTGCAAGAAAATATCAATGTTAAAATGTCAAAATGTTTATGTGTTAAGTGCACTTGTTGACACTTGAGTGCAGCGTAAGCCAGGCAGCACTTGGTGCTAGGAGAATGGCAATCCGGGAGGGTGATATTTCCGGTCAGGTTTGAGAGACATGGTGTGACATGCTTCGAGACCTGTGTATGCACACAATTCTAACTCCACATCCATATGGATTAAAACATTTTGTACATCAAGTCTATCTTAAGTGTTGTAATTAATGTACAGTGTGTACATAGAGTGTTATTTACATTACATTTCATACATGTGTAGGCTCCGTGGCTCAGGCGGGAGCGCGCCGGCCTCTCACCGTTGGATACCGCGGTTCAAATCCCGGTCACTCCATGTGAGATATGTGCTGGACAAAGCGGAGGCGGAACATGTTTTTTCCGGGTACTCAGGTTTTCCCTGTCATATTTCATTCCAGAAACACTCTCCATTAACATTTCATCTATCAGTCATTTATCATTGCCCCAGAGGAGTGCGACAAGCTTCGGCAGCCGACACATCCCCTATCCTCGCCGCTAGATGGGGTTCATTCATTCCATCCCTGACTGGGTCGAATGACTGGAAACAAGCTGTGGATTTTCATTTTTTTCATACGTGTGATTATTTTTAATCCTAGTGAATTGCAACCACCCCATCTCATAATAACTCTATATAAACTCCATTCACCAGTAATTCACAACAACGAAACAATCATAAACTCTGCGACATTTTCCATACCACCCGTGTCAACAACCACTTTAATTGGCTCAGATTTATAAATTATAGCGCCACTTCCAAAATTCAGTACCGACAGACATGATTGCCAACTGTGACAAATGAATTTTATTAAGAAACTACCAAATGTAGCCGTGCTTCGTTACGGTATTCTACCTCGTATATGAATTTCTACGTCAACTACCGTACACGCAGAGAGTAACATTATTAAACTGCATGTCTCCTAGCGCTATCCGAGGAACAAAACGGGGAGGACCCCATACGCTGTCCCCGATGTAATGTGCGCGTTGGACAGTTTTGATGATAGTGGCGGCCACGTTACCCACTGCCATTCACAATCGAGTTCGGGAGTTTCTACTATAACGACAGGCTCACTTGCCTACTGCCAATAACAATCGAGTTCGGGAGTTTCTACTATAACGACAGGCTCACTTGCCAACTGCCATTCTCAATAGAGGTGGGGAGTTTTCATTACAAAGACAGGTCCCCTTTCCTAATTCCAGTCACAATCGAGTTGGAGATATATGATTATAATCGAGGAATGCAACTTTATCTAACGTATGGGAAACCGAAATACGACAAAAAAAAAGAGGTCATAGGACCAAAGTCGTAGTTCTCTCCAAATTGAGCAGCGATTGTGTTATCTGTTTTGTTATATGACTTAACGTTTAGCCAGCAGTTAACCAGAAACGAAGGTATGCGTCGTCATTAATATTGCCTACATATTTCGATATTTTGCGGGGCCAAAAGTTACGCATTTGAACAGCTTGTAATTTTCCCTCAAACAAAAGAGTATCCAGTTTTCGGTGTTATCACTCGCATACATACAGTGAAATTAAGGAAGGTAATTATACTGTTAAGAAAGTCGAAATTGATACAAAATAGGATTAAAACTGAGGACAACCGGATAGGAAAAATATGTAAATACCAAGTTGATATATTGGAAAATAAAATTTCCCTCACAAAATTGTGATGGCATGAGATACGGATTTAAGAAAGAGGTAAGAGAGGAGAGGTGCAGGGATTCTTAGGTAAACAGATATAGGTGACTAATTGTGTTTTCCTGATTATTAATCTTTGGAATGTCCTCTTTAATTTGGTGTATAATACATACTTTCTTCTAACCTATAAATGCTTTAAATAAACGATTTAAGAGTAAGCAATGTGGGCGTGGCATTCTTCTCAGCGTTGCGTCAACTGATTCTGCACCGAACCACGGACTCTGCCCCAAAGGAACTGATACATGATGCAATCACAAAAAAGCACAAGCAGCGAAAATATTTGTACACAATACACTGTCATAGAGGAACTTGAGCCTGTTTTCAGAGACCTATCTGATATACAGTTACTGAAGAAGTGTTTACATGGTCGTACCCAAAATCAGAATGAGTGAATCAACAGTGTTATTTGGTCAAGAATTCAAAAAAAAATTTTTGTAGCAATTCATGCTATTCATTTTTGTGTTTACGATGCTGTAGCGACTTTTAACAATAGCAACTTGTCAAATTGTGAGGCATTGAAGAAACTTAGTGTTGGGTATCACACCGTACGAGCCATGTACAAACTTGAAGAAGAAAAAGAGAAAGCATTGAGGGAAGTGGAAAATGAAGCACGAGAGAAAAGGAGAAAACTGAAGAGAAGGCTGGAAGAAACTTGTCGGGACGATGCAGATGACCCAAGTTATGGTTTTGGAATGCACTGAAACCTTGACAGCAGTTTCCCGTTAGTTTACTTTTTGAAGGATTTAGTGTACCTTTTCTCGTAAACTACCTGAATGAACTTCCTGAAACCTTTACAGCCTTGAAAGTGTGTTTTTGTGAGTATTTTAACACAGGGATGTTGCATTTTGCCTCATAGTGTGCGAATTATTGACTGTAAAACACCTTCAAAAATACAAAAAGAAATTGGAGTATTTAAAAAATTCTGCCAAACAAAACGGTACTTTTGGAAAGCCCTGTGTTAAAGTATTACAAAAGTATTATAGGTTCACCTTATTAGTTGTTGAGAAAAGGTGCGATGAATTTTGTAAAACATGCATGGAAAAGATACACCCTACCGGAGCCCCTTAAGCTTAAAGAGGCAAGCCAGAGGCAAGAAATCAAAACATAAAACAGAAGTAAAAGAGAAATAAACTAAAATTATAGCAAATGCCAGGAAACCCCTTAAGGAGTGAAATAATAGGCAACAATCCGCGGTACTGTTCAAATTCGAAGACGATTGTAACCTCCAACGGTATTCCGCAAATATCTCGCAGAATGGCAGCTTGGCGTCACTCGCACCTTCTACCCAAGGAACAAGCACGAGTTTACAGAAATGATGACAAAAATGGCATTACTTTACTTCCCTTCTGGCAAGCAGCCAGAGACGTTGCCATGGTAACCGGTAGGTTCGTTGTCGGTCTGTCGACTACTCAATGCAGAGTATGAAACCCGCAGAAAATAGTTATTTTTTCTGCCATTTGAAGAGTAAGCGAAATTATATACATAACAAAAGTTGTTTTGAATGAAGGGACGTTTCAGATACAGCCCACGGAATTTACTGAAAATCAGTAGTATAAAAGAAAATTGAAGAAAAATGTCATGGTTTTCTTATAAACCCTCAGTCTATTCAGTGATTTTAAATCATAATATGCATGTCTAAACCTTCCCCTGGATAAGTAGCCTATAATCTAAATATGAAGATCGGTCGAGATCTATCCAGCCGTTTCGCCGCGATGGTGGAACATAAAAACAAACAAACAAACAAACAAACAAACAAACAAACAAACAAACAAACACGAAAGCTAAAAACCACTGATACGACCTTGAGTTGGCCTAAATCGGATAAATATCTGAAAAATTGGCAAAACAAACGAAATTACAGACAGCTGACCCCCTAACTTTATTTACAATGACTGACAGTGACAATGCAACACCAAGGAGGAGTGGTTCGAAAGGGATGAAAGTTGGGGAACAAACAGAGACGGCACGGATGAATAATTGATGTTTTTTTCAAACCGATATGCAGGTTACACAATGCGCACGGCATCGACTCAGTAGGATGTAGGACCACCGCGAGCGGCGATGCACGCAGAAACACGTCGAGGTACAGAGTCAATAAGAGTGCGGATGGTGTCCTGAGGGATGGTTCTCCATTCTCTGTCAACCATTTGCCACAGTTGGTCGTCCGTACGAGGCTGGGGCAGAGTTTGCAAACGGCGTCCAATGAGATCCCACACGTGTTCGATTGGTGAGAGATCCGGAGAGTACGCTGGCCACGGAAGCATCTGTACACCTCGTAGAGCCTGTTGGGAGATGCGAGCAGTGTGTGGGCAGGCATTATCCTGCTGAAACAGAGCATTGGGCAGCCCCTGAAGGTACGGGAGTGCCACCGGCCGCAGCACATGCTGCACGTAGCGGTGGGCATTTAACGTGCCTTGAATACGCACTAGAGGTGACATGGAATCATACGCAATAGCGCCCCAAACCATGATGCCGCGTTGTCTAGCGGTAGGGCGCTCCACAGTTACTGCCGGATTTGACCTTTCTCCACGCCGACGCCACACTCGTCTGCGGTGACTATCACTGACAGAACAGAAGCGTGACTCGTCGGAGAACACGACGTTCTGCCATTCCCTCATCCAATTCGCTCTAGCCCGGCACCATGCCAGGCGTGCACGTCTATGCTGTGAAGTCAATGGTAGTCTTCTGAGCGGACGCCGGGAGTGCAGGCCTCCTTCAACCAATCGACGGGAAATTGTTCTGGTCGATATTGAAACAGCCAGGGTGTCTTGCACATGCTGAAGAATGGCGGTTGACGGGGCGTGCGGGGCTGCCACCGCTTGGCGGCGGATGCGCCGATCTTCGCGTGCTGACGTCACTCGGGCTGCGCCTGGACCCCTCGCACGTGCCACATGTCCCTGCGACAACCATCTTCGCCACAGGCGCTGCACCGTGGACACATCCCTATGGGTATCGGCTGCGATTTGACGAAGCGACCAACCTGCCCTTCTCAGCCTGATCACCATACCCCTCGTAAAGTCGTCTGTCTGCTGGAAATGCCTCCGTTGACGGCGGCGTGGCATTCTTAGCTATGCACGTGTCCTGTGGCACACGACAACACGTTCTACAATGACTGTCGGCTGAGAAATCACGGTACGAAGTGGGCCATTCGCCAACGCCGTGTCCCATTTATCGTTCGCTACGTGCGCAGCACAGCGGCTCATTTCACATCATGAGCATACCTCAGTGACGTCAGTCTACCCTGCAATTGGCATAAAGTTCTGATCACTCCTTCTTGGTGTTGCATTTGCTCTGTCAGTCAGTGTATATAGATCACAAGGTTGTCTCTTTATTATGCACTCCTGACGATGTGGACCAATGGAGTGTCACTGTGAGCCTGGTTTGATCGAATCAATTGAGTGCTATCTCGTCAATAGTTGGTACCATGTGTCACAATCACGAAACTAAGCAGCTGCCAACAAATGAGCCTCGATCTGCGGGTTTCTGTAGCGCGCTCTAGCTGTCTTGCCTGGGGTGTGTTCTGTAGTGTAGCCTGTAATTATTATTAACGGGAGAGAAGGTATTGTGTTTCATTGAACACTTCGAGTTCAAGACCCACGTCCATCAATTAGTCATACCATTAGTGAGTCACACTGTGCGACAGGTAACTAAGTACTCTATGTCGCTATGTTTGGGTGAGTCAATATGCATACAGAAGTTTTATTGTGATTGGCTTCCACCCAAAGACGAGTTCTGCGGCTCACTTAAGGAGAAAAGAATAGAGCTTGCGTGATTCATCAGAGAATAATAGCAATCACGAGCCTGACTTTAGTAGGTACTGTGTACTTAATGAACATTGTGCTGATGGCTGATTAAGTACCTGAATAAGTGAGATAATGGAGGGAGAGTTTTCACAGTGTGTTACTGAATTTAAGAAAACTGGTTTCTTCTGCTGATGATGTTTGTGATTATTAATGTTTTACGGGACCTAACATGTAGGACATTGGCTCATAACCTGCTGTGTCAGTGGTTCAGTGGTAGAGTGTACAACTCATGATCTCAAGTTGACGGTTTTGACAACGCCTGAAGTAGTCGACTCTTGTAAAATGTAAAGCAGTCAACAAACCTGCCCCTCCATGTCACTGGTGTTGGGTGTGTTGAAAATCTCCGGTGGCGCATTCGGTGGCACACGACAATATTACATTAACTCAGACATACTGGCGTCCAGTAGAGTTCCGCTCTTACCACTAGTCAGCAGCACAATCGGAATGCGGAAATTGGTAGGCAGGAAGCCTAAAGACACCATTTTACACGATCTGCAACCCGAAAGCTATTATTATTATTATTATTATTATTATTATTATTATTATTATTATTATTATTATTATTATTATTATTATTATTACCGTGCGGAGTGGCAGAGCGTGTTAATATGTTATGGCTGTGGAGCGCGGGTTCGAATCCCACCGTCGGCTGTCCTGAGAATGGTTTCCTGTGGTTTCCCATTTTCACTTCCAGGAAAATGCCGGAGGAGTTGCTATTCATAGATCACAGTTGATTCCTTCCACCTCCTTACCTAATTTCATTCACCTTCATTTTATCTTCAATAACTCCTCAACTGAATTGACGTCAGGAAGGGCACCCGGCCGTAAAACATGTCATATAAATTCATCTCACCTCATCCCCAACACAGTATCAAGAAACGGGAGTAATGGGTAGATATACATCAATTATTATTATTATTATTATTATTATTATTATTATTATTATTATTATTATTATTACTATTATTATTATTATTATTATTACTATTAGATGAAAAAAGATCAGAAAGCTGATCATACAAAGCTCACTTAGAAGTTGTGCATTTCATTCTTTGCCAGGCACACTTCAATTTTTCTCTCATCGCGGTTCTTATTTCTTCTGTCCATTTGGGTCCTGTCTTCTTCTTGTGGTTACTCTCTGACTCTACTTCCCACTTGCTGATTTTAGTTCTGTAGCAGGTTCGGTCTGCAATGGTCGGTCACTTTGATTCCTGACTTTTCCAGGTCTGGGCGGATTTCCGATGTCCACCTATTTGTATTGATGTTTTCTGTTGCCTCTAATAAAAATATTGTCAGTCTGTTTTCTGCAAGGCGTTTGATGTGTCGGTAAAATTTCAGGCGTTTTTTTTTAAATGTCGGCCGCAAGGTTTGTGAGCTCTTCGGTTTCTGTACGAGACTGCATTCGATATCCTTCATCAGTCAATTTTGGGCCGACAATTTTTTTGATGAAATTATGTTCCTTTTTCAGGATGTCTTCGAGTACTGTTTTTCTGTGGAGATCCAGTGTTTCACTTGCGTATAGTATTTCAGGTTTGATCACAGTGTTGTAATGTCGAATTTTGGTGAAAATTGAGAGGCATTTTTTGTTGTAAATGTTTTGCGTTCGGCCGAGGGCTCTCTTTATTTTCTGGATGCGGACCTCGAGAGCCTTCTGTTCTTTTCCTGTTGGTACTACAATTTCTCCAAGATAATAATAATAATAATAATAATAATAATAATAATAATAATAATAATAATAATAATAATAATAATTATTATTATTATTATTACTATATTTTCAAACTATATATAGACTATTTAACCATAAAATCTCGACTAACACAACCACATCGACCTTAGTGAAAAGTAAGATGGAAATTGGTGATTCCCATAACAAGAAACTATGTCCAATAAGGGTCATTGTCCTCCAAGGTGACTACTGCCCACCCAAAAGGTTTACAGATAGTGGAGTGTACATGGTCGGTCGTTACAACATTCTCTCCCTTACTGCGTGTTTTGCTTGACCGGGCCTGAACTGTCTCATGTTAGACATCCTTTCAGTAGAGTTCGAGAGTATGATTGAACTCTCTTCTAGCTATCAGTCCAGGATTAAAATTCCTGAACGAGACGGTAAGTGAACCTGAGTTAAGGAGCAGACCCACTATGCCCTAAACCAGGGCCTCTCAGGGTTCATGCGCCTGGTGCATGCACTGTGCACGGTGCAAAAGACGACTTGACTTGGTTGACCAGAGTGCAGACTCCCACTCCTCGATTTGGAGCAATAGCCCTGTCTCTCTCCTTTCCCACGCCTGTCTCGCTCGCTCCCCCTGTTTCCCTCTTCCTCACTTGCTCCGTAGCGCTCAAAATCCGAGCTGAGTTGAGCCGAGTTGAGCCGAGCTTAGCCGAGTAGCCCAGAGACGAAGCGTTGGTCCGAGCCGAAACGAGCGGGATCGGTGCACTGTGCACAGGAACTCTGCGCCGATAATTGCACGCGTGAGATTTTGGGCGTTTGAGAGGCCCTGCCCTAAACCATGAGATGGCATTTATCGGGAAATAATAAAGAAGGTATTATAATCTAACTTTCACAAGCCTACTGTAAATGAAATATATCATTAAGGGGAGTCTAAATGCCCCAAGTCATCACTGTAAAACTGCTCATTTTATGCCTCTGTACACCTGAAGCTTGTCCAGCCTCAAACAGCCAGTTTTAGAGTTCGACGTGCGGACTGGAACAGAGCTGCAGTCAGAGAATGTGACGTTTCAGATGCACCTGATCGATATTAGCGAAAACAAAAATGTCACTATGCCTTTCCGGGATCAAAAGGTGGAAACATTGCGGACAGCGCCAGTATTGCCGTACGGGTCGCAGCTGCTCCTCTGTTTAGACCTGTAATGATATGGTATTACAACTTCACTGAATCAAATTAAGTGTCTTGTATGGTTTGCTTAAGATTGATGATTTCCTTGTAGGTAGCGTGATACCGAATAAGACGACAACGCTTAGTATGCTGTGCAGTGCAGCAAAGTAATCATATTTCAGGAGGTTTTCGTGCCCGGAAATGCATTCTTTGGGTGTTGTGCGGCGTCAAAGAGTGACAACGCTTCGTGTACGGTGATGGACAAGCGTTGTACAATTTGTCAAGCATCCTCTGCCAATCCAAGGAGAGAGCCACATCGTGTATTAAATTACAAAACGGTTTCGAATGTTCGACATTTAGTTAGATTTCAGAGCCTATATCGTCGATGCAGAGATTGGTGCACACGTATGGCGTAGTATTAAGTGTGGCGTACAATACTCCTGTATCATCAAAGGAGGACTTCATCGACGATACCACGCAGTGAGCAATTCCTAAATCTTCGATGTGGGTTCTGTTATTGAGTTTGAGGTCAAAAAGTCGAAGCACTTTTACAATTTAATGCTCTTCTTCGATTGGTAGAGGTTTGATATAATGTTGTAAGCATGCGCATCACTACATCCGCAGTGTTGTCAAACTTTGACTCCTGATATTTCACAAACCAGGCACTTCTGTAATTGAGTCCACTGTTTGAAACACTGATCATTTTACCGTCCTGCACAACACACGAAGCGTTGTTCCACTCATACTGAGTCACCCTGTAATTGCAGTAACATTTTTAGAGAAAAATATGTATGTTGAATGTTCTGCACAAAGGCTGGAAACTCAACAGCTTCACCATCAGCTGTCATAGATGGTGCCTACTTCGTTGTTTATGGCCGCCTTCCTCCTGGGAGTAGATCAAACAGATCTTGTTAGACCATTTGGTGGTTGCTGCATACGGTGTTGGCCTCCTCATGCACAACAATTCCAGGCTGCATGTAGCGGGTAACGCCAGGGACGTCCTGAGAAAGCTTCACATTCAAGTGATGGAATGACTACCGGTGGGTCCCGACTTGAATCCCCTTGTTCATATTTGGGACTTGCTTGACAGACGTGTTCGTTTTCGTCCTGTTGCACCACAGACTCTCTAGGAACTCTCACATTCTCTCACAGCATACTCGTATATTAACACTTGGCTATACAACTAACATTTCGACATCCAGCAAAGATTGGAACAAGAGCTTGTGCACAAGATGTCATCGAACACCACGGTCAAGCGAATAGCTCAGTGCTCTCTGTGAAACACTGCGGCGCAAGTCACAGCTTGTAGCGTACATTGAAATATGACATGCAAGTCTCAGCGCGTCATGCAATCTACGGGAACGAATACCGTGGAGTGACTCCGTAGACTTGTACTGAGTACGCCACGTGTCAGGCTGTGATAAATGCTTACGGAGGACATACACGATGCTAAAGATATCAAACTAGGGAAAAACCCGAACTTTTGGACGGAATGAGCGACTATTCCCACTTTGGTTTTGACACTGTTCGGACATAATTGCTTTGTAAAAAGGAATGAGAATCAAATGATACTTTGTTGTGTAATTTATCAGTGAGTAATGCAGGTATATCTAGGAGCATTGCTAGTTGTCAAACCTTCTTATATGCAGTATGGCATACATTCAAAAACGAGCTCCACTAATTATTTTGGACAGCGTATCAGATATGAAATTGACTGATAAGATGCTAACAATTACATCAAAGTAAATACCATTAGTTTGTGTTTTTAAAATATATGGTCTTGACATTCTCTAAATTAATTTGAAAGTATCTTATTCCTTCTCATTTAATTAGTAACTCACATTACCATATGAAGAAAATATTATTTACGAGTATGATTTTGTTCTTTACAGCATACTCGTATATTAACACTTGGCTATACAACTAACATTTCGACATCCATCAAAGATTGGAACAAGAGCTTGTACACAAGATGTCATCGAACACCACGGTCAAGCGAATAGCTCAGTGCTCTCTGTGAAACATTGCAGCGCAAGTCACAGCTTGTAGTGTACATTGAAATATCACATGCAAGTCTCAGCGCGTCATGCAATCTATGGATGTTGATTGTGAGGTCCGATCGGTATAATGACTATTTATTTATTTATGCCTTTGTATGTGGTGAAGTTAGGGCTCTTGGCCCCCTCTTCGACTTAACCACTGTAGTGATACATCATTGTGAACAGAGTTTGAGTACTTAATATTATATTAATTTATTCACGAAGCACAAGATACAGCTACACTGAACAAATTTCACTTGCACTGTCAATAGATTAATTAACAAATGTAAACTTTCATGACAAAATATAACAAATATAACAAAAGATAACAAGATCAGGTACATAGCCTACTAATAACAACTGTCCGAATCGAAAACCATGGGAATGTCCATGTTCATAGCCAAGTCGTCGTGGGTCAAAATTGCTGTATAACCTCTTCACAATCAACTAATCATTAGGAGACTGTTTACACCCCTCCCGAATATACTTTTACTTGATCCTATATCAAGCGTTTGTCCCCTATTAATATTGTTAAAGAGAGTTGGAAGGCGGATTAGGAAAGATCGTTGAAGTATTGGGTGCTGAGTGTGGAGAATGTGGAGAAAGTCTTTGGTTCTGGTGGAGCGGGAAGGAACACGGAGAGAGAAGAGTGAGGCAAGATGTTCCGAGCGATAATGCCCATTTAAGATCCCGTGGAGGAAACTCAGGTCAACTACCTGTCGCCTGATGTGCAGCGGTGACACATTAATTGCCCTTAATACCTGCTGCGTAGACAGATTTCTGAGTTTGAGGTTATTGTTTCTAACAATTGCAGCAAAGAAGGACACTGCTCTGCCTAACTTCTTAGTGTTGGAGGGGGAGGCTGTTGTCCAAATCGAAGAGCAGTAGTTCAAGGGACGTTGAATGATCGTGAGGAAGAAGTGACGAAGAGCAGTTGGATCAGAAATTTATGTGAAACGGTAGAGAATGCCTAGTAATTTCATAGCCTTGGTTGTATATGTTTCTATGTGGTTCTTAAATTGTAATTTTGTATCCAATATTACACCTAATAACCTACACAAAAGTACATTACACTTTTCTAATTCACATTCATTCGATCATCCAATCAAACAAGTTAGTCAGCTGCATTCAGCAGGTAGTCTCGGCAAGCAGTCTTAAAATTAAGTAATGGGGTGGTATTTCTGACACTTACAGGCAGGGAATTCCAAAGTCTAGAACCCGTCATAAGAAAGGAATTGTTGTACATAGATGATTGGTGAACAGGAATAGAAAGAGAGGAACCAGAGCGGGTGTTACTGCTGTGAAAGGAGGTCAACTACTTAAGCTGGATGAAATGTATAGTGGTCTGTCTTCAGAGAGCAGTCTGTATATCTGTATCAGTATGTGATACGTTCGTCGTTTATCAGATTTAAGCCATGAAATAGTGTGATAGTATGGGGTGACATGTGTATCATAACTCAAGACTGTATATATATTTAACAATTAAGCGCTCGCTGAAGTTCCAAGTCTGCTCTTTTGTTGCGTTTACAAGAATGACGTCACAGTAGTCGAAGACGGGAAGCACTAGTGTTTGTATGAGTTGGACTCTCGCATTATCAGGCAAAGTATTGCTGTTTCTTTTAACTGAATGAAGTTTAGAAAAAAAATTGCAAACATTTTAAATATATTCCGACCAGTTTAAAGTTTCGTTCATTGTCACTATAAGATTTCTCACAGTTGGGCTGAATGGAATAACTCCGCCATTCAGTATAACTGGAGGAATAGTTTCGTATCGTATTGTGGTCAACAATTTTTGAGAGCCAATAATGATTGCTTGTGTCTTGGAGGGGTTAAGAAGGAGGGGATGTTTCAAGGAGTAATAAGCATTAAGTCGCTGAATGTCACCATTGATGCCTGTTATGGCTTGAGGCAAATTAGAAGTCTTACAGTGACAGAATATTTGTAAGTCGTCCACATAAAAATGGTAGCCACAATTCTTTAAATTAGATGAAATGTCGTTTATGTACGAAATAAAGATCAAAGGATCTAAAACACTGCCCTGCGGCGTGCCTTCCTTCCTGGTTAGCCAGTGAGAGGTTTTATCAAGGGTTATAATCCGTTGCGCGCGATTTTTGAGGTACGATGAAAAGAAATTAATAGTTCGTTGATCGAAGTATTAAGATTGCATGTTGTTTGATAGAGCCGGGATGTTTATAGTGTCAAATGCGCTACTTAAATCGAGGAAAGTAAGTATTGTCACCAGTCTTTGGTCCATTGCGTGTCGTATATCCTCAGTCACTTTGAGCAGGGCAGTTGCCGTGCTGTGTACCTTCTTGAAGCCAGATTGCAGTGGGTCTAGGAGAGAATGGTTGTTTAAGTATTCCAACATCTGCTCATGAACCAGACGCTCGATTTCTTTGGAAATTGCAGGTAAAAAATCTGTAGTCGGATGGTTGGGAGGGGTCGGTTTTCTTAGGCACAGGGATAACATTGGCTGGTTTCCATTGTGAAGGAAAGGTTCCGTTTTTAAGGCAGTAGTTAAAAATGTGGGTGGTAATTTGTAAAATAACACAAATAATGTTGTGTAAGAAAGTTATTGAGATATCATCCACTCTTCTGGCTTTTGATTTGATAGAATGGAATACTTTTTTAACTTTGTTGGCAGTAACGGGGTGGAATATAAAATCTTATTGGTCAGGTAAAGCGTTAATTACGGAACTGGGTACTGAGTTTGGGAAATTTATTACATTATTTGGTGTTCTTTCTTCAGTAAAAACTTATTTTATTTATCGAATCGTATGTCTGGCACATGAGGTTGTTGCTGAGGTTTCCCTATGCCTAAGGAACGAAGCATGTTCCAAGCACTGCTAGAATTTACATTTGCAGTCATGTTTCGCAAGTAAGTAAACTTACGGTTTCTAACGAGCTGTTTAACTCGATTTCTAAGGACCCGATAATATTTAAAGTCACTTTGGTCATGAAATCGTTTAAAGCGTCGATAAAGTGCATCGCAGTGGGCCATCATGTTTTTAATTTCATTATTTAGCTAAGGACTTGATGGGCGAGTAACTTTCATCTGTCATTTAGGGGCATTTTTGTCATACAGAACGATTACAAGGGCGTTAAACTTGTCTACTTTAGCATCTCTATCGTCCAATAGCGGTATGTCATTCCAGGGTAGGTTGTAAGCGTCATGACTTAACTCGTCCATATCAATGCCTTTTGTTTTTCTGGAAATAACATACTTAGGTTTATATTTTGGCATTCGGAGGGAGTAGGATAGGTAGATAAGGTCATGAGTGGAGATGTCTGGGACTGGAATATGACCGTGGGTATTAACTTTGTCATAATGTGGTCAATGAGCGTGTGTGTGATTAGTAGGCTCTAAACGGAGTATGGTCATATCACAGGAAGAAAACATGTCAATAATTTGTTAAGTTTCGTATGTTTTAGTAAGTAAGTTAGTGTTAAAGTCTCCCATGGAAATAATATGGTCGTAACCAGGCAGTAGGTCAAGTAAGGGAAATTCGAATTCAGCATATTTGTTATTTTGGGTGGCTTGTATACAATAACTATAAGGAGTTTCTGTTGGTTAATAATGACTTCAACAAACGTGAATTCTGGCCCTAGCTGTGCATTGTTAGATGATACATATATCACCCGGCTTTCTAAGTCGTTTCCGCCGTACATGGCAACCCCACCTCCTCTTCTGCCGTTGGATCTATCGTGACGTAAGAGGGAATACCGGTCAAGTTGTACCATACCGGAGATTATGCACGGTGACGTAAGAGGGAATACCGGTCAAGTTGTACCATACCGGAGATTATGCTCGGTGTAAGCCAGCATTCGCTAATACCAAGAATATGGCTATTAGCTTCCCTCATTATGGCTTGAATTCATCGAAGTGCTCTACCGAGGAGAGTGCGTTGACATGGCAGCACTATGAACAGTTGGTAGAGGGAGATAATGCCTGTTTGAGGAGAATACCTGTGGTGAAAGGGGCAGGGTGAGAGGGGGGATATTGCCCAGGTCAGTTTCAGGTACAGAGCTCCGGATCGGCTGAATAACGGAATGTTGACGAAATAATATAGCAGAAATTGCATGCAACTTACCTCCACATGCTGATAAATGCTTACACTGACTACCACTAATACACACACATAATACACTTAGAGAAACACTTATCGAGCTGTGTTGTTTCATTTCAATTGCCAAGGTTATCCCGCAGATTTTTTATGCTGTCCAGTTCCGCGATAGTGGTGATGGATCTTTCGTCCCGTTAGCAAGGTGGATCACGATGCGTAAGTCTAGGGTCCAGACGCGGGAAGGCCCGAAGTGATCCCTAGCAAGGTTTAATATACACTTACGGGTTTTGGTGAGGGACTCGGTAATGTGTACCTTTGTGCCCTTCAGGAGCTGCTTGCCTTCCACACACAATCACGTTCGTGTAACTGTTATAAAGCGCCGACCTGTAGTTACCACTTCAGCTGCTAAGCGCTGAGCCCGCCCACGTTCAACTTCGTTCGGAAAGTTTCCCTCACTTTCTCGTAAGTATCCTCCCGCTGTTCCTCGGAGACTCCATGGATTAGGAGGCAGTTCCTACGGCTGTACTGCTCTCCTTCATCAGTGAGTTCTTCTTGATGATCGAGCTGCCGTGCTAACTTGCACAGCTCTTCTTTCAGCACGGCAAGTTCGGAGGAGATGGCGCCTCGGAAGTTTCGAAAATCCTGACTCAGCGAGTCTAGGGACTCTTCTCTGGGGTTGGCAGAGCTGATAACAAGTGAAGGCCTGCCCCAAAGTCCTTCATCGTTGCTTCGAAAGCATTAATCCGCTTATTCTCCTTCTGGACGGACATATCTGTTATTATTTATGTTCAAACTCGAACCACAGTTGTACAAGTTCACTTAGCGCACACTTGAATCACAAATATGCTACCAGTTATGCGGCTTCTGCGAGATACAGACAGAGCACTCCTACGCGCACGTTACAGTAGACGCCATCTTGGACAGGTATAACGGACACATAGACGTGCGTTGCATTGTCCGTCAACTCAACGCGTGTGTTGCCTCCGCCTCACACAGGTGGTTTTAGAGTTCGCGTAATTCGGCGTGCGGACTGGAACCGAGCTGCAGAGAGAGAATGTGACATTTCAGATGCCCTGTTCGATATTGGCGAAAACAAGAGGAGTTGTTAATAACCACTAAAAGTTCTCACCATGCCTTTCTGGGATCAAAAGTTGGAAAATTTCCGGACGAAGCTCGTATTGTCGTACGGGTCGCAGTTGCTACTGATGTCGCAACAACAAAGGAATCCGAGCTGGAGACCAGCGATGACAACGAAAAAATCTAAGGTCAGAGTTCCTCTAATCGGTTTAAATTAATAAAGTAGGGTTTGTATAATCACTACAAAGTGACAAAACATGTATACTGTACACAGAATAGTGATAAAGTCAAAGTTAATTTATTATTCGTTTCAGGTTACCAAACATTGCGAGAGACGGATGATGCTTTCGAGCTCCTGACCATTTTTGAAAGAATATATATGTGGTATGCCTGTACAACACATGTGCCGTGTATATTTTCTCGCGCTAACAATATGGTATTGGTTATCAAGATGCTCGAAGCTGTTGACTTCCATTCAAGATATGACGAGTTCGAACCCCATTGTCGGCAGCCCTAAAGATGATTTCCGTGGTATCCAATATTTATAGCAGACAAATGCTGGAGCTCTACATCAATTTAAGCCACGGTCACTTCGTTCCTAGACCTAGCTTTTTGTTTCATCCCGTTGTCGCCCAAATCCTGTCTGAGTTGGAGGGACCTTAAACCAATAGCAAAAAGGAAAAGAAAGTTAAGAATAGCTGGACTGAGTGGCTCAGACGGAATAGCGCTGGCCTTCTGTGTACAAGTTGGCGAGATTGATTCCGACTCAGTCTGGGGGTATTTGAAAGTGCTCATAATACGACAGCATCGTTTAGGTAGATTTACGGACACGCAAGAGGACTCCTGCGGTACAAAATTCCGGCGTCACTGCGCCTCCGGAAACCATAGGCGTATTTAGTGGGACGAGAAACGAAAAACATTATCATTAAGAATAGTTAATATTGCTACGTCTTTAACATCTTAAATATTGCGAGACGTAGAGGTATCGGAACTTTGTCCCGAAGAGTTACATTCCGTGCTGGAAGCTAATAACATACTGTTGTTGCATTTAACTACCCTGAAATGTCAGCCGGGATTGAATACGCTAGTTTGGAAACAGAAGAACAACGATAAGGACACTGAGGTCGGTCCCTCCGATCCTTCTGTTTGATGCACGGAGTACAGATTGTCAGTTTGAGATAATCTGTCAAAGATAGCCTTGGTGAAGACAGTGTAAAAGAATAGAAAGTTAAGCAGAACGGCTACTAAACCACATTACTGTGAAATTTTAAATCTACTTTGCATTGTCTCAATGAGATAGGTTCATTGTCAAAGCTTACTTCGCTCGTTTCGTCTTGGATGTTCTAGGAGAGAAAGAAATTTGTGAGAAAATTTGACTAGGTGCGTCAAAAATTATGAAATAAATGATAATTTTGTGAAAATGTCTATAATGAACAAGTCCAAGAAGTCTGGGTGTAGAGAGCCTAAAAGCAGGAGTAATAGACGAGATGGCGGAACGCCACGAGCCGCGAACGATTATGTCTTAACTTGCTGCTCCCGTCCGGGCTAAGGAGCCCGAAAACACCCAGGATGTAACTGAGTCCAAAACAGAGGGTCTCTAAACCTCAACTTCACACATTCACTTATTTTTAACATCAACCCAAGACCCACAGCCATCCCATCCGTCTGGTAAATCCACTTTCGCCGGGAGTGGCTAATTTCTTTGTGGAGCATTTTGAAGGGGAGGCTATTGCTTCAACGCCCGTCAGACCTATGATTTGGTGGAGAAATGTTCACGATACATTTGTGATCTGGACCGAAGGTCCTGAGAAACTTCAACTGTTTCTAAACCGCCTAAATCGGCAGGATCCTTCAATTACATTCACTATGGAGATGGAGTCGTAGGAATGCCTTAATTTCTTGGATGTTCTAGTAGAGAAAGAAATTTGACGGCTCCATAGGACATACCGTCTATCGTAAGCCTAACACACAAATCGCTGTCTCCATGCAGGTTCTCACCACCAGTCAAAGCAAAAACAGGGCATTCTCACGACACTCACCAAGAGGGCGATACGAATTTGTGAGCCACCAAATATCCAGGAGGAGGCGGACACACTCAAAATCACGTTCAGGGGCAATGGTTACAGCGATGTATAGATTCATAGAGCACTGCATCTCAAAGGAACGACTAAGCAAAGCTCACAGAAAGAAGAAATGAAGGGAACGGCCTACCTGCCTTACATTCACAATACCACAGATCGAATTGCCAATATAAAAACCGTCCTTGGCATGTCACTAAAATTGTTCACAGTTTAAGTAAAACCAAGGACAATTTGTCCCCATTATTACACCCTGGGGTGTACAAAAGTCACTTTATTGCGGCAAGGTATACATTAACCAAACATGCCGGTCTATTGGTACTCGTGTCAAGGAACATGAACGAAATATTCGTCTCAACAACCCAGAAAAATCAGCAATAGCTGAGCGCTCCCTATCTTCGGGTCATGATGTCGATTTCCAAGATGTTCGAGCTCTTACCACACTAAATATTAGAGATCTAGGATTATATGGGAAGCTGTGGAAATACATAAAATTCCGCCGGGCTGAGTGGCTCAGACGGTTAAGGCGCTGGCCTTCTAACCCCAACTTGGCAGGTTCGATCCTGGCTCAGTCCGGTGGTATTTGAAGGTGCTCAAATACGACAGCCCCGTGTCGGTAGATTTACTGGCATGTAAAAAAACTCCTGCGGGACTAAATTCCGGCACCTCGGCGTCTCCGAAGACCTTAAAAAGTAGTTAGTGGGACGTAAAGCAAATAACATTATTATTATTATTATTATTATTATTATTATTATTATTATTATGACATAAAATTCCTAACAATTTCAACAGGGACGTTGGCTATCAATTAAGTAGTACGTTGTTGGCAGCCATTAAGGATTTACTTAGATTTTCTCTTCGCTGTCCTTTCAGTATTGTTATTTCGTTTCTGTGTCATGCAAATTCGTACGTTCCTCATCACCAGGTGTTTCATTCCAGGCTTATGTTAGTGTCCTACTTTCATACGTGCGCACACCTGTTATGCCCCTCCTCCCAGACCGACTCTGATGGTGCCGTCAGCTGCCACTTGGAATGCTAGTGCTATGCCAGCTTACGGTGAACCATCTGGTGACTAGTGTTGGCTACTGAATGCATGATTCGAAGCAGTGTATCGATTCATTGAAGTGTCCGAGTGAATCGATTCACAGGAACGGCGAGCTCACGGCACACGATTCAGCTTACTCCCAGCGGACAGTGCTGAGTGGCGCACTAACTGGACGTTGACGGGGAGCCGAGCTTCCGCTGCAGCGAGACAGTGAATCATGGCACATCGAAAGAATTGTGAACGAGCGCGACTCAGTGAGATACATGATACACACGGCTCCTTGTCGGCTCACTGGACACGCGGAGAGCCGAGTTTCCGCTGCAGCGAGACAGTGAATCATGGCACATCGAAAGAATCGTGAACGAGCGCGGCTCAGTGAAACACATGATACACACGGCTCCTTGTCGGCTCACTGGACACGCGGAGAGCCGAGCTTCCGCTGCAGCGAGACAGTGAATCATGGCACATCGAAAGAATCGTGAACGAGCGCGGCTCAGTGAGACACAAGGTACACACGTCTCCTTATCGGCTCACTGGACACGCGGAGAGCCGAGCTTCCGCTGCAGCGAGACAGTGAATCATGGCACATCGAAAGAATCGTGAACGAGCGCGGCTCAGTGAGATACAAGATACACACGGCTCCTTATCGGCTCACTGGACACGCGGAGAGCCGAGGTTCCGCTGCAGCGAGACATACAGTGAGCCATGGCACACCGAAAGAATCGTGAACGAGCCGGCTCAGTGAGACACAAGATACACACGGCTCCTTATCGGCTCACTGCAGCGAGACATACAGTGAGCCATGCTACACTGAAAGAATCGTATGCTATAATGGACTCTCGAGCTCAGCTCATTTGAAAATAATACCTATTTTCATTCACTGTCCTCTTCTTACAGGCAGGTTTAAATACTAGATGGATTTATTTGCAGTGTTAAGAAGGTAGTCACAACATAATTCTGAAGTAGGTAGTATTAGGTTATACTGTTTATTAGTTTAAAGAATCTTAGTATTATAACTTAGTTGACATTTGATAATTAAACTCGCCTCTAGCCTGCCCTATGATTATGAGTCATGCTCATGACCACTCAAAAGCACCTGTTTTATATTGGGAAGAACGGCTCAGTATTCTCTCAGTTCATATGTCAAATCGTTGCACAAGACTTCAATCATATGTGGACAGACGCAATAACAGTATGTTGAATCAGAAAACCAGCGGGCTACTGTACATCTCGGGTAGCCTATACAAAATATGACGATTAAAAAAATCCTCAGCTGATAGAAAAATACATATTTTCAAAAATGACTGAGCGAGTTGTCGTGCGGTTAATATCGCGTGTCTATGCGCTTGCATTCGGGGGGTGGTGGGTTCGAATCCCACCGTCGGCAGCCGTTAAGATGGTTTTCCGTAGTTTCCCCATTTTCACACCAGGAAATGCTGGGACTGTACCTTAATTCAGGCCATGGCCGCTACCTTCCTAATCCTAACCTTTCCCACCCTGCGTCGCCGGAAACCTTCGATGTATTAGAGTAACTAGCATTTTTTCTAAGAAAGGAGTTCATAGTATGAAGTCCAGATGCCAGCTGCGAGCACTGAATGCTGTTGCTGCTCTCTTACCAGCACATACTACACAGATGCGGTAGGAGCGGTAACCAATGAGCCGTGAATCGGATCACTGTATCGATTCAGTAACGTGAACGGAATCAAATGAATCGATTCACTAAAATGAATCGAATGTCCCATCACTACTGGTGACCAATGAACGTATCACTTCCTATTACTAACGGCTGAATTCAAACCTCCATTACTGGAGAAGTCTTCCTCTTTAAGGGTCGAGATTTTCTTCTGAAGACGCGGAGCATAGTTCTCTGCGAAACGTAAAGCATTTCACTTTATTTTCTTGACACCGCACAAGCCAAAAATCCTATATCGTGGCCATAATAATAATAATAATAATAATAATAATTATACTGTTCCACATGATACAAGAAAATAAGGGTAGTATTTGCAATGTTACAATGAGTTACATTGAGGGACGAATTAATGCACAGCCAACTAGGCCATGACCTAGGGCCCTGAGCTTTTAAGGGCATCCCGTGTAAGACTGCACGAGCACTTCCTAAAAATAAAATATGGAGATTACCTTTAAGTTGACAACCTCTGTAGAGAAAAGTTTATCGCTATTAGCTACCGTTTGGGGTCCCGAGTTCGATCCCCGGTACTGTCGGAAATTTGAGAACGGCAGGGGGACTGATATCTAGATATTTGGATGTATGGAACTCACTTCCGCTGGGGGGAGGGGGGTCTGAAAATGGTCGGAGACACTTTTGTGAGCACTAGGGTTGCCACGTCACCCGTATTCTACGGGATTTCCCGTATTTGAAGGTCTGATGGACTAAACTGTTTTAAGAGCATACGGAACAACCCGCTTCTTCAATATACAGTAGTTTTTAATGAAGCAATACTTGAGCTTAAACAAACTTACCATTGTTTAAACTTATATTACAATGTCGAAATTGACGTATAAGTTAATTTATAGGAAAGATAATATATTTTTCGGTGAGAAAGTAACAATGTAATGGCATGTGGCCTCCGGAGAGGCCCGATGCAGGTCTTTTGATTTGACGGTCGTAGACGACACATACAGTATACCCAGTCGGTGGAGAAGTTAAACTAATATGTCAACTCCTTCCAAAGCCGCCTATGTGGTGTAGTGGTTAGCGTGATTAGCTGCCACCTCCGGAGGCCCAGGTTCGATTCCCGGCTCTGCCACAAAATTTAAAAGTGGTACAAAGCCTGGAACGGAGACCACTCAGCCTCGGGAGGTCAACTGAGTAGAGGTGGTTTCGATTCCCACCTCACCCATCCTCGAAGTGGTTTTCTGTGGTTTCCCAGTTCTCCTCCAGGAAAATGCCGGGATGGTACCTAAACTAAGGCCACGGCCGCTTCCTTCCCTCTTCCTTGTCTATCCCTTCCAATCCTCCCATACACGCACAAGGCCCCTGTTAAGGTGAGGCTGCCTAGGCGACGTACTGGTCCTCCTTCCCAGTGGTATCCCCAACCTAAAGTCTCACGCCCCAGGACACTGTCCTTAAGGCGGTAGAGGTGTGCTTCCCCGCTGAGTCCGAGGGAAAACCAACCCTGGAGGGTAAATATATTAAGAAAGAAAAAGAACTCCTTCCAAACCTTCGGAATGAATGAAGAAAAATCTAACCTAAAGAGCTTTTACAACATACATTATCATTATAGATTGTAATGTCTTTCAGCGTTCAGTCTGCAAGCCTCTGTGAATTTGCTAAACGTCGCCACAATCCTAGATTTGCAACCAGTATTGTGGCCTCATTTAGTTCTATACCTCTTATCTTTAAATCGTTAGAAACCGAGTCGAACCATCGTCGTCTTGGTCTACCTCTATTTCTCTTACCCTCCATAACAGAGTCCATTATTCTCCTAGGTAACCTATCCTCCTCCATTCGCCTCACATGACTCCAGCACCGAAGCCGGTTTATGCGTACAGCTTCATCCATCGAGTTCATTCCTATATTAGCCTTTATCTCCTCATTCCGAGTACCATCCTGCCATTGTTCCCACCTGTTTGTACCAGCAATCATTCTTGCTACTTTCATGTCTGTTACTTCTAATGAATAAGATATCCTGAGTCCACCCAGCTTTCGCTCCCGTAAAGCAAAGTTGGTCTGTAAACAGACCGATGTAAAGATAGTTTCGTCTGGGAGCTGACTTCCTTCTTACAGAATACTGTTGATTGCAACTGCGAGCTCACTGCATTAGCTTTACGACACCTTGATTCAATCTCACTTACTATATTACCAACCTGGGAGAACACACAACCTAAATACTTGAAATTATCGACCTGTTCTAGCTTTGTATCACCAAGATGACATTCAATTTTGTTGAATTTCTTACCTACTGACATCAATTTAGTCTTTGATAGGCTAATTTTCATACCATACTCATTGCACCTATTTTCAAGTTCCAAGATATTAGTCTGCAGGCTTTCGGCACAATCTGCCATTAAGACCAAGTCGTCAGCATAGGACAGACTACTTACTACATTTCCACCTAACTGAATTACCCCCTGCTATTTTATACCCTTCAGCAGATGATCCATGTAAACTACAAACAACAAAGGTGAAAGATTACAGCCTTGTCTAACCCCTGTAAGTACCCTGAACCAAGAACTCATTCTACCATCAATTCTCACTGAAGCCCAATTGTCAACATAAATGCCTGTCATTGATCTACCTTTAATTCCATAGTCCCCCAGTATAGCGAACATCCTTTCCCTCGGTACCCTGTCATATGCTTTCTCTAGATCTACGAAACATAAACACAACTGCCTATTCCTCTCGTAGCATTTTTCAATTACCTGACGCATACTGAAAATCTGATCCTGACAGCCTCTCTGTGGTCTGAAACGGCACTGGTTTTCATCCAACTTCCTCTCAACGACTGATCGCACCCTCCCTTCCAAGATGCCAGTGAATACTTTGCCTGGTATTCTAATCAATGAGATATCTCTATAGTTGTTGCAATCCTTCCTGTTCCCTTGCTTATAGATAAGTGCAATTACTGCTTTTGTCCAATCTGAAGGTACCTTACCAACACTCCATGCTAATTTTACTACTCTATGAAGCCATTTCATCCCTGCCTTCCCACTATACTTCACCATTTCAGGTCTAATATCATCTATTCCTGCCGCTTTATGACAATGTAGTTTATTTACCATCCTTTCCACTTCCTCAAGCGTAATTTCGCCAACATCATTTTCCTCCTTACCATGAGCATGGCTGTTCGCAACACCACCAGGACGATTTCCTTTTACATTGAGAAGATGTTCAAAATATTCCCTCCTCCTCTCCAGTGATTCCCTGGGATCTATTATTAGTTCACCTGAATTACTCAAAACACTGTTCATTTCCTTTTTCCCCTCCCTTCCTAAGATTCTTTATTACTGTCCAGATATGTTTCCCTGCTGCTTGACCTAGCCTTTCCAGGTTATTACCAAAATCTTCCCACGACTTCTATTTGTATTCAACAACTATCTGTTTCGCTCTGTTTCTTTCATCCACATACAACTCCCTGTCTGCCTCGGCCCTTGTTTGGAGCCATTTCTGATAAGCCTTCTTTTTACGTTTACAAGGTGTTCTCACTTCATCATTCCGCCAAGATGTTCGCCTTTTCCCATCTTTACACACAGTTGTTCCTAGGCATTCCCTTGCTGTTTCTACTACAGCATCCCTGTATGCCAACCATTCACTTTCTATATCCTGAACCTGCTTACTGTCTACTGTTCGAAACTTCTCACTAATCAAATCCATGTACTTCTGTCTAATTTCCTCGTCCTGGAGATTTTCTACCCTTATTCGTTTGCAGACAGATTTCACTTTATCTACCCTACGTCTAGAGATACTTAGTTCACTACAGACCAGATAGTGGTCTGTATCATCAAAACATCCCCGGAAAACTCGTACATTCCTAACAGATTTCCTGAATTTGAAGTTGGTTAAGATATAGTCTATTATGGATCTGGTACCCCTAGCCTCCTATGTGTAGCGGTAAATAGCCTTATACTTGAAGAATGTATTCGTAACAGCTAAACCCATACTAGCACAGAAGACCAGCAAACGCTTCCCATTCCCATTAGCTTCCATATCTTCCCCACATTTACCAATCAGCCTTTTGTATCCTCCCGTTATATTTCCAACTTTCGCATTGAAATCGCTCATTAGCACTATTCTATCCTGACTGTTGATCCTGACTACGATGTCGTTCAATGCTTCATAAAACTTGTCAACTTCATCCTCATATGCACCCTCACATGGTGAATACACGGACACAATTCTAGTCCTGATTCCTCCAACTGCCAAATCTACCCACATCATTCGCTCAGTTACGTGCCTAACAGAAACTATGTTGGGTGCAATGGCATTCCTAATAAATAGCCCTACCCCAGTCTCTGCCCTTCCCTTTCTAACAACCGTCAAGTACACTTTATAATCTCCGATCTCTTCCTCATTATCTCCCCTTACCCGAATATCACTTACTCCTAGCACATCCAGATGCATCTTCTTTGCAGACTCAGCCAGTTCTACTTTCTTTCTTCCATAAGCCCCATTAATATTGATTGCTCCCCATCGAATAACATTTCGTTCGCCAAGTTGTTTCAATGCTTCAAGAAATTTTCAGGAAATATTTATGGCTTCAGTGATGTTAATATTTTTAAGAAACTAGAGGCTTTACATTTGGGAGATGTTACATTTTCTGGTTTAGATGATTAATGGTTTGAAATTTAGTGTAATTTGACAAGCTTTTAATTTGGATAGCTTGTATGAAGAATTTTCTTCCCATAACATAGAATTACGTGATGCTGGAGCTAGATATACCTGTATTAATACCGATAGTTATCAGAGTTGTAATGTAAACTCGAAATGCGTGAATTTTCTATCTAAAATTAATTTAGATGCTGCTTCAAATATACTAATGATGGTATCGGTTGTTATAAGTATACCAAGTTCGAATGCACATCTTAAGAGGGCTTTTTCAGTTCTTAAAAACGAACGGAATGATGAAAGAAATAGAAGTTCAGCAACCTCGATAAAATCAAAAATTCACGTCTCACTTAATTTTGATCTAGTTATGAAACATTTCATTACTTGATTGAGGGAGATTCGAAATTATTGGAAAAGGCAAAAAGTGAAGAAATACGGGGTCTAAACTTCTAATGTAAAAAATGGAACAGCAAAATATTGTAATAAAATTTGTGCCTACAATGTAATGTTCATCATCGTATTCTTAAGGTTAAGACCTGTCGCTGCAGCCATAGATGTAATCAAAGTACAGTAAATTATATCTCAGTGTTTCCTTGAGCAAATGTCGTTACGTCTCATCGACACGACCTGTCCCCTATTGGCATTTCAAAAACCTGGCAATCCTATTGAGAACCGTCTGGCAAATTATTCTGATCACGCGCTGAAGAGAATTGTCTTTACTGACGGAAGATTACAATAATAGACAACTCAGTCTTGTTGTGTCAAGCTGACAATTGACCACTTTCCTCCTGCAATGAGTGAGGTAAGACCGAGCACACCAATTACAACTTCACAGTGTAAATTGTTTAATAGCTTCAATTGTAGAAACACCAACACATGACAATCTTCTTCCACACATGATTTTCATCCCTATGTGGGGCATCCTTGGTGTTGGAAACTGCGGATGTTTTCAATTGATAAACCCTGCGGATGGGTTGTGGTGACCTTGAGAAATCACTGCTTGTTGGATGATGACACGGCCGCAGGAGAGCAGGCTTAACTACGCCACAGTGAACAGCATTTGGGGGGAGCTGGGCCGTGTCAGCTGCCTGTTAAGTAGCAACGGACCTTGGCGAATCTAACCATGGCCCTGTGGGACATGCAACAGTGGACCATGGTCTTCCGCTACACTGAGCAGAGCAAAGGACCCACGCCTCCGTCGAGTGGGCGATCACGTAATGAGATGTTCTTGAAAGATAAGAACCATCCAGGAAGCTACAAAATTTGGTTATTTCATAGTACAAAATTCCGCTTCTTTCCAATGTAAGTAAGAACAATAGATCTGTATAAATAAATCTGTCTGTCCATTACAAATTTTAATATTGAAAATATTTCTTACCAAACAAATTAGGCTCCCCATACTACGAAAAACGTAAAATTAAGCAATTTCCTAAACTGTACTGAAAGTTGAAGGGCTTAAAGGCCTGGAAGGGTTTCAAATTGTGAGATTTGATATCTCTATCAAAGTTTAAAAAATTGCGAAAAATCACTCCTACACTAAATGCACTTCCGAAAAAACAGCCTTAATCACTTGTTTCCTTATTCGTTTACTATCTTGATTCAAATACTAGCCAAATTAACTACTTTACATGATTATTTCAATTGATTCAATACCCTTCGGATTTTTTAAAAAAAATGTCAAACTCTGCACTTAGCACTGGTAATGGTACAAAAGGGAAAACTGCTAATCTAATCGACCGAGTAATGATGATCAAGAAAAGAATTGTATGTTTCAGGAATAAATAAAGAATATATTCGCATACTTTATTATATTTTATTTACCTAAAATTCGTAGCTCATACACCTAGGACTATAAGTTAAAAACTTCATTTTCCCGTATTGAACTGAGATTCACAAATAGAATTAAGGAAGGTTCAACCTTTTCAATACAAAACGTGTCGTATAAGATGTTCACAACATATTATTTATTAGAACCGGTTTCGACGCTTAATGCGTCATCATCAGCTACAAAAATCACAAATGGGCAAAGTACATATCATAAATATTGCATAAAAGACTCTTGCATGGCTGAATACAAATGATGGACTGCTTTTCTTCTTAAAGGCTAGAAGAAAATGAGTAAAATATGTGTCTTAATTGAACAGCAATGGAAGAGTGGACAATTTTACTACATCGTTTTATTATCACATTCAGACTTTTATGTTCAAAGTATCAGACCAATTTTATGCACAATACTCACTCATCAAACTACTACGCTTTTATGTGTCACATCATCATATTTTACTCATTTTCTTCTAGCCTTTAAGGAGAAAAGCAGTCCATCATTTGTATTCAGCCATGCAAGAGTATTTTATGCAATATTTGTGATATGTACTTTTCCCATTTGTGATTTTTGTAGCTGATGATGACGCATTAAGCGTCGAAACCGGTTCTAATAAATAATATGTTGTGAACATCTTATACGACACGTTTTGTATTGAAAAGGTTGGACCTTCCTTAATTCTATTTGTGTACCCCTAGGATGTTTTCAACAATGAGTTGCTTATTTGAAGGGCTAGAACTGTGGATTCTAGTCTCATAGTTCGTTTTTATCTCAAATTAGGTACACACACAAAAAAAACGAAAATAGGCCCAGTTTATTGTCCATAGAAAATGTCGTATTAAATTAGGGGGTGAAGAAATAGAGCAAGTCAATAACTTTAAATATTTGGGAAATATGATCAGGGAAGATATTTTGTACTACACAAAAGAAATTACGAAAGGAATTGGCATACCAAAAGAAGATTCCAAGAGAAAATTGAAATTATTTCGTGGGCCACTAAACAAAGATTTGAGGTAAAGACTTGCCAAGTGTTATATGTGGACCAAAGCGCTGTATGGTACAGAGACTTGGTCAGTACTAAAGAAAGACGAAAGAATATCGGAGGCAATAGGTGTGTGGATATGGAGGAGAATAGAACGAGTGAAATGGGAAGACGGGGTTAGGAATGAAGAGCTGGAGAAGAACTAATAATAATAATAATAATAATAATGTTATTTGCTTTACGGCCCACTAACTACTTTTTAAGGTATTCGGAGACGCCGAGGTGCCGGAATTTAGTCCCGCGGGAGTTCTCTTACGTGCCAGTAAATCTACCGACACGGGGCTGTCGTATTTGAGCACCTTCAAATACCACCGGACTGAGCCAGGATCGAGCCTGCCAAGTTGGGGTTAGAAGGCCAGCGCCTTAACCGTCTGAGCCACTCAGCCCGACTGGAGAAGAACTAACTACGTTGCAAATCACTAGAGGGAGAAAAATGAACTGAATTGAACATTGTTTGACGAGGGACTGTTTACTGAAAGAAGGACTAGAGGGAATGGTAAAAGGCAAGAGAAAAAAAAGGAAAGGAAAGATATCAAATGCTAGACAACATCAAAGGAAAGAAATATTCGGAGGTGAGAACCTTGGCTATGGGCAGGCATAAGTGGAAATGGTTTATCCCATGACAAGACCTGCCATAAGGCACAATACCTCAATGAAAGGTCTGTCTGTCTGTCTGTCTGTCTGTCTGTCTGTCTGTCTGTCTGTCTGTCTGTCTGTCTGTCTGTCTGTCTGTCTGTCTGTCTGTCTGTCTGTCTGTCTGAACATCATGGCTTGACAGAATTTCTTGAAATTCGGCATTTAAGTTCAGGGATATCCAGAGAGTGATTTCAAATATATTATTATTACATTATTTGATTAATACACGGTGACATAACAATATTAAGGGGACCAAAACAGGAAATATCGAGTTTCTTCGCTAATATTAGCTGTGTCGAACAACCGTGCATAATAAAAGTTGTGCAAAATATAATCTTTGATCTTCTATATTTCGCGATTTTTTTTTTTTACAATTCGAGGAATATTCTTTTTTTAAATCCGTTTACCTTCCAGGGTTGTTTTATCCCTCGGACTCAGCAAGGGATTCCACCTCAACTGCCTCAAGGGCAGTGTCCTGTGAGACTTCGGGTCGGGGGTTATAACGGAGGATGAGGACTAGTACCCAACCCAGGCGGCATCACCTACTATGCTGAACAGGGACTTTGAGTGTGGGATGGGAAGACTGGAAAAGATAGGCAAAGGATGAGGTAAGGGAGCGGCCGTGGCATTAAGTTAGGTACCATCACGGCATTTGCCTGGAAGAGAAGTGAGAAACCATGGAAAACCACTTCGAGGATGGCTAAGATGGGAATCGAACGCCCACTACTCAGTTGACTCCCGAGGCTGAGTGGACACCGTCACAGTCCTCGTACCACATTTCAAATTTCGTTGCACAGTCTAGAATCGAACCCGGGTCACCGGAGCTGGCAGCTAATCATACTAACCCACTAACCACTACATCACAGAGGCGATTCGAGGAATAATAACAGAGATATTCGCGTTTATTACATGTTTCGCCTAAGTATCTATGGAAGAATGAATTCTATCTAAAGAAATGAGAGAATAGGCCTTTCTAGATAAAGACGCAAACAAAAATAGAGCTCAGAAAATGGAACTGGCTTATCAGCTAATGAAAGACATTCACAATAAATAGCCTAACACTGTAAAAACTAAAATCCAGCGCTACAACAATGTCGTAAAAGCGAAATAACTTTATGCAGCGGAATGTATAGGCCTAGTTTTAAACAAAACAAAAAAAAGGAGAAAAGTTGGGAGTACTTAGACGAAAAGAAGTAATAAATAAATACATATTTTTTAAGAGCATGGCACTAAAACCCTGACGGGCCTTGGCCTACCAAGCCACTGCTGCTCAGCCCGAAGGACTGCAGATTATGAGGTGACGCTCGTCAGTGCGACGAATCTTCTCGGCCATTATCCTTGGTTTTCTACACTGGGCTGGCCACCATCTCGCCGTCAGATAGCTCCTCAATTGTAATTACGTAGGCTGGGTAGACCTCGAACCAACCCTCAGATCTAGGTAAAACTCCCTGACCTGGCCGAGAATCAAACCAACGGCCTCCGGGTGAGAGCCATGTACGCTATCCCTACACTGCGGGGTGGGAAGATAAATATATAGCAAACTGAAAAATTATGAGATGTCCTCAGAAAAAGTAGAATTTCATTCTATGGTCACCTGGTCCGAATAAATATCCGGAAATATTGACTCAAAGAATATTTGACCATTTTGACAAAAGTCCCAAAACAGAAATAAGTTGGTTTATCGAAGTGAAAAATGATTTAGCAGAAACTATGGACAGGCCTACATTTTGCAGTAGGGTTAGAGAGTTCGGAGATTTTCAAGAAAATGGTAGAAAGCGTGCAGTTCCCTGCATGAATGAAAGAAAAGTACACAGTCAAAGGATGAAGAAAATCAAGAAAGGAGACAAAACATGAGGAACTTGTTTTCTTTCTTTCTTTCTTTCTTTCTTTCTTTCTTTCTTTCTTTCTTTCTTCCTAAATCCGTATACCCTCCAGGGTTGGTTTTTTCCTCGGACTCAGCGAGGGATCCTACCTCTACCACCTTAAGGGCAGCGTCCTGGAGCGTGAGATGTTAGGTCGGGGGATACATTGACAAGGAGGACCAGTACCTCATCCAGGCGGCCTCACCTGCTATGCTGAATAGGGGTCTTGTGGGGGATGGGAAGGTTGTAAGGGATATACAAGGAAGAGGGAAGGAAACGGCCGTGGCCCTAAGTTACGTACCATCCCGCTATTTGCCTGGAGGATAAGTAGGAAACCACGGAAAACTACTTTGAGGGGGAATCGAACCCCACTCTACTCTGTTGACCTCCCAGTCCTCGTACCACTTTTCAAAAGTTCCGTGTCAGAGTCGGGAGTGGCAGCTAATGGCACTAACCACTACAGCACAGAGGCGCACAGGATGTTATTTTACGAGGTCCATAGATATCCGAAATCGAAGAAAAAAATGTTAAAATATATAACAATATTGGTTTTACGTCCCACTAATTACAATTTAGGGTTTAAGGAGACGCCGAGGTGCCGGGGTTTCCCTGAGGAGTTAGCGTATTTTACGTGTCAGTAAATCAACCGTCACGAGGCTGACGTACTTGAGCACCTTCAAATACCACCGGACTGAGCCAGGATCTAACCTGCCAAGTTGGACTCAGAATGCCAGTGTTCTACCGCCCGACTTAATCAGCCCCTACTTCACCAAAAATCTGTACAACCTTACTGAAGAGAGTTCCAGTATTATTATTATTATTATTATTATTATTATTATTATTATTATTATTATTATTATTGTTATTATTATTCCCGGAATATTGTGGATCACAGAGGTGCAGGCAGGTGCTGAGCTGAATGAGCGGATAAGGAATTGACCAGAGCATAAGTTAATTCACTCAATTTTGAAATTTTATTCCTTTCCTTCCTTTTTTAATATTTAAAATTTGGTAAATAGAAGATCTGAATAAACAATAACAATATAATAATGAGATCGTCATCTCCAACAACAATGACTTAAATCCCAAAAATCAGGTACAAAACTAGAGAGAATTATCAACATGATAATGTACGAGGGATGAGCATTATAGCTCTGAGACAGGTACACTATTTTATAAGAGCATGTTTGCTCCACTAACTTCCCTAGCCTAGGAGTCTGAGCTCCAGAATTAATACAGTACAGCCTCTCAGAGGCATAAATTTCTTCAGCGCACATGAATATATCTGACAATCTTCAAATGAGGTATTTACGGTCACTTCTGCTCAACAGTTTTTCATTTTCTCTTCCGGAAACATAAACAGGGGCAATGAGAGCCCATACTAAATGGCCATAATGTAAAAAGAAAAAAGTTGATAATGATCAGCCAAAACAAAATCCAAGGACGCGAAAACCTGTACTCCTTCTAGAAAACATTTAAAACCGTAACTGGGCTTATGGCCCAAAGATACAGAGGGTGACAAAATAAGAAACGTTAAATACCAAAAGAATGTTAAGCAATTTAGTGAATAAGAACTTTTAGTCACCCCATACAAAGCTGAATGGGAATCAACAGAGGGAAATCAGTCTTTGTTCCCTTACATTACATACAGTATTTCCCAGTAGGGAATAAAACAGAGTCCTTAGACTGACCGAAAATTTTACATTTAAACCACCAGGTTTAGAAATTTACATGAAATGAAAGAGCTTTGAAAGCTTCCCCTCACGCTATCTTCCGGAGCTATCACATATTAAGAAAATTTGGCCATTACCTTGAGTTGCCGGACCTTCCAAATGTCGACCTGCGGCCCCTACCCCCTTAGTACACGGCACACACAATAAAACAGAGCGATGAAGATGACAATACGGCCGTAAAGCGCCCAGCTATTATAGTACCTCAAGGGGAAATTTCCAGACCTCTTTACAGATAGGCTGGATGTCTGTACACACTCCCAATTTTAATTGTCCAGAGAGAATAATCGCAAAATTTCTGATTGTTTGATAGATACAAGAGATTGAGGGGTCAGAAGTGTTGACAACCTTGACTCAAGAACAAAACAGTCTTCAAAACTAAGGTTAGCCTCCTCTGGAAATTAACTTTCCCTTAAGAATTAATTGTCCTTAATCCCACTAGAGGGGGCACTTAGGCCTATGGTAGAGACAACTAATAGTTAAGAATCCAAGTATCTTGCATAACATTAGTTCAAGTTCAATTACCTAGATGACCTAATAGAAGGCGCGCAGTTTAACTGAACGGAGAAGGTGTACCCCCGGTACAATTATTATTGGGCCAGACGGCCAAGGACGTATCAATCCACCCCCGCCCCCCGAGAGAGACATGGGAGCGGAACACCAGCCCGCGCCCTATAAACAGCACTAATATCTATCTGTTTAATAAGTTATCTCACTCCTATCTAGGTTGAACGCTGGACACGAGAGTAGGCAAACAGCCGGCACTCCAATGAGAACTTGTATATACATCTGTTATTAATAACCTTAGTTTTAGATCTGGAGTGACAAGTGTGTTCCAACAACACCGCATAGAGGGACATCGACAGGAGGAAGAAGATAGCCCCTTGCATGCAAGGCTTGGCTCTAATTCCCCCGTCTCCAAAAGGAGACTTGGCACCAGGGACTGCTGGCTGCTGGACAATGGGGCGAACCTGTGGCCCAAAGCCCAGACGGTAGCAGACCCAAGCCGACCCGGCAGTGACAAGAAGGACTGATCCCCATAATAACAGAAAATTGCAAGGAAATGTTTATGATTGCATGACACCTATTCCTAACTCACACAACCTCTGGACTTTATCCAGCCCACATCCTTGCATGTGCTATCACAAGATGTCAGGTTTTACATGTAGGCTCTTTCTTCTTTCTGCCTATGTGGTTTTTTCCTGACCCTTCAATACCATACTTCAACACCATATATCTAACACAAACTCTTGCCGTGGTAGCGAGTCTGACTCGGAAACCGGCAGATACTCCTTGTATCACTTCCCACTCCTGCTATCTCTTTCTTCTATTTAGAAATAATAGCATGTCGGAGGCCATGTAGATTGAGTCGATGGTCACGCAGGGGGAGCGGGCTTCGGCCCCCCCCCCCGAAAAAAAAGTGACAGGTGCACCGTGATATAGATGCTTGCACTGTACACTATGCTGGGCAAGATTACCGTCCGAACCAAGTGACACACTGCCCAACTGTTTGCTTGTAGAAACTACCATACTTTTCAACATCTATCACGAATCCACTTGTAAGTCCAGTAATCCAGTAACGGAATTTCTGGATATCATCAGAGTCAATACGGGTTACTCCAACTGAGATCACCGGATATGTATGAAAGTTTTTCTCATTATTTCCATAATTAGTGTTACACAGAATCTAGTCATCACTTTTGTATTCTTTTCTGATTTATGGTCTTGTTTTGCTGGTTGGTTGCCTCCTCCTTCTTTAGCTTACAGTTTCGTTTGATCTCATTTACCTCTATATATAAAATCGAAAGACCTGACTCACTAACTAATACTCACACTTACCACGAAGCTAGTGGGCTGAAATTTGGTACACTTGTTCCGCGAAAGGTTATTACGGAAACCAGCGATGCTTTATTCCGATGTCTAGTGATAAAGAGTGTGAAATTGGGGTAACTATCCTACATACAATATCACAAAACCACATACTTATCACAAAGGTAGAGGGCTGAAATTTGGCGCAATTGTTTCTTATAAGCTAATCAATATTTTATAATTAGCGTTATTTATTTACCACAATTCTGAGCAGAAATATGGAAGGTCTAGAGAAAGAGGGTGAGACCTATCTTAAGATGAATATTGACATAGTTTTAAAAAATACGTAAATAGTTTTGCGTATACTTAATTTCTTACTGCTCATGCATACTTTCTCTATCGATAGTTAGCTAATCTCTTTTTCCTTCAATCATTCATTTCCTCACATACATCATTTCACTCTACCGGTCTGTCATTCACATGTTCTTGTGCTCACATAGTCCTTTCGCCCTCTTCCAGTCTGTCATTCTCTCATTTCCTTCTCCACATGCTTCCCTTCGCTCTTTATCCTTCTGTCTTTCATTCATTTCTGCTTTCCATCAATCTGTCATGCACTCATTCCCCCACACACTCCAATGCATACAGCAGTTCCATTAAGTGACATTTTTCTTCACTTTTTTCTTTCCTTTTTTATCCCGATGTTTTCCCACATCGCTAAAGGGATATAATTTGAAAGTAAAAGCGTTTTATACCGATGGTTTGTGGTTAGCGAGGTGATATTGGGGTAACTACCCTAAACACAATTTCTACAAATTGCACAAATCCCCCCACCCCCTCATCCCTCATCCCAACGCCAGAGGGATACGAAAATAGAGGGCTGAAATTAGCTACAGATGTTCCTTATAAGCCAATTGGGAAAAGTATAGATGTGTCATACCGACGTCTTGTGATAAACTACGCTAAAAACAATTTCAGTAAATCACTCGTTCTCGACGAAGCAAAAGAGCTGCAATTTGGCACAGGTATTTCTTGTAAGGTAATTCAGGAAAGTGAAAAATTTTATTTCGATGCTTTTTGATAACGGGTTGAAATTTTGGTAACTACCCTATGCACAATATCACGAAATGGTTGGCCGGGCGGGTAGATGCGCGCAGGTATGAGTTTGCATTCGGAAGATAGTGAGTTCGAACCCCACTGTCAACAGCCCTGGAGATGGTTTTCCGTTATTTTCCATTTTCACACCAGAAAAACGTTGAGGCTGTACTTTGATGAAGGCCACGGCCGCTTCCATCCCACTCCTACCCCTTTCTTATACCTTCGTCGCCGTAAGTTCTATCTGTGTCTGTAAGACGTACAGCAACTTGTAAAAAGACAAAATCACTGAGACCCAGCCCATTTCTCACCCCTCTGTTCCAAACATTCAGGCTTTCTAGGATCATTTTTATTGGAATGTGAAAGCTGCGCCCGTGGCCTTAAATAATCTCATGGTATTAGTGGCATATTTTTTAATAAACACAGATGGTTTAGATGAGAACAAATGGATAACAGTTACTTCAACTTATATCAAGATGGCGTGTGTGACGAATTGTGCAACACACTTAAACCACCAAAACGAGGTCTGTGCATAGGCAACACTGCAGCGAGGAGTTGATCACATAAAACAAGAAAACAGCAGAGTGAGCGGAAGCAGTACTGGGGGAGGGATAGTAGGAGAGGTTTACCGTGGATGGTACCAAAAAAGAAAATCAAAAAAGAACACCACGTTGCTAAAAATTTTTAGATGACCAAGTGTATTGGAAACAGCAACTTTAACGAGAATACAGTACACGTTAACAAAACAGATCCTCAAATATACTCTGGATATTGTGGGAAATTATCAAAGGGATAATTAAGCTAAAACCTACAGAATAAAATTGACCAATATATATATATATATATATAATATGCACCTTGTTAAACAAGAAAATATAGTCCGAGAAAAATATCCCAGGCATTGGTTGCAAAGACAAAACAGCTCGGGTCCCCGTTTTAGAAAGGGGACTAACCCTCAGATAAGTTAGGACAAAAAATTAAAAAAAAATCGTTACAATAGAATCACTGTGTCAGCGTGAATCTCGACCAAAACCAGTTTTCTCAAATATTACTATTTATATTTTGATTAGAGAGGTGTCACACACACAATCACCTCAGAAGATATTTCTAAATATTATTATCTGACCAAATTTGGAGGCAACAAGTACAGTTTTTACCATGAAGATCAAGAAAATATTTGGCCACAAAAAAAACCCAAATACGCCTCCAGGGCGCCCTAATATAAAAAGCATACACACCTAATTAAAAGAAAAAAGGGTAGGGTAAAAAGGAGGATCAGTACAATAAGGACAAGTGAGGATGAAAAGAAAGGAAACTCCGACTGCGTAATGCTGGAGAATGTCTGATCTGCCAATAGATTTTTTTAGAATCGTCTAAAGTTGTGAAAATTTTCTGTTTGACGATGTTTAGGCTCAGTCCACATCACCAAGTATTCACACTAAGAATCATTTAAACTTAATCAGTTTTCAAGGTGGCAATTAATTAAATTCAAAACCAAGGCCTTGAAAGTTTTCATAGCATGCCATCACTCAAACATGCCGAAACAGGCCGAGTATGAAAGTTTCCAAAAACAAGTTTAGCAAATGATATGTTTAGCTCACCAAAGTCCTTTCAGAATAATTCCATCAGCTCGTAGGGAAGAAAATGGCGCAGCACACGGCAAGCCGTGCGAGGTCCGTAGTCCCTCCACACACACACACTATTTACAAAGGATGATGCCAGTCTGCCGAAGACGGGCCAAGCAGTCCAATATACACACGCCCGGAAGCGAAGACTAGTTCATTCGAGAAAGATCAAGTGACGTAGCAGATGACGTAGTAGGTGCGAGGCAGACAGAAAGACAGCGGTCAGTGTGTCGAGAAAAGTCGGAGGGTAACGACAGGTGAGCAAAGTAAGGTAATTCTGATGATAGGAAGAAGTATTGATAAGCAGAGCAGACAATAATAATAGCATTATAGTCTTGTAGAAACATAAACTTGTAAAGTATGTGGAGATGTACATGCGACGAAGTTTGCAGAAACTCGTAGAACGTCGATGGAGAGGTTATGGCAGTAGCACGTTACATATTCCTGCCACCGGGCGGAATCCGAAGGATGGGCGAAAGCAAGTAGGCGTAGCAGCAGCAGCAGCAGCAGGGATGTCCGAGAGCAGCTTCTCCACCGGAATCGATGATCGGCGACCAGAAGAAACGCAGTATCGGAAAAAAGAAAAAGGAACAACAGAAGTATGGAAAACAAGAAGCAAGCAAAACAAGGAAAACAGAGAAAAAGAAGGGAAAGGGAAAAAGGAAAGAAGAAGGAAGTAGGAACAATGAAAAACGGTCCGGACCAATACATAGTAGACTAAGTGGCCAAATATAAAAATGACAGGAAGTTTCCCATGAAAATAAAAAGCAAGAACAATACAAGAAAGGGGCATGGGAGAGTCTGACATCAAAAGTGTGTGTGGGTGGAGTGAAAAGAAAAAAAAAAGGGACTGGGTGAGTCAAGAGAGAAAAATAAATTTCCAAAGATGTGGACCAGAACAAACAAAGCAAACAGAAAAGAAATCCAAATACCAAATAATAAACAAAAAGGGACTCTCCCTCAGTACGCAAGAAGGTTCAGGAGGAAAACTTCTTAAGTTCGGAAAAATGGGCCTGCCGAATATCCTGAGGGTTGGAGAGAGACTGCAATTGAGCAGTAACCAAAGAAGGGAAAGAAAGAATTCGGTATGGGCCAATCCATAAAGGGGAAAGCTTAGCCGAAATATGATGTTGGGTAGAACTAATAGGATGGTTTTTTAACAAAACCTGATCAAAAAGCTTGAACTTAGGCGGACGAAGACGGGAATTACATGTTTTACGGTAAAGGTCCCTGGCATGATTTAAATTACCAAGAGCTTCCCGAAGTTGAGAGTCAGTGAGTAAATGAGGAGGGGTAAGCAATAAAGAGGGTAGGTTCCAGTTTAAAGATAGAGGAGTATGAAGATCTCTTCCCAAGAAGAGTTTAGCGGGAGAAAAGGAGGTAGAATCATTAACAGTAGCATTTAAAGCTAGACAAAAGTGAGGGAGTTCAGTATCCCATGACTTTTGATCTTGGGAATGAAAAATGGAAAGAAAAGATTTAAGATTCCGGTGGTAACGTTCAACAACATTTGCCTGAGGGTGATAGGGTGAGGTACAGACCTTTTTGATACCATAAGAAAAACAGAAATTATAAAAAACTTTTGAAGTAAAAATTGACGCGTTATCAGAGACCAGAATTTTAGGAATACCTATAAGAGGAAAAACGTGATTAGTTAGTAAATTAATGATAATCTGGGAAGAAATGTTACGTAATGGGCGTACAACAAGAAATTTGGAAAAACCATCCAATAAAGTAAAGATGTAGGAGTTTGATTTGGAAGATTTGACCAAAGGACCGACAATGTCGATATAGAATTTCTCGGCCGGGTAAGTAGAGGGAGAGGCTGCATATGTCCCAAAAGGTTGATGATTTTGGGGCTTATGCTTTTGGCACAGGTCGCAAGATCGGACCCAAGAGAAAACATCCTTTCGCATTTGGGGCCAATAAAACTGAGAGGCAATGCGAGAATAAGATTTCGCCATTCCAAAATGTCCACCAGTAGGGGATCCATGAAAATATTGAAATATCATGGGGCGTAATGCGGAGGGGAGAACCAGACGAGGAGTAGCCCGAGGAGTAGGTTTAAAGACAAGAAGTTGATTTACAATGCGAAAAGGCCCAGAATAATCATTAGAAGAAATATCGGTTTTCAATTGTTGGCAGTATGGATCGAGATTTTGATGGTCTTGGCAGGACTGAAAGGACAAAGGAAAATCAGTAAGAGAAGAAATAGAATTTACCATAGCAACCGGAAGGTGGTGTATTTCGGAATCAGCAAGATGATGATCGTCAAATAGGCGAGACAACGCATCAGCGACCGAATTTTGAAAACCAGAAATAAATTTCAAAGAAAATTTGAAACGTGACAAACGAAGCAACCAGCGACCAGTACGTCCGATTTTCGGAGCATTATTAAGTAACCAAGAAAGTGCTTGGTTGTCAGTGCTGACGATAAACTCGCGATGATCGAGATAGTCGGAAAAATGTTCAATTGAAAGAATTAAAGCAAGTGCTTCCCGTTCATAAACGGAATATTTACGTTCCACAGGTGATAGTAAACGACTATAATAGGCAATAGGGCGGGTTTCGCCCTGTATAGTTTGTTGCAAGGCAGCGCCAATGGCGACATCGGAAGCATCAGTAGAAAGCTCAAATGTAATGTTAAAATCAGGAATTTGTAAAAGAGGAGCTTGAGATAGTTTGGTTTTTAAACAGGAAAAGGCATTTTGCTGTAAGTCACCCCAGTGAAACTTTACGCCTTTGCGTTTCAATAAGTTAAGAGGTTCGGAAATATGGGAAAAATTAGGTATATATTTTCCATAAAATCCAACCATACCAAGAAAGGAACGTAACTGCTTTAAGTTCTGTGGGGGTGGGACTTTATGGATGGCAGAAACCCTATCCGGATCGACAGCAACACCGTTAGAACTGAGAATATGACCTAAAAACTTAATCGAAGTTTGAGCAATTAAGACTTTAGAAGGATTAACCGTTAAACCCACGGAACGAAGACGCGTTAATACTTCTCGAACATGCTGTAGGTGAGTGGAAAGATCAGGGGAATAGATCAAAATATCATCAATAAATGGGAACAAATATTGATATTTTATGTCAGAGAAAAGTGAATCAACAAAGCGTTGCATAATTTGAGAGCCTAAATTAAGTCCGAAAGGAACTTTCTTAAACTGAAAAAGACCATTAGGAGTAATAAAGGCAGTGTAACGGGAGCTAATTTCATCTAGGGGAATTTGATTGTATGCAGAATTAAGATCGAAAATGGAGTAATATTTGGCGTTAGAAAAATGTTGAAAAGCGGACTGCAATTTGGGCATAGGATAGGAATCGTAGAGTATACGCCCATTTAATTTACGATAATCCACGATAAATCTCGAAGATCCATCGGGTTTATCGACAATAAAGGCAGGGGAAGCATAATTAGAAGAAGAAGGAATTATGGTTTTGTCCTGAAGCATTTTATCAATTCATTGATTTAAAATTTTCATGCGAGGAGGACTGAGAAAATAGGGGGATGAACGAACAGGAGTAGAATCAATTAAGTCAATATGAGCCTTGAAATTTTTGACCGTACCAAGAACAGGAGTAATGACATCAGAAAATTCAGTTAACAAGGAATCAATTTGATCAGAATGAATAGAATTGATACTGTGAGACATGGATGAAGTTGAAGAAGGATAATCAGCAATATTAATTAATGGAATAACCGTTGAAGAAAAATGAAAGGAAATCGTAGAGTTCATAGAATCAAAAATAAGACCAGTGTGGGAAAAAAAATCATAGCCTAAAATAAGAGGACAAGATAATTCCGAAACAACAAGAAAGGTAAACGGCCAAGAAAAATGTTGAATTTTAACAGTGAGAGAAATATGACCAAGAACATCAATAGGGTAATTAGAAGCCGAAACACAACGGACAGTGGAAGGAAGAAAATGAAGGTGAGAAAATACCTTTTTCAGAGATTCAAAGAAAGATAAACTGATTAAAGAAACAGCAGCCCCTGAATCAAGAAGAGCGACGGAAGGGACATTATTAATAGTCAAGACAATATGAGAAGTAGGAGGTAAAAATGACGAACTTTCCGTCAAAATAAGTTGAGAAGAAAATTCAGACGGCAAAGATCGAACATTTGAAACAAGAGTAGAGGGGGACTGAAGAACAGAAGACAGATTTTGCCCATTGTTACGCCTACTGTCTAATGACGCGGGTAAGCTACGTTTCCCGAATAGGGAGTAGCACAATTCCGAGATATATGACCCTTTCCTTTACAACGGAAGCAAATAATGGGAGAAGGAGTATTAGCAGAAGAAACGGATGTAGAAGGTAAAGGACGAGAATGGAGAGGAGGGGGGATAGATGAGTAATAAGAAAGATCTCCAAGAGAATGAATGGCGTGAGATTGAGCTAAATTAAAAAGCTGAAACATGGACGTAGGAGGATTTAAGGCATCGAAAAGCTGCCGAAAGGAAGGAGTAGCGTAGAATTGAACGATAGAAATTAAATCATTGACCGAGTGAGCAATGTTTAAAATATCACTATAGGTCGTAATCGAATCAAGATAGTCATGAGCAGGTTCAGTGGGAAGTTGATGACGACGAATAAATTCAAGGTTCAGCTTGCAACGTATTTCGTAAGGTAAGAAATAGTTGTGTATGGCATTCCGAAGTTGATACCAATTGGAAAAACTTGACATATTATCAACCCAAAATTCAGTAAAAAAACCGGTTGTTTTAGGGGACAGTAATCCCATTAACTGAGGAAAAGAAGCTAAACCAATATTTAGAAATTTTCGTGCAGAAAAGAGCCACAAGGTCAAACTCCGAGGATCAGTAGATTGTAATTTAGGGACTTGATCAAGAGATTGTTTTATGATCTGTACATTGAGAGAGGCATCAACAGGCGTGTATTGAGGTAGTGAAGGGGGAGGGGGGTAGAAATGTGGATCGGGAGGCATAGAATGAAGTTGAGGTAATGAGGAGGGCTTGCCCTCTGAATCACTGAGCAAAGCGGAAGAATTAACACGGGAAGATAATGTTGGGGTATCAGAGAAGGAGATTAAGTTACTAGTCGAAACCTCAGGTAAAGACCGAGTATGATATAGTGGGGGTGGAGATGAAACGCTATCGGCGCCCAATCGAAAATTATCCGAAAAGCAAGCCATAGTGTTACTAGAGCAACCAATATAAAATGCGAAAAGATCTAAGGAGAAACCAAAAAAGTGTATCAATTTAAACAAGAGAATATGATGAAAATGGGGAAGAAAAAAATGTCTGCTACCATATGTGACGAATTGTGCAACACACTTAAACCACCAAAACGAGGTCTGTGCATAGGCAACACTGCAGCGAGGAGTTGATCACATAAAACAAGAAAACAGCAGAGTGAGCGGAAGCAGTACTGGGGGAGGGATAGTAGGAGAGGTTTACCGTGGATGGTACCAAAAAAGAAAATCAAAAAAGAACACCACGTTGCTAAAAATTTTTAGATGACCAAGTGTATTGGAAACAGCAACTTTAACGAGAATACAGTACACGTTAACAAAACAGATCCTCAAATATACTCTGGATATTGTGGGAAATTATCAAAGGGATAATTAAGCTAAAACCTACAGAATAAAATTGACCAATATATATATATATATATAATATGCACCTTGTTAAACAAGAAAATATAGTCCGAGAAAAATATCCCAGGCATTGGTTGCAAAGACAAAACAGCTCGGGTCCCCGTTTTAGAAAGGGGACTAACCCTCAGATAAGTTAGGACAAAAAATTAAAAAAAAAATCGTTACAATAGAATCACTGTGTCAGCGTGAATCTCGACCAAAACCAGTTTTCTCAAATATTACTATTTATATTTTGATTAGAGAGGTGTCACACACACAATCACCTCAGAAGATATTTCTAAATATTATTATCTGACCAAATTTGGAGGCAACAAGTACAGTTTTTACCATGAAGATCAAGAAAATATTTGGCCACAAAAAAAACCCAAATACGCCTCCAGGGCGCCCTAATATAAAAAGCATACACACCTAATTAAAAGAAAAAAGGGTAGGGTAAAAAGGAGGATCAGTACAATAAGGACAAGTGAGGATGAAAAGAAAGGAAACTCCGACTGCGTAATGCTGGAGAATGTCTGATCTGCCAATAGATTTTTTTAGAATCGTCTAAAGTTGTGAAAATTTTCTGTTTGACGATGTTTAGGCTCAGTCCACATCACCAAGTATTCAGCACTAAGAATCATTTAAACTTAATCAGTTTTGAAGGTGGCAATTAATTAAATTCAAAACCAAGGCCTTGAAAGTTTTCATAGCATGCCATCACTCAAACATGCCGAAACAGGCCGAGTATGAAAGTTTCCAAAAACAAGTTTAGCAAATGATACGTTTAGCTCACCAAAGTCCTTTCAGAATAATTCCATCAGCTCGTAGGGAAGAAAATGGCGCAGCACACGGCAAGCCGTGCGAGGTCCGTAGTCCCTCCACACACACACACACACTATTTACAAAGGATGATGCCAGTCTGCCGAAGACGGGCCAAGCAGTCCAATATATACACGCCCGGAAGCGAAGACTAGTTCATTCGAGAAAGATCAAGTGACGTAGCAGATGACGTAGTAGGTGCGAGGCAGACAGAAAGACAGCGGTCAGTGTGTCGAGAAAAGTCGGAGGGTAACGACAGGTAAGCAAAGTAAGGTAATTCTGATGATAGGAAGAAGTATTGATAAGCAGAGCAGACAATAATAATAGCATTATAGTCTTGTAGAAACATAAACTTGTAGAGTATGTGGAGATGTACATGCGACGAAGTTTGCAGAAACTCGTAGAACGTCGATGGAGAGGTTATGGCAGTAGCACGTTACACGTGATGAGAACTTGCCATTTGATACCGCATGTCGTGTACGTCTTAACAATTGTATAACTATTCTACAGACGGCAACACAAATCAATAGAATCGAAGAAAATAAAGACCAATGAACATATCCAAGGTAATTGCACAAGGTCTCCGACCTATACTCAGATATGGGACACGCGCATTTTATGCGCTCAAAGTAGGTGGAGCATGGGCTTCAAAGTGTTAAGGATCATTTCTAGTTGCTACTCAATTGGAGGTGTACCTCTGCTCTTAATTCATTTGCTTCTCAATTAATAGATTGTCGGTACGACAAAGCATATCATACAAACATTTCTTAACTCCTTGACTAATGTAACTGGAAAAGTATTCACACTGTTCTATCACGTACTGTTCAAAGTATTTCTCAGTAATAATAATAATTTCGTGTGGCTATTTCTAGCTGAGTGCAGCCCTTGTAAGGCAGACCCTCTGATGAGGGCGGACGGCATCTGTCATGGGTAGGTAACTGCGTATTATTATGGTGGAGGATAGTGTTATGTGTGGTGTGTGAGTTGCAGGGATGTTGGGGACAGCACAAATACCCAGCCCCAGGGCCATTGGAATAAACCAATGTAGGTTAAAATCCCCGACCCGGCTGGGAATCGAACCCTGAAACCCTCTGAGCCGAAGGCCAGTACGCTGACCATTCAGCCAACGAGTCGTACATTTTTCAGTAGAATCTGGGAATTGTAAAATGAAATAGTCTGACGCCCGGCTACATCGCAACCCACTAAACGTTTCTGTGAAGCACATTTGCATACTACAGCCGAGTGTGAAAGATCTGGCTGTATCAGTTCAGGGTCGGTCCTTTCTGTCTGTGTCAAATTTGTTCCTTCAGATAATTGCCTTTATTTACCGTATTGTACAAACACCACTACAGTAACAATACAGTGGTACGGTATGGGGCTTTTTCTGTTTAATTCCTATTGTGAGTGAGAAGCAATTTTGTTTCAGTTACTATACATTTATCATTGTTGTTCTTTGGGTCATCACTCCAAAGACGAGTTGGGAGCAGCTTCCATTGCACCCTATCCTGTGCTAAATTTGTCATTTCTACGCAACTATAATATGTTTGTCATATTCATCCCTTGGTCTGCCCCTATCGTTCTTACCACCTACACCTCCTTCAAAACCAAAAGAGTCATGCGTGTCATAAGATGTGTTCTATCTCCTCTTCTGGTCAAATTTCGCCAAATAGTTCCAATTCGATTCAGTATCTCGTTATTCCTGATTCGATCCACCCTTCTTACCTTCAGCATTCTTCTGTAACACCACATTTCAAAAGCTTCTATTCTCTTACTTTCCGACCTATTTATTGGCCATCTTTCATTTCTTCGTTTAGTGCTCCGCACCCACTGATCCCCTCCTCCCCCCCCCCCCCCCGACCTTAGATCATCCATTATCCAACTAACAAGGGAAAAACACCGAGCATGTTGGCAGTGCGGTTCGGATCGCGTAGCTGTGACCTTATATTCGGGCGGTAGTGGATTCGAACCCCACTGTCGGCAGCCCTGAAGTTTCCAATGTACACCGCAGGCCACTGTTCCTTCCTTCCTTCCTTCCTTCCTTCCTTCCTTCCTTCCTTCCTTCCTTCCTTCCTTCCTATACCATCATCACCTTAAGACCTCTCTGAGACGGTGAGACGTAACACCAAATAGCAAAAAGAAAAAAAAAAAGAGAAACACATCAGTTATATGAGCCCCATTATGGTTCGGAATACCGACTTGCGATACCTGCAAATTCATCAGTAATGAAGAGGAGCAAAAAAGCCGAAAGATGTTAAGAAAACGCTCATGCTACAGAGGATTTCAGTATACACCTGACATACAAATGATGAAGTGGATGTTTTTGTTTTTTTTGCCAAGGATCTAACAAACAGGAATGTAAGCCTGCTCATTTCTTTATTGATATGTTGATGTTTCTCGGCAGTCTTTCTTTCGAGTTAGATAGTTGCAGATAAAAATAATGTTCTTAACCCTTAAACATGAGGGTAAAAATCTGGAGAAAGCCGTTACCTTACTTTAAGAAAATTTGAATAAATACCTACCGTTGGAGCTTCCGTGGCTAACGTGGCAGCGCACCGGCCTCACACCGCTAGGTTCCGTGTTTCAAATCCCGGTCGCTCCATGTGAGGTTTGTGCTGGACAAAGCGGAGGCGGGACAGGGTTTTCTCTGGGTACTCCAGTTTTTCCTGCCATCTTTCATTCCAGCAACACTCTCCATTTACGTCCGGCTCCATGGCTAAATGATTAGCATGCTGGCCTTTGGTCACAGGGGTCCCGGGTTCGATTCCCGGCAGGGTCGGGAATTTTAACCTTAATTGGTTAATTTCGCTGGCACGGTGGCTGGGTGTATGTGTTGTCTTCAACATCATTTCATCCTCATCACGACGCGCAGGTCACCTACGGCCGTCAAATCAAAAGATCTGCATCTGGCGAGCAGAACTTGTTCTCGGACACTCTCGACACTAAAAGCCATATGCCATTCCTTCCTTTCTTTCTTTCTTTCTTTCTTTCTTTCTTTCTTTCTTTCTTTCTTTCTTTCTCTATTAACATTTCATTTCATCTGTCATTCATTAATCATGGCCCCAGAGGAGTGCGACAGGCTTCGGCATCCGCTAGATGGAGGCTTCAGTCATTCCATTCCTGACCCGGTCGAATGACTGGAAACTGGCTGTGGATTTTCAAACACCTATCGTTAATCGCTTTAATTTCAAGACTGTCTGATCCAGTGGCTAAATGGTTAGCGAGCCGGCTTTTGGCTCAAGGAGTCCCGGGTCCGATTCCTGGCCGGGGCAGGTATTTTAATCTTAATTGGTTAATTCCGATGGCTTGGGTGCTGGGGGTGTGTGTGTCGTTCTTAGTGTTAGAATTAATCAGAGCCAGGACTTAACAGACACTCGCCTATAGGGGTCAACTCAAAAGACCTGCACCAGGCTTCCCCGGAGGCCACACGCTACTATTGTTATTATCTCAAGACTGCGGCCTCGTTTGTTTTATTCTCTTAGACTAGTAGACTAGTGATTGTGAAATAAAAATGAAATCATTTCTAGAATCACCTTTTTAAGTAGTTCTACAAACCATTACAGTTTCGATCTTTTACGCGTATAAGAAGTATCATTGCGATATTCGGCTAGTTAAAATAAACTCCAAAAATGTTGGTGTTAAAACATTACGTTTTCAGTGCTTATTTAAGTGCATATTTAAAAGATTTGCATGCCAATCTGGGTTTTTTAATGGATGTAATTCTCAGAACTAGAGCATCGGTTGCTTAGTCGGCAGCGTGCCGGTTTCTCACCGCTGGGTTCCTTGCTTCAAATCCCGATCACTCCATGTGAGATTTGTGCTGGACAAAGCGGAGGCCGGGCAGGTTTGTCTTCGGGTACTCCGGTTTTCTGTGTCATCTTTCATTCCAACGATACTCCCCAATTTCACTTCATTTCCTCTTTCACTCATTAATGGTTGCCCCAGAGGAGTGCGACAGGCTTCGGCAGGAGACAAAATTCCTATCCTCGCCGCTAGATGAGGGTTTCATGCATACCATTCCTGACCCGTTCGAATGACTGAAGAGAGACTCAGGACGTTCATTTTCATAATTCTCAGGACTACTTCATCTGTGCTTGATTGCTGAATTTAGGTCTGGAGTTCCCAGAGATAATATGTAGAATGTCTGTTGAATCATGAAACTGGAGGTTGATTAGATCCTCAGATAATACCACCAAAGTTTTTATGATTAGAGGAAACCCGCAAAAACCTATTGGGTAGAGTCAAAATGGGGGTAAGATAATTATGTCATTGTCCTCCCTGCTGAGTCGGAATGTGATATTGCAACACGATTTATTCTATAAGCAACACCTTTCATAGAATACAAATGCACTAGTTGTCATCACTCAGCAGCATTTTCCGTCAATCCCAGTCATAAATGAGAATTGAAACCAATGATAGCTACACTTCACAGCGGGCAGGGTATAGCAACAGGTGGAACACGTGACCTACAAGTGGGGAAACTAGGTTACGACCCAACATGGACATACCACAAGGGTACACGAACTACGTCCTCTGGTATGAGCTAGAACATGTTTGTTACTTTCATCGACCTCTCCACTACTGTATGTCAGCACGGAAATGTCAAAGGAATAGCGATGCTATTAAAATCATTGTGCAATCAGTCCGACATATTGTTGGTGTAATAGTGTAGCTTGTACGGTCGGTTGGCGAATATGTTTCAGTGCGCTGCCAAGACCCCATATTAGCTTCTTCTTTTTCTACTTCTTCTTCTTCTTGGCCTAGTGCATTAACCGTTTCAGTATGTTGGCTGGCAATTTCGGTCTTGCTGGTGGTAGAATATTTCTTGTATCAGTCTGTCAGGTTCCTCAACCCTCGTAGACCAAGCCAAAATCTGTAACTTCGTGGACGTAGAGGTTGGGGGGAGGAGGCTAATGTCCTCAAGAAATAAAATTTTAACTTGAGGGGTGTAGAAGCAAAACTCATATTGTCCATTTTTCATGATTTACGGTAAAGCTGAAAAAACTCTCAAATGTGCACACCTGGACGAATCTTGCTATATACGTTTCTTTTTACATCTTGAATGTGTTAATAAATGACGGACAGCATCTTTTCTTGTGGAAAGTGAACGTGAAGGCGGCAAATTACATTTTAAGTTTGGAGAATGTGAGTTTTGCTCCACGTTTTTGGATAATGTGAGTTATGCATCACAAGGCTGTGGATAATGTAAGCTTTGGTACAAACATTCTTATGTTTAGTAGGCTATACGAAGCTAAGAAACAGGATTCAAACAGTGAACAGAAGCAAATAAATAAATAAAAGAAAACCGGACACTTGGAGCAGAATAATAAAAAACACAGTTTATTAAACAGTAATGCATAATTTTAAAACATAGTTGTCTTGGGAAACTTTGTCTTTATGAAAATAGAATCTCTCATGAAACCTGCGAAGGTCTTGAGCTCCAATTGTACGACATAAAAAGGCCCCCTGACTGTGATTACATTCTGGAAACTTTGGTAGGTAACCTCTTTGAAGAATATCTGGGAGAAAACAAATTCAAAACATGTAAATACGAAAACTTGGAATAGTGAAGCCTTCTCTTAATACTCCACCTCCAGAGTAAAAAAGTGCACATCCAACTCACCTCATTTGCTTCGCCTTGTTTCCTTTTCAGTTAGATTGATCTTTACTCCTCTTGCGACTTCTTTCCTCTGGAGAACATGGTTTCACACCTTCTTCCATTTATAACCCTTATTCTTGGGAACTATTTATCTTAATTCGATAACTGATGTACTGATGAAGCCTTCACGTAACAATATGACATATTCTGTAACCTAATGTAAACATGGGATACACACAATGCTTTCGGAAACAAGTGTAGCAACATGATTGGTGTAACCGGAGAGTGTGACTTTTGCTTCGTGCTGGGAAGTGGATAATGTGAGTTTTGCAACTAACCCTGAATTTCAGAATGATTTTATACAAGTAAAATGTTAGTTCCGTTACAAGTTTTACATTGGAAATGATGCCCATGGAGAATGTGAGTTTTGCTTCTACACACCTCACTTGATATGATGGTGTTTATTGTATTTAAAATCACATAAACGGTGATACTTAATGTATTTAACCCCTATGCACTCGTAAGCGGACTGGTACGCGCTCGAGCGCCTGGGCCAGGACTCCAAAAGCGGACTGGTACGCCGGGATGCAAGGTCGTATATTTGAGACATTTGTGACATCTGTTGGTTTTTTCCGGAAACATTTCTAATTGAAATCTTTTCTTGGTGTCTCAAAATGTCACCAGAGTGCTCTGGTATGCTTCTTTGGCAAAGAGAATTGATTAAAATATCGATCGAGAAATCTGTATTCTGTTGTTGACAAGATGGCTGAGAAGGAAGTTGCTTGCTCGCGCGAAATGCTCAGTAATAAAGAAATTCAAAGCATATTTGATGTTCTAGGCTCTGATTTCAGCAGTGTTAGTGAGGAATAAGTTATTAGTTTTCCTGTGCATGAATGAACACGAAATATATCACCAGAGATCTTTCGCGTAGTAATATCATACGACATGGAATGCCGAATTAATTTTCTCCCGCCTCTCATGATCCGACTGCGACTGCCGGATTTGAAACTACGATCTTGGTACCTGGATATGAACACTTTAACACTAATCCTCAGACTGAATCTTAATAATAATAATAATAATAATAATACACCGAGTGAGACATACGGCTGTAAGTTCGTATTTGGGATAAAGGTTCGAACCTCATCATTCACTCACTCGTGATTTGTTTCCCATTAGTTCCTTATTTCCAAATCAGGCAAATGTTAGGATCATGTCGTATTGGTTTTCTATTATTTCCTTATTTCAAAATCAGGCAAATGTTAGGCTGGTGTCGTATAACACACACTAAAGAACTTCCGAGGTGAGATAAGTTAATGAAAAATTTTAGATTTAAAAGGGATCTTTTATGTGTTATATTTCTAAATTGTTCTGTTTTTTTGTGTCATGAGCAATAGCGTGGAATTTCTCAATAATATAAAACAGGTCCCGTGATAATACGCGCAGTCGATCACCCACCATACTGTTTTAACCGAAAGCTTGCAACACCCAGGTTGCATACTATTAAGTTGGCGGATTCCTAGCAATGTCAGAGCAAAGGGCGGGTGGATGCATATGGGTTAACAATGAATGACTTCCATATTAAACACCCTACGGAAACATGTAACTCATTTTGTATGGAAAACTACAGACAGGTGCAAGAACTGTTTGCGTACTAACTCTCCATTATTGAGACACCAACATTTCTCACATTTGCCAATTTTGCAACAAACAATACCGGGTGTGGTACGTACATTGAGTCAACTCATTATTTGAAATACCTGAATGCATGTCCAACTCTTATCCGTTTCTCTACGGGATCGGGTATGAGGTGAGATGAAACTTCGTAGCGAATGTTTCCGACCGCACGCTCTTCCTGACGTCACCCTCATCAGAGTTGTTAATGAGATGAAAAGAACGATGTGATAGCAGGCTGTTTGTTAGTAGTTTAACGTTGGACTAACACATTGATGGTTTTAGGCGTCGTAGGGATGGGAAAGGACTAGGATTAGGAAGGAAGCGGGCGTGGCCTTAATTAAGGTAAAGGATCAGCATTTGCCTGGTGTGAAAATGGGAAACCACCATCTTCAGGGTTGTCGATGGTGGAATTCAAGCCCACCATTTCCGGAATGCAAGCTCGCAGTTAACCATTCGTATGATAGGAGGAAGGGAGAAGGTGAAATCCGGAGCCGGCACGTAGCCTAATCCTGTCAAATAGCACCAAGTGGTCTTCTCAAAGCTTTACAACCCTCTCCGACAGACGAATCACCATCAACAGTAAGATACGCCGCCACTCCATATTAACAGCACGGAGAAGTTGGGAATTGAATCCAGGCTATCGGCCCGGCCAGGAATCGCACCCGGGACTCCTTGACCCAAAAGCCAGCACGTTAACCATTTAGCCAGGGGACGGGACAGTCTTGAGATTAAAGCGATTAAAGCGATTTCGACAAAGCATCTGATACGTGATTTTAAGTAAATAAGGTCTCCTGATTTCAGAAATACCATTGGTTCTATTGTATCACATCTAGTTTTCGTGTTATTTGCCATTTACTGTCTGAAAATGTGTCACTGCGTCAGAGTGCTGCTTTGTGATAACAGCGAATCTGCTTCTGTTAGAGTGGCCGTGGTTTGCTTTGTTAATGTTGCGTACTATTGTCAATCCAAACCTCCTCCACAGACTATGTCCCCTCCATTGAATTAGTCAGATAACAGAGTCTATTTTTAGCTCGTGGTAGCGGCAATGCGGTGTAGCCAATCAGTTACGCTTTAATGATCATGGCCACCAGGCGAAATTCATACATACATACATACATACATACATACATACATACATACATACATACATACATACATACATTCGTAAATACGTATATACATAATAAAATAAACGGCTTCAGAACTCCTAGTGCGCAGTACAAAAACTCTTATCTACTGTATGTAGTACATTCTTCCCAAAATATAACCTTATCAGTAGCGCTTGCTAGTAATTCACAACAGCGTAATATTCAACCTGAACAAGTTACAGAAGAGCCGTCAGGAAAGTTTCCACTCTTTATCGTATTCTGAAGAGAAATGACTATTTCACTCGAAGCAACTTGGCGATTAAAGGAAGGTATTCAAACTGAACAAAGGAACTTCTTCTAACGCATTGGGGCGTGCTGTAACTTTATTAACTGAATTTTTCCACAACTGAGTGCTGTTCGATACCCTGCTTAACTTGAAATTGAAATAATAAACATAATAATAAGAAATAGCCGTAATTTTGGCACTGAGTTCACCAAAATGGATTCCTCAAACTTAAAAAGAACATAATTTTCTCTCCTCTGTGCACGTAATGCTGTGTATTGGTACATCCACGAAGGGCCTTACCTAACCTTCTGAAAACGATTTACACGGATGGGAACTGCACCTAGGTTCTTCAATAAATTCTCGACACTGATTTAAAATAGACTATACATATATTCTGATATGAAAAAAATCTGAACAAGAGCACTTCATTGACGCACGCACAACAAAAATGTAATTACACTTATAGACATTAATACAAATTTGGAAGATTCTCCTTACATAACAAAGATAGTTGGATCCGTAGTAAAAGTACTTGAGAAAGACAACGAAATATGAGCTACCGTTTGTAGCGAGAACAACAGCAAACCAATATACACTATTCTGTATTAAACATTCTATCTCATTATATCATGAAATGGTTTGGAACTTATCGACATAGTATTTGTCGAAAGTCAGTAGTTTTTTCTAGTACATTTGGGTATGCTGTAACTTTATACTAACTTAATTGTTCCACAACTCACTGTTGTTTGAAACTACTTGAAATACTTTGATTACTCCCTGGAGAGTTGAGTAATATCTGAAAGGGAGCAGTTTGTCCTCTCCGTCCAATGTTAAAATTAACACATTTATCTCTATATGTTTGAAATTCCTCCTGCTAGACTCGATGTCTCTGTTTACTTGTCTTGTGTATTAAACAACAGTTCCAGAATGTAATCATCGACACATGGTAGCCCGATTTGAATTATTTGACTGAATATTTCTTATAATTTTCACTGATTTTATCACTTTCATTTCAGGAAATCTTGCGCTTTTGCTTGAGAGAATCATCCATCTAATAACAGTCTTAATCCATTGCCTAGGGGACGCCTGGATGCGGCAATATATAGCTTTGAAATGTATCCTACTTGGAGGCTTCCCTCTTTCCCCCACCCCCGTCTAAGACGCACTCTTGTGCTTTCCTTATCAAGAATAGGCAGGCTTTTCGTGCTTTGAAAATATATTGAGAAGGAATTTCACTGAAACACTGCTGTGTCCAAATATCTGGGAGTTACTTTAGCCCGTGCTTTGACGTTTCGAAAGCACTGTTCGAACATCATGCAGAAAGTGGCTGCTAGAAGGAACATCGTATACGGAAGTTGACTGGAATGGCTTAGAGTGCAGATCCAAATGTGGTGAAGACATCTGCCCTTCGTTGTGCTATTCCGCTATGCTTTCCCTGTATGGCGTAAGTCCTGCCATGCCAAAACCGTACATGTGGAACTCAACGAGAACTGCCGAATTATCACCGGTTATCGGTGTCTTACACCTCAGGAGAAGCTCCATTGTCTTGGCTGTAAAGCACCTCCCGACATCCGTCGAGAATAGCCGCCAGGAGAGAGAAGACGTCTCAGGCACATCCTCTGTTTGGTTATCAGCCAGCTTATCAACGTCTCATGTCAAGAAGAAGCTCCTTAAGAGCTAGTGGGGTAATTCCAGGTACATCGAGGCGAGCAAGAATTTAAGAGTTGCAGGCTACAAGCCAGCATCTAAATAACTGGATGATGCCAAGTGAACATTTCCCTCCTGGTCACACAGCAGATTGGGTGACTGCGTTTAGGTGTCATGAGATACAGGTCAAACCTGTAGAAGTGGGGCTTCACTGTAGACTACAGTTTGTGTGAATTTAGAGAACAGCAGACCACAGCACACTTATTGCAATGTGGTTCATGCCCAGCCCATTGTACAGTGGAATACCTTCTCAGGGCGTCACCAAATGCTCTTGAAGTGGGCAGCTTTTGGTCTTCTACAGTCTAATCCTGCAAATATACAATATGTGTGGGGGGTTTTCGAGGTATTTGATATATATATACATTATTTTCTCTTTAATTCAATATTTCTCGTTTCTGACACGATAAATAAATACATTTCAGCAAATGCACGATGCTTGTCTGCACCTTGCAAACAGGTCAGAGACTGTCAGTCTCAAAAAAGCCAATGTCGATCTTACTTCATAAGCACAGTATATCTTCGAACACTTAATGCATGCCGTCCATACCCATGTAAGCATGCTGTAGTAAGTTCTACAATAACACACTTTATCTTAGAAAACAAGATATGCGACGAAAGGCAGTCCAGATAGTGGCGCATGGCCTAATATATATCAAAACTAACAGAGCAAAAATGATATTCACTGACTACCATCCCTTGACGTATAGATACGTAGATAGGTCTGACAATAGTCGGTAGGTACCGGATATTTGACAATGGACCTTAAATATTGAAAATGGACACTGGATACCGGACCGCGTCAAACACGCCCTTATAGGGCTCTAACTTCCCTCTCCAGTTGCTACTGCAATTGGGGCTTTCATGACGTGAATCCATGGCTGTCCAGTTCTGTGACATGACGACTTCCACGGACTTTTCACGCCCCAGACTCCGCGATCAGTTGGACTCTCTTCGATAACGCATGTAAATTTCAAATATTTTTAGAAAATTTACTTCTGATTTCGATTCCCATAGGGAACTTGAAATGTTTGTCCTAAAAGAGTAAATTTATAATTCCAATATAATTAGTTCTCTATTGTAAATTAAACATTTTCGAGTCCAATAGACTATTCTGTACTATTCTGTTGCCTGTGCAGTTGCCTCCTCTACACACTAACCATACATCTTTGTAGGTGTGGTGTTAGTTACCAACTGATGAGGCCAAATTGGCACACTGGGGCGAAACTCTGGCAACCAAGAATAAGTTAGCTTATCTTTCCGAAGTACTGTGCAATATACAACGTACAACATCCAATATGGATACCTTCCTGCTTACACACTTTAAATAAATGAGTAATGTATTTCCTAGGCCTGTGGTTGCCGTGGTCCGACAGCTTTGCTCTCCGACCGAATAACCTTGCAGTAGACCGGGCGCCACGGTTCTACCTCTGCATTCGAGAAACGGAGAGGGGCTGGTCCTCACCGTGGGCTATCTTGAGAATGGTTTCCCGTGGTTTTCCATTCTCTTGATCTAAAGCGATTCCCGGGACAATTCCTAGTATAGGCCACGGCTGCGAGCCGCCTCACAATCTCCACACATCTCCATTACCACCACAAATCTCCTGGTCTGAGAGATGGTGTCACCGTCGAAGGGAGGAATGAAAACAGTTTGGTAGCAGTACTTAGTGAATAAACGTATCTATGTTATGGTATTAAATTTCCACCTATTAAATACTACACATTATAATCTTACAGATTATTTAATTAACGTCATATTTTAAGATTGTACATATTTCGGCTCAATTGAGCCATCATCAGCACTGGAAGGATATAAAAACTGACTCTAACTCATTAAAATAAAGTACATTATATCAACAATATTACAACAGAATCACATTCTTCAAACAAAAATATTTCAGTGGATGGAACCAATAACTACTACAAGATTTTTAAATGTAATTTTCACAACATTTTACCTGTGTCGTATAAAATAGGCTAAATGTATCTTTTATAATAATTTATTTCACAAGAGACAATATATTTTGTAGGCATACCAAAGTCAAACCATATTATTTTTGGTTATTTTAATTTAAAGTGTCACATTCAATTTTTATGCCCTTCCAGTGCTGACGATAGGGGCTGCCTGGCCGAGGCGGTAAAGGCGTGCTCGGTTCGCCCGGAAGAACGTGGGTTCGAATCCCCCCTCAGGAAGTCGTAAAATTAAGAAACGAGATTTCCACTTCCGGAGGTGCATATGGCCCTGAGATTCACTCAGCCTACACTAAAAATGAGTACCATGTTAATTCCTGGGGGCAAAGGCGGCCGGGTGTAGAGCTAACCACTCTACCCCATCACGTGCCGAGGTTAACACTGGTGGAAGCCTTTACCTTCTACTCCTCCAAGGGCCTTCATGGCCTGTATGGAGGTGACTTTGCTTTGCTAGTGCTGACGATGGCTTAATTGAGCCGAAACATGTACATTCTTAAAACATAACTCTAATTAAATAATCTATGGTTATAATATGTAGTAATTAACATATTGAAATATCATACCTTAACATAGATACTATAGTCAATATGGAACTTTAAACAATGATTTTCATTTCTTGCAATGAGTAAATGTAATAATAAATCTGTGGCTTGGTTCTAAAAGGGCCAATGTCTTTTTTTTATATCGAAATTGAGATATTAACTGATACAAACGCGTTTTATTCTGGCTTGCAACATGTTTAAAGGGCCAATGTCTCTGTTAAGTACTAAACGAACAGTTAAGGTCTAATTAAATAAGTCCTTGCCAATAATGTTAGATTACCAATAAAGATTAGAGACCTGGCAATTTTTTAAGAATACGATAGAAAAAATTATTGTTTAATAAGGTGATTTCCACAAAGAAAGTATAAAGTTATTTAAAGTTAGTTGTTGAAAAAATAATTGGAAAACTACAAGCAAAACTTCAAATACTCATAGCTCAAAAACAGGTTTTTCGACATTGGCCCTTTTAGAACCAAGCCACAGAAATATAATACGGGAGTGTGATACATGTACTATCACAATCGTGTGGTGACACCTCTCCTTGTCTAAGTATATACACATTGTCAACACTGCAGTTGGAGACTGGTCAGATCCTCAAATAGAATCAACAAAGGTTATGCGGTTATGGGGAAAACGCAGGCACCAATGATTATAGTTAGTATGGGAAGCGACGTAGCCTGCTATTGCTTTCCTTGCTGGGTCTAGAAGTTTTAATGCAGGACAACCGGCCGTATGTGTATCCAGAGGCAATGTCGTATTCCCAACAGCAATAATAAACGCCACCTATACCTTAGCAACTTCCATATTGTCACAGCCATAAATAAGACTCACACTTCGGTGAAAGCTATATTTTTCTCTTGCTTGTTCCAAGAGACAGATGCAAAAAGTACTGCATCCATTTAGAAATAGCAACAGGCTGATACACACGCTATGTTCGGGAATTAAGTGTAAATATTCTTACACAATCACTGTTAGAATCCAGTGTCCGCTTTCCATATTAGTTACCGATTACCAGAAATGGTCTGTCCAAGAGAGGAGCTCAATGATCATATTCCAATGTTTTTAAAGAAAGTAGTAGAATTGAATGGCCACTTACGATTATACTACCTGGTGAACCGCTCCTCCGCGACTTCCATTAAGTAATCCCTGGGGAGTGGATAAATATCTGAAATGGAGTAGTTTGTCATATCTCTCTAAAGCTACAGTTGCCATATTTATTTCTCTGTATTTCTGAAATTTCTGCAGCTAGAACTTTGAAATATTTCGATTGGTTTTAGCAGGTACTGTAAGTTCATTGAACTAGAATTAAATAAACATTATGTTCTGAAAGAGTTTCAGAATTTCGTTATACTTAAAATATTTTAAGTAGAGCATATATATATGCATGTTTCATTCAAAATGAGAAAATCCCTTTGCTTCAACTTCATTTCAAGAGCTTTCTTTAATTGAATCGTTTTCTTCTGAAGTTTCACACGTCACATGCTTTACAAAATGGAGTTATGGTCAGGAACCCACTTACTAAATGTGGAGCTGTCATTTCCCGACGAAAGTTCACATGCCTGTCTATATCCGCTGAACACAGTTTGATCCTTCCTATAGATGGTATGGAGGTACATACAGTAGAACCCGATTAATCATCACTAATTGAGACTCTAGGTTGTCGGAATTAGTGATAGTCCAGATTAAACAAAATAACTTATTACAAAATGAGCCATGGTACATATTATTTAAACACTATTCAGTAAAAAGAACGTTACAGTACAGTATTTTACATTTAAGAAATACAAAGGTTATATTAAATGTTAAACATTAATTTTTGAACCACCTATTCAATACTGGTTAAGTCTTTATGACTATTACAATGTCATTACATTAAGTTTGAGTTCGTACATGTTTCGCCTGGCATTGCAGGCATCATCAGCCATTAATTCTATCTCCAAATCAGAGCTCTGAGTGGATGCTGTTTTAGGATTAATCATAGTCAATATTATTTATATAACAGTGCAATGAAGTGACCAAGCCGTCCATGCTTTTAAGTTCTAATGTGAAATTCTACTCTTGTTCACATTTAATGGGAATATATTGACTCTCAACTTTCATAATGTAATGAGAACGGCTTGATGGAAATGGGATTAAATCATCTTTACATTTTTACAACTTATTGGAGATTAACTAGTGCTATAACTATTCTTAAAACTATTTTTCACAAAATTTACATAATATATACAAACTTATGGTACATTTTGGAATTGAACCGGTCGAACTTGTCTTGAAATGTCAGTGGGAATGTCTTACTCATATCCTATCGAATGGAGAAAATCTGATACTGGGAAGGCATTGAATGGCTGATGATGCCTGCAATGCCAGGCGAAACATGTACCAACTCAAACTTAATGTAATGACATTGTAATAGTCATAAAGACTTAACCAGTATTGAATAGGTGGTTCAAAAATTTATGTTTAACATTTAATAATTGAATTTCAATACGGTCAAAATGAAAATAATCACTTGTAACAAAGGTTATATAGTATACAGGATATAATGCAATACAGTATTAGGCCCTACATAATGCAGGATAACTAGTGCAGTACAGAATTACAACATGGCAGACAAAGAATACCTTCATTGACCACATTTAACACCCTTACTAGTTTGAAGAAACTGTTGATCTTTTGTTGTCTTTTTGACAGTAATTTATTTAATAATTAATTCACGCAGGTGCCTCAAATGTTCGTAATGTGCAGATATGTTTTCATTTATTGTTGTTATTATCAACGTATTTAATGGCAATGTTCAAATAGCCTTTAATTTCACTAAGGTTTGGCTTAGGGTTAATAATATCACCCGCTTCATCCTCGTCATATTCATTCGTTTCAGATCTTTCTGCAGCGATCACATTTTCAACAATCTCCTCCTCTGAGTAGTTTAAAACATTGCACTCGTACTGTAATTGCATGTATATATTATTAAACGGCTGTCCGGATTAAGTGATGTCCGGACTAATGGGATCCGGATTAATGAGGCTCTACTGTACTTTCAAACGGGGAACCTGCAATTCAAATATCGTAAGTCTTCCTACACAGTTTGCATATCCAGAAGGACGAGTACCGATTGATAAAAAAAATTGCAGGACATAAGGAAGATAATGCAGTATATTCCAGCAGAACATAGTGATTTTTACAGTGAGATTATACTACATATAAGAGAAGAGAATGGAAATCATTTTGCGTCAGATAATGTAAATTTTTGAAAGAATAAATTAAAAGTAATTTCCCATTATTTGGAAAAACAACATATGTCACAGTACCGTAGCAAAAACCTAAATCTAAGTTAAAGAATTGAAAACCAGTACGTTGTTTTCAAAAAAAGAACGCTAGCATTAATATTATCTAACCCTTACTTAGTGGCTTTGTTTCTTACTCCTTTATATACTAGTTTTGACGATGGTGATGCTTGTTGTTTAAAGGGGCCTAACATCGAGGTCATCGGTCCCAATATACTAGTTTTAATTAGTTATTTGTGTTTATCTCAAAACTCTCTTTTTCAGACATGTGCTGTTTCAGAACAAATCGATTCAATTGTTATAAAACATTGATGAAAATTTAAATAATATCCGTTCTGCAGTTTGTGAAGTATTGGCCAAGATTATATCGAAATAATTAAATGCTACAAAGTGCGATCAAAGTACTCAAGAATAAACAATATCAAATAGATGCCAAACAAATTCAAGTTGAAATTAACCAATTTCAAATCGATATTAAACAAATTCAAATCGAGAAATGAAATTAACAATGTTTAATCGGCAATTCTTTTGAAAGTCAGTGTTGATGTGCAAATATCCTTGCTTGATACTGAACTAGAAATTTATTTTCATATAACTTGCATAAAGAAGAAAGCTAGCAAAAAATGTTAAACATTAAATCTGTGTCCCACAAAAGCAAGTTAAACAACAACGCGTTGGAAAGTGGAGGGTTAAAATTACGGTTGAACATCGAGTGTTTACGGTTCGATATAAAGAGGAAAACCCAAGACATACATTAAATATTTATACATGCTTTCCTTAAACTTAATGGACATGATTCTGTAAATCAGTAGGTATAACCCATGTTTTGCAAAATGTTGTTTGTTTCAACAAAACCAAGTGCTTAAGACCTCCACAGTTATATTTATTTCCTGTTTTGACGCATTATTCTCCATTTGGATGTGTCTGGTGTCAATTTCAATATATGTTTATTATCAATTTGAAGTTGGAAAGGTATAACATTGACAGCCAACGTATACAGAATGCAGCTACCTTTATACACTCGTAGGAACCATAATCTTCTCTGACAGATGGCTTTGGAAAAGTAGATATTCATGAGAAAAATGTGAAAGCTGGAGTAACTTCAGTTTCCAGAACGAGTATTTTAGGAAATGGTATACCAATCCAATCAGGAAATTCTACATTATTTCGTGAAATGAAAACGTAAAATTGATGACATTTTCCATTTTACGATTCCAATTTCCCCTGAAGGATACGTAGTTTTTCTTTCCCTTAGCCCTTTCAGACCGTGTACGCACAATTGTGCGGGTTCGTATTTTATTTACCCTGACCGTATTTGATGTTTTTTCTGCGCTAGACCGGACTGCAGTAATTGTGCGGGACACGTGGCGTGTACTTCAATTGCTTTTAGTATGCGCTTGACCGCCAGGGCGAAGGAAGAAGAGTTTAAAAAGCAGAGTTGATCGGCGAGATGGCGGGAAGCAGTAGTGCCAAAAGTAAGTATTTATTTATTGCGTTTATATTATTCTAGAGCTTTACTGAATACCGGAATATATACAATGAAGTATGTACATTGGTTAGTGAACGTAAATTTTGAAGATACATCATCGTATGTGAAACAACGAGGTTTTGAATTTTGATACGCACAATTGTGTGGGTCCTCTTTTCAGATGTTAGTTTTTATTTTGTGAAATAAACTATCAATATGTGTATTGAGGAGAATTTTAGTCAGTTTTTGACATACAAACGAAAATTCACACCTCCAGTTTTCTTTCAGGTCTGAAAGGGCTAAGACAAGGATTTTAGAAGGTAGCAAATTTGCACAGATGGATCGTTATCGCGTGATAGTCCGGCTCCATGGATAAACGGTTAGCGTGCTGGCCTTTGGCCACAGGGGTCCCGGGTTCGATTCCCAGTAGGGTCGAGAATTTTAACCATCATTGGTTAATTTCGCTGGCACGAGGGCTGGGTGTTTGTGTCGTCTTCATCATCATTTCATCTTCATCACGACGCGCAGGTCGCCTTCGGGAGTCAAATCAAAAAAACCTGCACCTGGCGAGCCGAACATGTCCTCGGACACTCCCGGCACTAAAAGCCATACGCCATTTCATTTCATCACGTGATACTATCTCTCCTCACGCAACCCTACCTCGTAGAGTTGCGCTGATGGCTCGCGCTTCAGCGGATGTCTCCATAGCCATAGGGAGCGCAGCAATACCCAGAAAGACATTCAGCACTCAGATCCTAATTGGAACAGGAATTTGAGGAGGCAACATATGAGTTCGTATTGATGATGCCATACCACTTCAAGAAAAAAAGATTGGATGCCGGAGAAATGCGTGAAAATTTGAACATACTGTAGGTATCATTTTACGTCCATCTACGTACTTTTATGGTTTTCAGAGACAACGGGCTGCAAGAAGTTTGTCCAGCACGAATGCTCTTATGTGCCAGTAAATCTGCCGTCCTCGGGCTGGCGAATTTGAGCACCTTCAAAAATCGCCAGCTTGAGAGCAGATGGCCAGTTTAAGTCGCCTGAGCTGTTGAGCACGGCGAGTTACTTGCAGTTCCTCTTAAAACAATAATCACTACCACAATCACGAACTAAAGACTATCTTCAGATAAACATACTTTTTTTCTGTTACGATGTTATACCTTTACTTAATATACATTCAATGGTACTTTATATATCTCCCCAAACTGATTGTTAACCACACACACGCATATCTACTAACGATGAGATTAGAAAAGAACAACATCTGACCAAAGGAAGTAGATCAGGAATGATAAAAGTTTGGAAACTCATACACGTGGAAGTAATGCTAGCATCCGTCCGAATCCGGTAGCCATTTCTCACTCTCAAACTGCGAATCTCTCGGATTGTGTGAGAGTGATTGTCCAGTAAGCTGCATTCATTGTAAATTAAATTATGACCGGAGTAATGTTTGTTTGTTCAACCCTTGTCCCATTTCTCTACGGGGTCGGGTATAAGGTGAGATGAAAATGTTGTGGTGAGTTTTTATGATCGGATGCCCTTCCTGACGTCAACCTCATCACAGGAGTTAATGAGATGAAATGAATGGCGTGATAATATGATAGTAGGAAAGGAGAGGATGAAACCCGATGCCGGCACACAGCCTACTCCTGTCGAATAGCACCAAGGGGTCTGCTCAAGGCTTAACGTCCTCATCCGACGGGTGAATCACCATCAGAAACGTAATATGCCGCACTCCATATAATCACTTCGGAGATATTTCGAATTTAATCCAGGCTTTTGGCACGCAATCTACTTGTTAGAAGTTGTATACCAACTCCTCCCATACCCTGCCTGCCAACATTCTGACGGCAACAATTTTTTCGACCGACGGGACTCGAATCGGATAACCACGGTGTCACACAGTTAACACTTCAACGCCTTAACGATCATGGACACCAGGCAAGCTCTGGAATAATAATAATAATAATAATAATAATAATAATAATAATAATAATAATAATAATAATAATAATAATAATAATAATAATAATAGTGTTATTTGCTTTATGTCCCACCAACTACTACAGTTTCCGGAGACGCCGAAGTGCCGGAATTTAGTCCCGCAGGAGTTCTTTTATGTGCCAGTAAATCTACGGACACGAGGCTGACGTATTTGAGCACCTTCAAAGACGACCGGACAGAGCCAGGATCGAACCAGCGCCTCAACCGTTTATGACCGGAGCATATTTGTTTAAAACTAATCAAGAGGTTCGTGAATGACAATGAAAATATTACTTTACAGACTCTGAAGGAATACGCTACACGTGTGGCAAGCAGCTGTCTCATAGGAACATAAAGTACACTTCTCTTCTACATGATAACACACAGACGTAAATGTCAAGAATAATACAACAAACCTAAGGTAAGAAGTCATGACACGTTCATCTTCCTTTGATAAAGAAAGCTACAATAAGATTTATGGTATTGGCATACCCCACTCGTGTCATTAATTGATCTATGGTTCTATTATTGGTTTCATCTGAGGCCTAATTGGCGTGGCTAGTAAAGATGCGGACAGTAGCCAGATCGTTTCGGCAAGGAAGGTGACAATAAGAAAAGTGACGGTAACAGGTTATAGGTTTAAAATCCCACCAACTACTTCTATGTTATTCGGAGAATCCAAAGTGCAGAAATTTGTCGCCATATGAGTTTCTAATGTGTCGATAAATCTACCGAAAAGAATCGGGCGCACTTGAGCACTTCCAAAAACCACCATATACCTGGAGTCAGAAGACCAGTGCTGTTACATCTGAGCCACTGAGCCCGCAAAATAATATCACTCCCACTCGTGCCACTAGATTATGTATTATCCTACTACCAAATAATAATAATAAAATAATATTACTTTTTGGCTAGTTACTTTACGACGCACCGACACAGACAGGTATTATGGAGACGATGGGAGAGGAAAGGCCTAGGAGCGGGAAGGAAGCAGCCGTGACCTTAATTAAGGTACAGCCCCAGCATTTGCCTGGTGTGAAAACGAGGAACCACGGAAAATCGTCTTCAGGGCTGCCAACAGTCGAGTTCGAACACACTATCTCCCGAATGCAAGATCACAGCCGCAAACCCTTACCACACGGCCAACTCGCCCGGTAATAATAATAATAATAATAATAATAATAATAATCTTATAAATAAAGTTGTAGGGGGTCTGCTGTCTGTAATTCCTTTTGTTTTGCCAAGTTTTCAAATATTTATCCGTTTTAGGTCAACTCAAGACCGAATCGGTGGTTTTTACTTTTCGTGTCTGTCTGTTTGTCTACATATCATTTTAAAATCTTTGAAAAGACGGGGGTTTTATAGGAAAACCACAACGGTTTTCCTCCATTTTCTCTTATACTATTGATTTTCTGTACACTCTGTGGACCGTATGTGAAAGGTCTCTTCATTATAAACAACTTTCGTTATGTTCATAATTTACCTTACTCTTCAAATGACGGAAAAATTTACTATTTTCTGTCGATATCATGCTCTGCATTGAGTGACCGACAGACCGACAACGAATATATGGGTTACCATGTCAACGTCTCTGACTGCTTGTCAGCAGGGTAGTAACGTATTGCCATTTTCCTCATCATTCCTTTAAATTCGTGGTTGTTCCTTGGGTAGAAAGCAAGAGAGTCGTCAATCGGCCATTCTGCGGTATATTGGCGGAATATCATTGGAGGTTATAACTGTCCTCGAATAGCTTACGTCATAACACAAATATTCATCTTCTTATCTGATTACCTAAGAATCCCTGTGCCTAAATTTCTCTCCGATTACCGCTTTCTTATATCCATAACTCACACCGGCATAATTTATTGAGGAGCGTTTGATTTTCCAATATATTCACTTGGTATTTACATATTTGTCGTCATCCGAATGTCCTCAGTTATAATTCATTTTCTATTAATTTCAACTTACTAAACTGTATTATTTTCTTCCTTGATTACCACGTATGTATGCGGGTGCTAATCCCGAATGCTGGACACACTTTTCTTTGAGGAAATATTCTAAGCTATGCAAATCTATAACTTTTGGCCCAGGAAAATTCCGAAATATGGATGCAATTATAACGACGGTGCAGACCTTCGTTTCGGGGTAATTGGTGGCTAATCAGTAAGTCGTATCACAAGTCAGAAAGCAAATGGCGTTTCATTTTGGAGAGATCTACAACTTTTGTCCTATAACTTTTCGTTGTATTTCTATCCCTAATACGTTAAATACAGCTGTATTTCTCGATTTCAAGTTGATTTTGTACTTTTACACGTATGTGTTATCATTTGGCACACTTATGGGAAAGGTAGAATCATGACATTCGGCACGCACATTGACATGACCATTGGTCATGTTATAGCCAAATTTTATGATTCAAGCTGTCACATGAGTATCAAAAATATAAAATAGTATGTGAAAACTGTACAAAATTTCACCCCATTCAATGACTCTAACTCAATCTAACCCATAAATATAGGAGATACGAGAAGATGTCATAGGACCAACAATGTAGTGAACCCTTGTACTTACCATTCCATCGTCGGTCCGCCACGGCTGCTACAGTAGAACAATCTAGAACTCTTAAATCATGGGTCGTTGCGGGAATAAATTCGGTCACGATCTTAACCAAACGATGGGGTTCAGAAGAGAGCCTAACTACTTGAAATGAGGAGCAAAATGTGCTTTCTAACTTTTATTAAATCGAAATAGCACGACAACATTATTAATTTAATATACATTCTTGAAATAAAAAATTAATTATTTATTATTGAATGTTTCAAACACAGTCACATTGCATAGCGTTGATTTATTTCTTACAATATCGAAGAGTTGCTTCGGAGAAGTTAGTACATTAGTGGACAGCGAAACTGAAAAACTGAAAAAGGGAAGACCTGAAAACCGGGCACCTATTATTCCAAACGAGAACTGAGAGTTAATCCACACGATCCGTGGAAAATCTGACTTTCAACAAGTAGAACGCCTGATTTTCTCTCAATTAAGGTTATCCACCAGTCGAATACCCTTTACGGATACGGAACACCCGCCGAATGGACCCTTAATCGAACCAAATTGACTATCAGTTGCTTCGGATAGGTTGCGAAATATTACGGGAAAGCATGGTGTTCACTACGAGTCAACAGCATCATTCACAATTGAAATAAAATTCCACCATGTATTTGTCATTCCTGACACCCTTAAGTGATAAAGTAATCCCGATGCTAAATGTGCATCACCCAAACAGCTGTTCGGAAGGAACCAACAACAACACGACCCGTGAGGATCTTACGTTATGTCGTTCTAAAGGAACAAAACTGCGAAATGCAGGAAACACTTATTCATCATGCATTTAGAAGAAATGCCAAACACTGAAGTTAATTAAAAAGTGGAAAGTCACTTGAAAAGTATTATTATTGAACCGATTTTCAGGTTAGAAGTAGTTTTGTTACGCTTAATAAAATTACCAATCCACATTGAAAGATATTACAACTTTAAGGAATTCTTTCCCTTGAAAAACAATGACTACCATTACAGATCTATCTATTTATTGTCTGTCCCAACACACTACTTATAAAGTGATTACTTAATCAAATTCAACTACGAATAAAATGAAAGTACGCCAAAGATTGAAAATAAAATAGTGTTACTGGCTGACGAATCGAAACCGCATTCGCAACTCAAGTCTCACACTAATACACTGAGTGTCAATATGCACACTATCAAAACGAAACGGACGTCAGAACGACAAAACAATTAAGTCCGTAAAATAAAATAACATATCGAAGTCATTAAAACTCAACACGCATGGAGAATTACAGTAAAAATATTTAATCTCCATCAGGTCGATATCCAACATTTGGGCAACCCTCATTCGCCGATAGCGGCCCCGTTATCTTAAGGAACACCAACAGCTGTTGGAGCTACGCACTAGTTGGCCTCATCATTACCGATCTGACCCTCTTCATAATTTATATTTTACTGTAGGTGCTACCTTCGTCCAGGCCACTTCGCAAAAACAAAAGAAACATCTAATCTGAGACTTGAGTGTGCACAGCTGACATCCCAAACCTATCGTCGGGCTCACTTAAAATCTGTACATCCTAACATTAATCTCTATGTACATGATACCTTCCAAATTCTATCGTCGGGCGTGAACTAGGACGTCTCATCATCAGTAACTCCAAGGATAACATGTGACGTCCTAAATCTATCGTCGGGCGTCAAAAATGGGTCGTACTACGCATCTCTTAACATATCAGGCGAACTAGCAATTTCAAACAAACTCTGACATTTCAATACTAAACCTGGTCAGACTAATAACACACAACGGAACAACGTCTCTTACTATTAAACGAATGCAAGTCGAAAAATACAGTAAGTCTCGATATCGTTACAATACGTGTACTCGAAAATAAATATACGTGACGAACAATTCTCCACCTCAAACACAATCTCAGCCTGTGCAATGAAGTTTTTAGGGAAGCAATGATAATTCCCAACACACGTCTACCCTTTAGTGGATGCCTTCAAAATAATAATCATCACTACCGCATTAGAAACTCTCAAATCGCCTATCGTCAATTCCAACTATTTATATCAATGACATATCCAGTGAAACGAAATTCAATACAACACCAACCATGTGTTCTAAATGCTCTTTTATCCTTGAGGTCACATTATCTTAATATTCATACGGGCTTTACGTAACAAGTCACTGGACGTTTACTACCATGATTTTTAACCTTTACTAGAGTCGTTTTCACTTGGGATCTTACTAGAAATCTACGGTGCTTCACACAGTAGTCGTCTCAAATTTCGGATTGGTAGCGGAAAACACTACAGCCTGTCTCAATACAGCCTGTTTCCTAAATACTTCCTCGGCAAAATATAGCCTGTCTCAAACTCATTCTCCTCGCCTTATCCCAGCGGTATCACTGAAAATCCAGGCTTTATTTCATCTTCAATATTCCTATCCCTCTCATCTCCACATACATATAAATTCTTCGCTCTCAATCCTTTTTTCTTACATTTCCAAGACCCTTTTTCATAATTCAGTCCTCTGGTGAAAACAACGACCACTATAAAACACACCTCTTACCTTACTGTTATTATGACTTTCGGACCTCGAGAATTCAAGAACACACCGCGATTTTTCTCGTATCATTGATATGCACGATGTCCCAAAATTTTACTTCCCATGAATAAATGTAACTCTATCGAATTTCACTGAAATTTTCTTTGAATGCCTGCGATCCTTGTAAAAAATATACTGGTTAAATGCACTTTTAACATAGAAAAATTTCTTTATCCCGCGGTAGACATTATTATCATTATTATTATTATTATTATTATTATTATTATTATTATTATTATCGATAAACATTTCCGAATTCAACTGATATTTGAAATTTAGATATTCGCCACGACTAATTTACACTTATAACTTTCCAAAATTCCTCGCTTTGGACAATATCTCATCGAACATTAACACCAAATTTAAACGTCGCATTTTACAGTTTCTTGACGTGAAATTTACACACTGAAATTTTCACACTCTGACCAAAAATTACAACACCTTTCGCCTGATAATTACAAATATCAACCCGACAATCATCTTGAAAAATTTGTTGGGACAGAACAATAAAATCTAACTACGACATAATACAAATATAGACAGACCTGCACAATGGAGTCATTCCCAGTATTCTGGCTACATCGTCGCCAGCTGACCTCGTGCCTTTAGCCGTACATTTGCACAAATAACATTATCATTTCCAACATCTCACTCTTACAAACACTGCCTTTTTCACACGATATTAAATTACCACAAAAATCACGCACTTTTCTCTATAATTTACACCACGAACTTCCCTCGTTCTGCAGTCAACTGCGACTGTCTGGTTCGTTCCCAAAGTTGTCTCTCTCTGTTACTCCAACAAAACAGGTGTTCAACAGATAAAGAAAGCAGAACTACTCTGAATAGCTTCCCCAACTCTCTTACCACTTTCAAACGTACATGAGGTGATATAATAAAATCTGCTGTGTATATTTTAACAAACGCCTACACTTTCATAGTTCGTCGGCAAACGTTCAGAACTTTTCAGTCACCTTCTCTTGCTAACCGAGTATGTGGACCTCAGCCACGGACATGTATTTAGTTGTTTGTAGATCAGTCCGGTGCAATTTTCCACTGACGACGGGCATAAGCTCCCGCTGCTTCAAGATCCAGATCGACGCTCTTAGGAGCGCAACATGGCTGCCCTCAAAAATAAAAGTAGCTTGTTGATACGAAATAAATATTGAGAAAAAAATATTTTTCTCACCGTAGAATTATGGGTTCAGTAGAATACTGAAAGGGGCGTCTGATGGTGAAGTCCGTTTGTAGATACGTCGTACAGTTTCAAAGCAGTAACTATCGAAATAAAGGTCTGCACTTCTAAAGTGTGTCTTTCCGTACAGTTATCCGTTTCAGGTGTAATAATGACAATCTGCAAATATTCAGTTTTGGTGTCTGTCTGTTTGTTTGTTTGCATGTTTGTCTATAACTTGGAAACTACTGGATATATTTCCACCAAACTTGATATTTAGAATCCACCTGTCCTTTGGTAGGTTTTAGGGCAAATATTGTTTCTAAATCCCTCAATTGACTGGGGGATTATACGAAACCGAAACCGTGATTTTGCATTCCCACAAAATACACACAACCAAACTTAATGTAAATTTACCTGCCTTAATGGAAATTAATTCCTAAGCCTTTTTCCTCATGTGCATCATTTCAATACGAGGATTAATAAGGGAGATATCATTAACGGACCGTTTTCCGGTACAAGTCCCACCGGACTTAACTCAAGAGCGGGTGCGTGTAAAGCGTATTTTTTACAACTTGAAAACTACTGAAGATATTTGAGTCAAATTTTACATTAACATCCACCTGTCCAACGGTAGGTGTTAATCGTCAATACCATTTCATGTTCCCGGAATGGACTGGCGGTTTATAGGGAACCGAAATGGTGATTTTACTCTTACACAATATATACAGTACAAGACCAACCTGACTGTAAATCGACCAAACGTGATGGAATTTCTTCTCTCAAACTTTTTTTCATGTGCTTTTTTGCGACAGGAGGATTAATAAGGGAGATATCATAAACGGTCCATTTTTCAGGTTAAGTCCACCGGATATAGCCCAGAAGGTGTTGTACGTGGAGCAGGTTCCTTATCTATCTATGTAAATAAAATCGTAACGACTGTGTGCCTTACATTGACTATTTTGGCGAAATTTTCGTACAGCTACACGTTAAAGGGGTAATAATGACCATCTGCATAATTTTGGTTTAGTTTCTTGAAAGTCCTAATTTTTACACTCTTCACCGAAAACCCAGATTGCGGCATAATCTGCCAGTCGAAGAAAGATATTGAAATTTGGCAAAATTATACATTTTAGCCTGTAACGGACGAAAAACTTCCAAGATCTTTAAATTTTTCCCTTTTTATCCCGAAGAATATCGAAATATGGAGGCAATTTTAATGATGGTGCAGACCTTCGGGAAGTATTATCACATAACGGATGGCACAATCCCCGTTCAATTTGGAGTGATCTACAACCTTGGACTTACGACTTTTTGTCGTATTTCTATCCCTTTTACTTTGGATTATTCTCTATTTCTCGGTGTTAAGTAAATTTGGACTTTTCACATACATAATCCATACCTTCCATCACTTATAGGAAAGATAGAATCATCAAACTCTACACGAAAATTGGTCCACCCAGTAGCCATATGTAAGCCAAATGCTATGTATGTAGCTGTCACTTAATTTTCCGAAAAGCAATGCAATGTGAGGTAATCTTACAGAAATTTTACCCTATTCCACGTTCCTAACTCAATATGACCCATGAATAGATGAGATATCATAAGACCAGCAATTTAGGCCACTAAATCCGCGTCTTATGGTGCAATCCTTTCTCGATATGATGTACCGTTTAGCAGCAGTTAATCTGTAAATGAAGGTCTGCAATATTGTAAACAAGCACATACTTTCGTATGTCGAACTATATATATATTCACTGATGTCGATTTTGTAGCGATCGAGAAAGGGTGTGTCTGCTATTGTAATCAGTACTCCCCACACCGACTTTGACTGGCAGTAGGAATGGGGTTCTTCTCCTTTTCCTGTGTAACTGGCATTAATAAGGCAGGCCTACCATTGTAATGAATAATTCACTTCTCGATTTGACTTGCAGAAGGCAAGGGAGCATGCGGTTCTGTTCAAAACTCACCTTACCCGATTGTGTTTGGCTGTAGGCAAGCGTTCCCGCAGTTATAAACAGATGTACCAATCTAAAATAAATGTGACTGGCATTAGGCATACTGGCCTGCTATTTTGGTGGAAACTCACCAACTTGGTGTGACTGGCAGTAAGCTGGCTGGCAGTTGGAAAAGGGGCCTGTCATTATAATGATAACTGCACCATTCAATTATGATTGGTTGTAGGGAAGTTTCCTGCCATTATAATAAAAACTCCTCAATTTGTAATATGTCTGGAAGTAGGAAAGGGGGCTGCCATTGTAACGGAAACTCCCCAAATCGATTGTGACCGCGCAGTAGGCAATGGGGCCTACAATAATAATGTAAACTTCCCAACTAGATTGTGAATGGCAGTAGGCAAGTAAGCCTGTCGTTATCATCGCAAATCCGTAACAAGCACTTTACATTGGACACAACGTATGGGGGCCTCTCCATGCTGTTTCTCGGATAACGCTAAGAGACATGCTATTTTAAAGCAATTTTATTTACTGCATGTACAGTATTTACTTCAATATTCGTATACAATGCAGAATACTGTAGCGAAGCACGGGTACATTTGCTAGTAATAATATTAATAATCGTTTTACTTCCCAATTACTAGTTTTACGTTGTTTTCTGAAACGCTGACGTGCCGTAATTTTGTCTGGCAGAGTTCTTTCACGTGCCAGTCACTCGACCTACACGAGGCTTACGTATTTGAGCACTTTCATTTACCAATGGTCGGAACCACGATCGAACCCAACAACTTGGGCTTAGAAATATATCTCGGCACCGGCAAATGGCATGGCTACTAAAGACACGAGGAGGTGCCCTTTTGTACTGGCCAAAGAAACCGTGGTAAGAAAATGTAGCGTTCGTACAACACACCCATGAGTGTGTCACTTTAAGTCGTTCAGTAATTGTTTGAACACGTTGTCTAGAATAAATGACGCGTGACTCTCAGGTTCACGTCACTTCGTGCCGCGCAGTAACACACAGTGTTAGCATTTCTGTGCTGAAAATAACTCTATGAAAGACCAGCAATATTATCACCTAAAGAAAAATGTTGACAATTTACCAGCTGTTGAGAGAGAAGTTTATTTGTTCATTCATTCACTGTCAAGGTAAGCAGTTAATAATATTTCGGTGTGCTAATAGACTTTCAGTAGTCGTAGGTGCACTTCCCAGTGTTACTATATCAGAAGATTTTAACGAGGTATGACCGATCCCTGTCGAGTGGTCTTCCAGAGGCGTACCTATTATTATTCTGAAGGCCACCTTCCCCGACTTCAGCGGTTCACAAGCATTTAGCGACGGCAGTACGGTAAATAACTTTTCTGTAAGACGAGGGCTTGGTCCCAACAAATTTACTCGTAAATACGTTTCCAACAAAGTTATTATTTCGTTATGTTTTGAGAACAGAGGACTCGCAGTCCATTGTCGTAATCAGTTTCTACGCAATGTATAATAACTTTTTTTAGACAGGTTTTACGTCGCATTGACACATATAGGTCTTATGGCGACGATGGGATAGGAAGGGGCTGGGAGTAGGAAGGAAGCGGCCGCGGCCTTAATTAAGGTACAGCCCAAGCATTTGCCTGGTGTGAAAATGGGAAACCACCGGGCGAGTTGGCCGTGTGGTTAGGGGAGCGCAGCTGATAGCTTGCATCCGGGATGGTTCGAATCCCACTGTCGGCAGCCCTGAAGATGGTTTTCCGTAATTTCCCATTTTCACACGAGGCAAATACTGGGGCTGCACCTTAATTAAGGCCACGGCCGCTTCCCTCCAACTCCTAGCCCTTCCCTATCCCATCGTCGCCATAAGACCTATCTATGTCAGTGCGACGTAAAGCCACTAGCAAAAAAATGTGAAACCACAGTAAACCATCTTCAGTGTTGCCGACAGCGGGGTTCGAACCCACTATCTCCCGAACGCAGTTCTTATAACCGGTCAGAAACGAGTACAGTATTTCCTTTCCGGAGCGTTAAGAGATTTCTGTGACTGAATGTTTTCGGATCATTCTCCAAAGGGGCACGGTCACTGACATTTATTACACAGGCGTTTCATTTGAGAATTTAGAGTTTGTTGACGACCTCGGGTAGCGGTATTATACAGATTCACAAACATTATTCTCCTAAGAATATTTTCAATATAAAATGTCCTTTCGCGAAAAATGCGTAGAAAAGTAAAAATGCCAAATTCCATGAAAGTATCGCGCCACCCGGTAAAACTGTCCCAGGAACCGGTGGTTGAGAAACACTGCACTACTGAGCGATGGACAGAGTCCATGGAGCATTATCCTCCACAAAAGTAAAATTATATTTTTGACCCTACACATCAAATTTTTGTTCAATTTATTTTTCTTTATCTCGGATTAGGTATACGAAACTCTAAAGGAGGTTCAGTTCATTGATGTCGGTCCGATTTTATTGTTACGAAATCATGGGAAAAACTCCTAAGGGGATGTATGCGATAATATAGTGTACCATTTCATTGCCCTGATTGAAATGAGATGTTACGACACCAATGTTTGCCATGCATCGTAATAAAATGACAAAGATTATATAGTAGAGAAATACATTAGAAGAAAGTACTGAACCAATAATTCTACGATGAAGATTTTTTTTTCCAAATATTTATTTCATCTGCAAACTACTTTGTGAGAGCAGCCATGTTTTTATTTCAGAGTCTGGCTCTCTCGTGGGAACAGAGCTCTCCGTGACAAGCAAGGTTGTGAAATGCTGAGATACTTCGGTGGACCTCTAGTATTGGATAATTTCTCAAATTCAAGAAAGCCTTCATAACGAGAGATTTTGGCGACATGATAAATTCGGGAATGAAGGATCTAAATTATTCTTAAACCGTATGTGAAGATAGAACCCCCAGGGTAAATATAAATGTAGTTAAGCCTGGAGGAAAGTTTGGGTCCGGCTCCCGAACTAGCGACACGTGCCAAGGCCGATGGATGACGAAAAATGCCGCGAAACGCCAGGGCAGAAATAATTCATTTCGCCCGTTGCAAGTATGGGAAAAATATGAAATTAACACCGTAATGAATCGTAAGTCTGTCCGAAGTTATGGAAAAAATTTCAAGAAAATTGGTCCATTAGATGTGGAATTAGCAGATTGTGCAATCAAGCCTCGTGGAGAGGGTGGCGTCCCTCCCAGAGGGTATAAGAAAAATCTCCCTCCGTCTATTTAACACTCTCTGTCTGGTTGTCTGAACGGCGAAGCTCACGTCACTCGTCGGGAAGAAAGTGCGGGGTTTTGTTCTCCAAGTAACTTGTTACACGTTCGTGTCAACGGTTCAAGTAAAATATTAAAGTAAAAGGTGATAGAAATTTTCCTGAACTGCCGCAGATGATAACTTTGAAGGTTTAGGTAGTTGGCTAAAATACGTAGCTGAGTTTCTCCCTGTATTACAATCAGGTACGTTTAATATTTGTTAAAATTGAAATCTGGAGGCTGGCAGCGAGGTCTGATGGAACACCTGGCCAGTAGTAGGGTAAACGAAAGCAGGGTCCTGAGAAAACTGTGTCAGTCGCCATTTGACGAGCGGGCTCGTCACAGGCCAAATGCCAAGAAAGTGCGGTTTGCGGTGTTGATCGACGCCGAATGTAAATTTTGTGTAGTTTAAGTTATATATATAAGAAGATGATGTCAAATGTAGCCATGGAAGGTTAAGCACAAGTCCTGCTGGCCTAAATGCAGCCAGAAATCCAGGATGACGGCTAAATTTACAGGTCTGTAAATATATTTTATCAATGTTGTAGTTAGAATATTGTTTGTCCCAACCAATTTTCAATGCGTGTGTCGGATTGATATTTGATCAGGCGAAAGTCTTACATTTCTGGTCGTCGTGTGAAACTCTTCAGGGCTGTAAAATTCACGTCAAAATACTATAAAATACGAAGTTTAAACAATGTGTTAATATTTTTTGAGATATTGTTCAAATTGAATAAAATTAGGAAGACAACGATAATGTAGTCGTGATGAATGTCTTAATTTCGAATAACGTATGAGTTCAGAAAATCTTGTCGAAATAATAATAATAATAATAATAATAATAATAATAATAATAATAATAATAATAATATTTACCGTGGGATAAAATTTTTCTATGTTAAAAGTGTATGTTAACAGTCATATTCAATAAGATTTGCGTTCATCTTGAAATCCAGTAAAGTCTGATAAAGTTATGTTTTTTGGTGGGAAGTTAATTTTGTGACATCGTGTATGTCGGTGATATGGGAAATCACGGTGTGTTGTTGTATTACTGAGGTCCGAAAGTTGTAGTAAAAATAAATGAAGAAAATAATTTTATAAAAGTTGTTTGTCACGAGAGGATTGGGGTTTGAAAAGTCTTGAAACAGAAAAATGGATTGTTCCGAAATGATATGTTGAGATAAGAGTTGTATAGATATTGAAGGCAGAGGAAGCCTGTATTTCATGTAATGCCGCCATGAGAAGGCGATGAGAATGAATTTTTAAGACAGGCTATATGTGCTGATGGCGAAGAAATTTTGAGACAGGTTGTATATTAAATGTGATATTTATGAGGCAGACTGTAGTATATTCCGCTAACAATCCGGAACAACTGACCGGGCGAAGGTTGGTTCGAGATGAGTGTTGTGTGAGGCAGAGTAAGATTTCAAGTTAAGATCCCAAGTTAAAAACAATTTCTGTTGAAGATTGTAACTCTTGGTAGTTAAATCCAAGTGACTAGTTTACGTAAAGTCAGCATAATGGCTATTATATTATACGACCTTAAGGGTAGAAGAGCATTCTGAATACACGGTTGGTGTTATTTGACTGTAATGGCAAGTTTACAATTAGTACATTTCATAAATTACGAGACGATAATTTATCATTAAATCGGAAACATTGTGCGATGAGATATTGGACGTTATTTAAGCGATAGTTTGGCTGTGTAGATTCATTGGATTTCGCTTCACTGGATAGTCATGGATATGGATATTTGGAATAATGAGATGGTAGGCGATTTGAGGGCCTCACCCTAGAATTACGTTGTGGAGTTTTGCGGTGGTGATGATTACTGTTTTGGGCGATATTCACGTAATGGTAGACGTGTGTTGAAAGTCATATTATTTTTTCAAACTTCATTGTGTGTGTCGAATTCGTGTTCGAGTTGTGGGTTGCTTGCGACGCGTTATTTATTTTCTATTTCACGTTGTTTCAATTCAATTTTGATTTTAACCACACTTTTGACTTAATTCACTTTTGAAATTATTCATTTTTTTATTTTATTCACTTGTGATTTTATTCTCACTTTTAATTTTCTTGACACTTTAATTTCATAACTATCCAGCAAGATTGTTACATGATGAGATAGATAATTACGTCATATGAAACTTCGTAAATTTTTCTTTTCTTTTATATAGTGAGAACCATATTTCTTTAACGAAATGATTTGATCTCAGTCAACTAAGACTTTGTTGATTTATCCTTTGAATGAAGATACGACAAATGTAATGAGATATTTTAATAATTTAATAATTCACCCACGGCAATTCATGATCGCGAATAAATCAAGAATTTAAACATTTAAATTATTATTATTGCAATTTATTTCATTATTATAGCAGATTAGTTTAAGTTGAATTCTTGCAGGATTATTTTTGATTGGATGAGTTTGAGTGACTATTTTATTTTATATTTAAGGGGAATTGCTGGTAAACTATAAGAGAGGATATGCGGGTTCCCAATTGATCTCACGTAAAAAAAAAAGTATTTTATTGGTGCATGTTAGTTACCCCTGAGAGGTATCGTGTAGCAAATCAGAGAATAATTTGACGCCTACAATGAAACGTGGAAAGGAGATAATTACCTTAATCGAAAATTATGAAGGCGTAAAGAATTTATTATTGATGGATTAATGGAGATAAATGTAGCTACCGATACTTAGCATCATATTTAATGCACGATCCATACAATTGACTCCAACACGTGGTGTAGTCGGAAGAGGAGAAGTAGCCGGTGCAATTAATCGGACGCCCGTCGTGGCGCAAGAAAGATATTCCCTCAACGAAAGGTGCAATAGTATAAAAGATGTACGGTCATAATTCCACCCATTTTACAGATAACTTCACCAAACTTGACATGTACATAAACACGTGTTAGGAGAAAATGTCCTACCAAAACAAAAGTAAAATATGCATGATTTTTTAATTTATACATTTCAAATTTTTAAAATTCTGTAATGCCATAAAGAACATTTTCTCCAAACCCGTCAATGCTGCGAGCATTCATCGTTTACATTTGCTATGTGAAGGCAAGTAAAGAACTCTATAAAACGGAATTTGTTTAAATGTGTTAGTTTTTCAAGAAATAATAATTTAACTTTCACAAAAAGTTATTTTACATCTATATGTGAATCCATATTCTATCAAAATGTATCTGAAAAAAACTATGCCACAAAATTGTAAAATGAAGTGTCTAAGCAAAACTGTAATAAGCTTCTACAAATTATCTCTAATAATTCAGGAGAAATCTAAAATCTGTATCCACCAGTCACTTTATATTTACAGGTGCCATCAGAGGATGTACGATTTCTAATTTTCCAATTTTCGGATGAATTCCCTCAGTTATTAGTAGATTTGTTGCGCACGACATTCGTGATTTACTTCTGAGGTCATAAACAGCGACCTTTATTCACCTTTATAAACACTCGGGGACAAAACTGGGCATTTTAACAGCAGCTAAACGTAATTAATTTGAAATTAAACTCACTAAGCTCACTTCAGAAACTTGTTTATAACAAGACATGTAGCAATTTTTTTACAATGGAAACAGGATTTGTGCACGTAGCTATGTTTTCACAGGCTTCTTGTATCTAACAACAAAACCTTTTTGAAATTTGACGTATTCAAATGGCCGAATTAGTTACATTTATCTCGCGATGTACGCCGTGAAGTGGGCGTGGCCTTGTGCATGCTGAAATGAAATATAAGTTTCACCCATTTGTAGACTGAGTCCGACTTTGAAATTTTGGAAAATATTTTCAAGCTATCAAACTAAATTATGAGACTATTTAAAAAAATAGTTTTGGCCCTATATCGCATACATCCTCTTAACAGAATTTCTTGAAACGCAGCATTTAATTCAAGAACGGCTGTATTACACAGTAGGCTACATATTATTTTATTAGTATACGCTGCCGTAGCAACATTAAGGAGGCCAAAACAGAAACGGCAAATTTCCTCGTTAATATTAGCTGTACCGAAAGAAAGTGTACCACACGTAATTTTTTTTAAATGTGCAGAATATAACTTCCGAACTCCTATTTCATAGGTGTTTACCTTACAAGGAAAATTTACGGAGATTACTATTTGTTTTTGTTTTTTTACAAATTTTCAAGCAGCTCCATTAATTATAGTTCTATCCAAAATCTGTACATGACAAACGCCATAGAAACTGTAATTTCCAATGTTTTATGTCTTTTACGTTTTACCTTTAATCTACGAGCTAAGATAACGGAGATATTAGTAATTTAGATTTTTGTTGTCAAGTCCACTATTGTTGGTCGTACTGAATCTGCCTAGCGATAGTGATGGGCGTTGTCTTTTTTTTTCTAGTTGCTTTACGTCGCACCGACACAGATAGGTCTTATGGCGACGATGGGATAGGGAAGGGCTGGGAGTGAGAAGGAAGCGGCCGTGGCCTTAATTAAGGTACAGCCCCAGCATTTGCCTGGTGTGAAAATGAGAAACCACGGAAAACCATTTTCAGGGCTGCCGACAGTGGGGTTAGAACCTACTATCCCCCTAATACTGGATACTGGCCATACTTAAGCGACTGCAGCTATCGAGCTCGGTGGGGGTTGTCTTAATTGTTTTGTAATGTACAAAAGGGCGTGTTCATTAGCCCCTATTGATCAAGAAGATATTATTATTATTGTTACGGAATTTTGGTGGACCAGCAGAGGTGAAAGAAGGTGCTGGGTGGAATAGGTCTCAATTATGAAATTAAAGTTAATTTAAAATTTAACAAAGGTTATATTTTCTTTTCAAGATCAAGAAATAACAAGTACAACAGGCACCCAGTAGCATATCCACAAATGAAGAAAGTACAATTACAGTTTGTAACTGGATTTGGGCTTCGAGCCCCAGACTCACAATCCTTGAGCAATGAGCCCAACTTCACCTATATACAAGGTTCAACAAAGGGGCAGAAAACCCCAATCATGCCAAGGAGCACTTGCTCCCAATTACCCAGTAAAGCCTCCTCGAGGCACTCAGAAAATCCACTTTTAAGAAAGAGCAAACCCGCTCTCAAAGCCTATTCAAAGGCCACACCAAACTCCACCTTCAATATGCCCTCCAGGCACATAAGAACAGGGGTAATAATACCCAACCTACTGAAGCCCATTCAGTAAAGAAACAGGTCAATTACATGGCCCAAAATTCTGAGTTGAATGGAGGCGTAACTAGCACTCCTAATACATTTTTAAAACCTATTTGGCACTAGGTCACTTATGCAAGGGTTAATCCCATACTACGGAGGTGACACGATAAGAAAACTTATTTACATTACGAAGGGAGGAAAAATAGAAATGAAAACGTAGTCACCTCAGAACAATATGAGTGGGAGCTCGAGAGGGTTAGGCACTCTCTATCCCAATTTATAGCTAAAAAGCCAAAATTTACCAAATGTCTATTACATTTTGAAGATAGGTTACATTAGAAAGGTTTCGAACCTGCCCCGCGGGTTAAACTGCTGAGCTAGCAAGAAATGAAGTTATAAAATGGCCATTACCTGATAGATGAACTGCTGCCCGAAGAAAGAGGCGCTTCCCGCCCCCCTGCTACATAATCACACAAGGAGAGATGTTACTGAAGTGGCCTCGAGACCAAAAAATCAGCAGTTTATATACCCTCGTGGAACATTCGAGACCTTTCATGAATGATAACAACCCGCCCATAAATTTTTATTGGTCGGCTAAGGATTACAAGTCAAAACTGAAGAAGACATCTACGATTGGTGGAAAATTAATTACAGAAATTACTCACTGGTTAAATTCAAAACTGGCGGAAAGAGGAGGGTTATACTGCCAACCCAAACAATGACTGAAATAAATTTAACAAAGAACAAACTTAAGAATACCAAATTTCTTCAAAAAATGTTCCTTCACTTCGCACTAGGGTGCACAATTGTAGTTCTTACGTAGTGCCATCTAGAAGAGAATGTTCACACTTCTTACTACAGAGCAAACAAATACAAATCGAAACAGACATAGTTCAGAACTCTTCAAAATTTACTGTAGAGACATCTGAGAAACCTTAGAAATAATATGGTTGTTAAAGTTCAGGCTTTCTCCAGTAGAGGAGTTTCAACTGGCGCAATGTTTGAATTAGCGGCGTGGAGTTGTACCGCCCGGTACATACCTACCCCCCCCCCCCAAAAGCCCTTCCAAGGGGTGACACAGAAGAACACCAAATTTTGTTTTAAACAAGGTCCAAGCTATGGTGTTGATATAGAAATTAATTGCAGAAGGATTCATAAAAAAGGACATAAATTTTTCCGTATCCGAAGTTTTCTTAAATTGGTTTGATCCAGTTTCAAAATTCTTTGTAGTAGCTTTTGATGAAATGTCTTTATGCTTGTAGTAGTTGAATTCAGAAAGAAAAACTTTTAATTCTTGAAAGGGAAAAAAATTCTAAGTCCACCAGATGTTGCAGTTGAATCCAAAAATGTAGTAATTGTGGATATGGAATATCCATGTAGCTGGATAAGTACATTAGTTGCCTATTACATTGACGGCCAGACCAGCCGCAGCTGTTTGTGTCCAGAGGAGGCTGCTCGGACCCCTCAAGTACCATGAGATACCGCTCTCCCGCACTATGAGAGGGGTAGTGGTGGTGAAGCACGCCGCACACGCGACGATTGTTTACAGACCGCGGGCAGTTTGCAGGTGGTGCGCCGCACATCAGTCTTGGCCGGGAGGAGGGCTCCGGCTCGCCGTACACTGGTTGACCTCACTGGAGTAGATCGGCCCCGTGCTCCACTACAGTAGCGGTACGGCGCCGCACGGCTGCGGGGGCACTGAAACATTAAGATCTCGGCGGCAGAATTTTGTTGGACCATAACGATTTTAGGGTACAGTCTTTGTGGTGAGGCTGAGGGGCCAGCGACGTGGAGGTTTTTATTTCATTTTAATTAGCCACTGGTGTGTTTGAGCAGGAGACGGGAGCATGGTAATGGCCATGGCGAGGACAGGATAGCAGTTTAACTGGTCGGGGGAGGTTGTACAATGAATATTTAAATACAAGGAACATAATTCAAGGGGCAGAAGGCCTAAAAATGAAACCAAAAAGATATAACCTTCCAAATTCTTTCAAAATGTAAAAAAAAAAGCTAAGTTAGCGCGGAAGTTACACAGGTTTCACCTGCGACAGGTGAACCCTAAATATCCTCTCGGTGGCTGGATTGCTTAGTAACAACGTCACCGGGGCAAGGAAATCTAAAATAATGCACGGCCCATGAAATCTGGGGGCAAGCTTGCCCGCGGGAACAAAATTCTTGACCATCACCTGGTCACCTACCTTCAAATGGGTGGGTCTCAGTCCACGATCATATCTTTCCCTAACCTTTTCATGAGACACTTTAAGATTGGCCTTAGCCTTCTTCCAAAGATCTTTAATGTTATCAGGATCTTTTGTCTCAGGTAGAATGTCACTCAGAGACCAAAGGTTAGAGAGCGGAGTGTTTGGAACAAACTTGAACATCAAAGAAGCTGGAGTAAATTTATGGGATTCATGAAACGCCGAATTCAAAGCAAAAGCTAACCATTGCAAGGACGTATCCCACCTAGAATGATCGTCGTGATGATAGGCAATAAGGGCCGACCTCAGATTACGATTGACCCGTTCCGCTAGAGAGGGTTGAGGATAATAAGCAGAAGTAGTCACATGAGATATGGACAGATCAAAACAAAATTTACGAAAGAGATTGGATGTGAAAGCTTTAGCATTATCCGACACAATATATTGACACGGACCGAAAGAAGCAAAAATGGAATTTAAACAAGTAATGGTGGACTGAGCGGTAGCGAGCTTAGTCGGAAATAACCAAGAAAATCTTGTAAAACCATCTACACATACAAGGATGAACTTGTTGGCATTCCCCTTTGACTGGGGGAAGGGTCCTACGTAATCGATGTAGAGACGTTCCATTGGGCGCGACGCTTGATGAGAAGACAAAAGCCCTTGCTTAGTGGACATAGTGGGTTTACTAAGCCAACATGATTTACAAGATTTTACCAATTCACGGATTTCTCCGTCCATACCCTTCCAGATGAACATTTCACGAATCTTTTCACGGGTTTTGAAGATGCCTAAATGCCCCCCTAATGGGGTCTCATGATAGTACTTGAAGATCATTGGTACAAGAACAGCTGGAACTACAACTTTCATTTTTTATCATGCCTCCACGGGCAACATAAAACACCATTCCTCAATACATAAGGGACGACATGTTCCCCAGAAGAAAGGGTTTCCATGATAGGGGCCAGCGTCGGATCTTCACGTTGATATTTCTCAAGATCCCTAAACAACATGGGAACATTAGTAAGAATAGCATTAACCTTGGGTAGTATGGACTCGGAAGATGAAGAACTATTAACCTGTTCCGGGGTCTCTACCTCATTGGCAACCATACGGTTTAATCCATCAGCCACAACATTTTCAGTACCTCTTATATGCCTAACATCAAATTGGAAGGCAGAAATCCTGATGGCCCAGCGGGCTATACGACCAGTACGACGCGGCCTACCTAAGACCCAACTTAAGGCTTGGTTATCGGTCTCCAAGTCGAATTTGACATGTTCCAGATAGAGACGAAACTTTTCTAAAGCAAATAAGACTGCCAAACCTTCGAGCTCATAGATGGAATATTTGGCTTCCTGAGCCGATAGAGTCCTAGAGGCATAGGCGATGGGTCGCCTCCCTAGTTCAGTCTCTTGAAGAAGGACTGCAGCTACCGCCGACGACGACGCGTCGGTTTGGACGATGAATTTCCTGGAGAAATCGGGCATGGCCAGAACAGGGGCATTACACAGAGCTAATTTGAGGTCTTCGAAAGCGGCTTGTTGAGAAGGCCCCCACTCAGATTTGACGCCTTTCCTACGAAGTAAGTTCAAGGGCGCCGCTCTATTGGCGAAATTTGGAATAAATTTCCGGAAGAAATTCACCATACCAATGAACCTAGCAATACCTTTGATGTCCTTAGGAGGTTTGAAATCACGGATGGCCTGTGTTTTAGAATGATCCACTGCGACACCATCGGGCGATACAACATGCCCTAGAAATGACATGGAAGGCTTAGCGAAGGTGACTTTGGACAACTTCACCGTTAACCCAGCCTTACGAAGGCGATTGAGAACTTCTTTCAGATGATCTAGATGTTCTTCGAAGGTCTCCGAAAATACGACATCATCCAGATAGTGGTACAAGTACTCAAACTTAATGTCGGAGAAGACCCTGTCTAGTAGCCTCGTAAGCACAGCTGCTCACGTGGGGAGCCCGAAAGGCACGCGGTTGTACTCATACAAACTCCAATCCGTGGCAAACGCTGTAAGATGTTTAAATTCTTCAGCCAGAGGAATTTGATTATAAGCCTGATTAAGATCCAAGATGGTAAAGAACTTAGCCTTTCGAAACCATGAAAAACAAGAGTGAAGGTCTGGAAGGGGCACAGATTGTAACACCACCTTCCGATTGAGAGCTCTATAATCAATCACAGGCCTGAAGCCACCTTGGGGTTTCGCTCTAGAAAAATAGGAGAAGAATACGCTGACTTAGAGGGCCGAATGATACCATCCTTTAGCATCTGATCGATGATTTCCTTCAAGGCTTTCATTTTAGGAGGAGACAGCCTATAAGGTGGAAAACGGACCGGAATCGAATCAGTAACCTCAATCTTGTATTCAATAAGGTCAGTAACACCAAGAGTATCAGAGAACACCTCTGGAAACGACTGACACAACTTACGAATACTGTCAGCCTGCTCCTCAGGTAGATGTCTAAGGTCTAACAACATCTCATCCTGGGTAGGCGAAGTAGATGAACATGATACAGAATTACACTTTAACAAAGGGATTTTACAATTAGAAGCAAATTTGAATGTGCACGACCTGCTCTGGATGTCGAGCACTAGACCAGTAGAAGACATGAAATCCGCTCCCAATATAATGGGGCAAGACAAGTGCATAGCCACAAACAGTTTAACTTTCCAAGTAAATTTAGAAATCCGAATTTTGGCATATAAAAAACCTAAAATTTCTAGTGGAGAAGAATTAGCCGAAACATATTGAACTGACGATGAGCAATAGTCAGGAAGTTTACAAACAGTTTTCAATTTGGAGAACCATTCAGCCGAAATAATAGAACACACTGCCCGAATCTAATAAAGCTGTTACAGGTTCATTATTCAATTCAATCTTAAGAAACGGAACAGGTGCGGGGGTATCCGCCGCAATCTTAAGGCATTCTTTAGGGCCTTCAAAAGCTAAATTCGAAAACTGAGTTTTCCTTGGGAATTCGGCAGTTTTACTCGGGGCTGAGCCTCGGAATGAAGAGTTGGTTGACTCAGCCGAAGCCACTAGTAATTTTTGATTGTTGTTGGAAGTTGCACCAGAAGTTGAGCAGGAGGGGGTGCTGTTCGAATTTGGGCAATTCTTGGCGATATGGGAAAAGGCGCCACATTTAAAACAACCTTGAGATGACGCAGCTCCATTCCTTGCCCTACTAGCTTTAATCAAAGGACACTTGTCCCGAAGATGGTCAGGCGACCCACAAGCATAACATTTACGGGCAGTGACAGTTCGGCGGGGTGGAGGCCGAAAATTACTAGAGGATGGAGGGGCTCCTTTCGCAGACACGCAGGGTGTCCGCATACCTAACCCCTTCGGCTGATACAGTCAATGCTTCTAGCTCGGCAAAGGTTTGCGGGCGCGCCGCAAAACACAAGTATGACCTGTACGATGGGGAAATGCATTCCACAATGGCCTGTACAATCTGGTCTTCAGGAAAATGATGAGAAAATACCCTGGTGTAAAATTTGATGTCTTGTATGAAGTCTGCCAGGTTTTCATCAAGTCGCTGCACTCTATAATAGTACTTCTGAATCAGAGATGACCTTGCACGAGCGGGAATGAAATTTGCAAGAAGGTGTGCATGAAAGTCTTCAATCGATGACTGTTCAGCTATTGCCCTAACAATCTTGTCCGAGAGGATACCTATGGCACACGGATATATAATTTGGAGAATTTGCGAACCAGAGAGGGAAAACACTAGAGCATGATCTTGGAACTCAACTAAAAACCTTAAGAAAGCAATGACATCGGTTGTGGAGTTAACAGAAAACTTTGAAATCCCTCTGAGTATCATAGCTAATGGATGGGGTAAACTGCTGAAACTAGGTGACATCGTAGAAAGGGGCCTAAGTGGCGGAGAAGCAGACTCCGAAGGTGCCCTATTTAACACAAAGGGTGGAATGGACGTGCGGCGATCGGACTCAGTTTCTAATGGGGCAGATGTTCGTTGGGTAGTCGCCTCAGTACTACATCCTTCCTCTTTAGAGGAATCCTCCACATTTACGATATTTACGACCATAGGCTGGTCGACTTTGGGAATCGCAGGTCCAGGTAACAACTGACTAACTTTACTAGACATTTTGGACAAGTTTTCGGCAAGGGCACTAGCTTCCTTACCCTGAAGGTGATTTAACTTCAGAGACAATAGACCACACACCCTATTATAAAAGTGGTACAACCTGGCCTGTACTCTTTTGAGTTGATTAGGAGATGGCTCACTTACTTCAAAAAACTAACTACAGATGCTAGCTCAGTAGCATTATCATTGATCGTGGAGAGAGCGTCGTCAATCTCTTTCTCTCCCAAAGTTGGGATGGTAAACGGCAAATCAAGGGAATCTTTTACCTTATTGGAATCGACTGCAACCGTGCCTCCAGATTGAACGTTTCTGAGAGATAGTTCATAAATTAATTCTTCTTTACGCAAATAAAAAGGATGGAGAACCTCGCGAGGGCCGGACATGATGACAAAAATTAACAGTTTGAAAAATGAGAAAGAAAAGTCCAGCGACAGAGAAAATTGTTAGAGTTCGAAAGCAAAGCAATGTTTAGCCGTCAAAAGGGGCTAAATTGAGACCCATTCAACCACGCTCAGCTACCACTTGTTACGGAATTTTGGTGGACCAGCGGAGGTGAAAGTAGGTGCTGGGTGGAATAGGTCTCAATTATGAAATTAAAGTTAATTTAAAATTTAACAAAGGTTATATTTTCTTTTCAAGATCAAGAAATAACAAGTACAACAGGCACCCAGTAGCATATCCACAAATTAAGAAAGTACAATTACAGTTTGTTACTGGATTTGGGCTTCGAGCCCCAGACTCACAATCCTTGAGCAATGAGCCCAACTTTAGCTATATACAAGGTTCAACAAAGGGGAAGAAAACCCCAATCATGCCAAGAAGCACTTGCTCCCAACTACCCAGTAAAGCCTCCTCGAGGCACACAGAAAATCCACTTTTAAGAAAGAGCAAACCCGCTCTCAAAGTTCAAGCCTATTCAAAGGCCACACCAAACTCCACCTTCAATATGCCCTCCAGGCACACAAGAACAGGGGTAATAATACCCAACCTACTGAGGCCTATTCAGTAAAGAAACAGGTCAATTACATGGCCCAAAATTCTGAGTTGAATGGAGGCGTAACTAGCACTCCTAACACTTTTTTAAAACCTATTTGGAAGTAGGCCGCTTATGCAAGGGCTAATCCCATACTACGGAGGTGACACGATAAGAAAACTTATTTACATTACGAAGGGAGGAAAAATAGAAATGAAAACGTAGTCACCTCAGAACAATATGAGTGGGAGCTCGAGAGGGTTAGGCACTCTCTATCCCAATTTATAGTTAAAAAGCCAAAATTTACCAAATGTCTATTACATTTTGAAGATAGGTTACATTAGAAAGGTTTCGAACCTGCCCCGAGGGTTAAACTGCTGAGCTAGCAAGAAATGAAGTTATAAAATGGCCATTACCTGATAGATGAACTGCTGCCCGAAGAAAGAGGCGCTTCCCGCCCCCCTGCTACATAATCACACAAGGAGAGATGTTACTGAAGTGGCCTCGAGACCAAAAAATCAGCAGTTTATATACCCTCGTGGAACATTCGAGACCTTTCATGAATGATAACAACCCGCCCACAAATTTTTATTGGTCGGCTAAGGATTACAAGTCAAAACTGAAGAAGACATCTACGATTGGTGAAAAATTAATTACAGAAATTACTCATTGGTCAAATTCAAAACTCGCGGAAAGAGGAGGGTTATACTGCCAACCCAAACAATGACTGAAATAAATTTAACAAAGAACAAACTTATGAATACCAAATTTCTTCAAAAAAAGTTCCTTCACTTCGCACTAGGGTGCACAATTGTAGTTCTTACGTAGTGCCATCTAGAAGAGAATGTTCACACTTCTTACTACAGAGCAAACAAATACAAATCGAAACAGACATAGTTCAGAACTCTTCAAAATTTACTGTAGAGACATCTTCTGAGAAACCTTAGAATTAATATGGTTGTTAAAGTTCAGGCTTTCTCCAGTAGAGGAGTTTCAACTGGCGCAATGTTTGAATTAGCGGCGTGGAGGTGTACCGCCCGGTACAAATTATTATTATTATTATTATTATTATTATTATTATTATTATTATTATTATTATTATTATTATTATTATTATTATGTTGCGTATCTGAACGGAGAGTTACAAGAAGAACTATTATATCAGGTAGGCATATTTAATGGAATCGTCTCCGCTAAAACGGCCAGGTTAGGCCATTGGAAGTATAGAATATAAAAGGTAACGTCATTACTAAAAACATAGAGTGATTATTCCATCTTGCTTCGAAGATTAGCCTGGTACATATTGTTGGTGTAGGCTGAGTGCCTCCATGTGCCTCTCCAAAATTCAAAATCTTATTTTCTTTCTGAAGTTCTCGACCTCATAACGAGGGACTGAACTCATGTCCATCTGGGTGAACCGGGTATGTCTTTTCTGCTGCGGCTAGACAGCTCCACGTGTATCCCTTAAATTGTCCTTGTTCCTGCGGCCGCTCAGAACCACACTCAAAATTATATCATTCATTACAGCTGATGAAATTGAAAGTTTCCGTGCCATATTTATTTCATAAAGTCAAGAGAGGATGAATCATTTCCTCATCAGATGCCTGAATGATTTCATATCCCTCCTAGTAATTCTAAAGGCGATCTAATTAAAAGAACGAATAAATTATCTCGTTTCTACCGGGCCGCTTTGAGGATGTACGACCTTGAGAATTCAACTGAACATATGAAGACATGTTGAGGTCAGTTTGACAGCTTACCACGCAACGAGAAGCAGCCTGCCTTCGCATTTCTCGCTTAAGTGTTAATTTCTCCTTCATATTTGTGTGGTAAACTCTTGTATCACTTATCCAGCCTTATTGATCGTCAACATGTGGTACTTGTTATGATAGAATAAACACACCACCATCTGTACTGTATGCAAGGAGAGGATCGATAACAGTATGGAATGTCTGGAGAGGTTAAAAAGTTGAAATATTGTATTTTGCTGAAGATGGGCGGCGTTGGAAAAATATACATTAATCACTTAATCTATTACCAACCATTGATTTTGATGATGATAATAATAATTAAGGTTCGGATGTCAAGGAAAAGTGATATTTCATTCCTGAGGTCATTTCACCCGGAATCTGAGAAATAACTGTGAATGGTGGGACCCTCACCCCATTTAAAGCAAATTTGTGTTGCATATACACTGACTGACAGAGCAAATGCAACACCAAGAAGGAGTGGTCAGAACTTTATGCCAATTGCAGGGTAGACTGATGTCACTGAGGTATGCTCATGATGTGAAATGCGCCGCTGTGCTGCGCACGTAGCGAACGATAAATGGGACACGGCGTTGGCGAATGGCCCACTTCGTACCGTGATTTCTCAGCCGACAGTCATTGTAGAACGTGTTGTCGTGTGCCACAGGACACGTGTATAGCTAAGAATGCCAGGCCGCCGTCAACGGAGGTATTTCCAGCAGACAGACGACTTTACGAGGGGTATGGTGATCGGGCTGAGAAGGGCAGGTTGGTCGCTTCGTCAAATCGCAGCCGATACCCATAGGGATGTGTCCACGGTGCAGCGCCTGTGGCGAAGATGGTTGGCGCAGGGACATGTGGCACGTGCGAGGGGTCCAGGCGCAGCCCGAGTGACGTCAGCACGCGAGGATCGGCGCATCCGCCGCCAAGCGGTGGCAGCCCCGCACGCCACGTCAACCGCCATTCTTCAGCATGTGCAAGACACCCTGACAAGGCTGTTCCAATATCGACCAGAACAATTTCCCGTCGATTGGTTGAAGGAGGCCTGCACTCCCGGCGTCCGCTCAGAAGACTACCATTGACTCCACAGCATAGACGTGCACGCCTGGCATGGTGCCGGGCTAGAGCGACTTGGATGAGGGAATGGCGGAACGTCGTGTTCTCCGATGAGTCACGCTTCTGTTCTGTCAGTGATAGTCACCGCAGACGAGTGTGGCGTCGGCGTGGAGAAAGGTCAAATCCGGCAGTAACTGTGGAGCGCCCTACCGCTAGACAACGCGGCATCATGGTTTGGGGCGCTATTGCGTATGATTCCACGTCACCTCTAGTGCGTATTCAAGGCACGTTAAATGCCCACCGCTACGTGCAGCATGTGCTGCGGCCGGTGGCACTCCCGTACCTTCAGGGGCTGCCCAATGCTCTGTTTCAGCAGGATAATGCCCGCCCACACACTGCTCGCATCTCCCAACAGGCTCTACGAGGTGTACAGATGCTTCCGTGGCCAGCATACTCTCCGGATCTCTCACCAATCGAACAAGTGTGGGATCTCATTGGACGCCGTTTGCAAACTCTGCCCCAGCCTCGTACGGACGACCAACTGTGGCAAATGGTTGACAGAGAATGGAGAACCATCCCTCAGGACACCATCCGCACTCTTATTGACTCTGTACCTCGACGTGTTTCTGCGTGCATCGCCGCTCGCGGTGGTCCTACATCCTACTGAGTCGATGCCATGCGCATTGTGTAACCTGCATATCGGTTTAAAATAAACATCAATTATTCGCCCGTGCCGTCTCTGTTTTTTCCCCAACTTTCATCCGTTTCGAACCACTCCTTCTTGGTGTTGCATTTGCTCTGTCAGTCAGTGTAAATGCATAGTTAGGCTAATTTCGTTGCTTTCTTCATATTTTGCTCATTTGAGTGATATAAGGTCATATTTGGTTGTATTTTGAGCATGTTTATTTAAGTTGAGGTGTCGTTTTTTACAATGTAGGGACATGTTATCAGCGACGATTTTTGAACACAGGAATTCAAAATAATGTAGTAGATGTATTCTTTTTTATTTTTCCGCAAGATAAGACATGATTCCGAGAAAGAGATGTTCGCGTCGGTGGATGCAGAGTGGGTCTCTGCCCACAAGTGGCCACGGCTGGTCCGTGGTCCAACAGCTCTTCACTCCGACCGGCCAACCGAGCAGAGGAGGGGTGGCCACGGCTCTACCGTGGCTCTACGCCTCTGTATTCGGGAGACGGAGAGGGGCTGGTCTCCACAGTCGGCTGTCCTGAGAATGGTTTTCCGTGGTTTTCCATTCTCCTCCACTAAGGGGAATGCCGGGACGGTTCCTAGTACAGGCCACGGCCGCCAACCTCTCACCTTCTCCAAGCATCTTCTTCACCGCAACAAATCTTCCGGCCTGAGAGACGGCGTCCCCGTTTAAGGGGCCCGCCTCCCCTTTCAGGGGAGGAATGAAAACGTTTTAGTAGTAGTAAATGTTCTACGATTATACGACGACAGATAAAAAAAAAGAATTATAATACTTCACTTTTGGTTACTTTTTAGGAAACCGAGCTCGATAGCTGCAGTCGCTTAAGTGCAGCCAGTATCCAGTAATCGGGAGATAGTGGGTTCGAGCCCCACTGTCGGCAGCCCTGAAGATGGTTTTCCGTGGTTTCCCATTTTCACATGAGGCAAATGCTAGGGCTGTACCTTAATTAAGGCCACGGCCGCTTCCTTCCAACTCCTAGGTATTTCCTGCCATCCCATCGTCGCCATAAGACCTATCTGTATCGGTGCGACGTAAAGCCACTAGCAAAAAAAATTAGCAATAGGCCTAATAATATTCAGCTCGAAGTGTTATACTGAGCAAGTGGCTATGCGATTAAGGTCACGTAGCTATCAGCTTGCATTCAGGATATGGTGGGATCGAACCCCATTTCCGGCAACCCTGAAGGTGGCTTTCGTGGTTTCCCATTTTCACACCAGGCAAATGCTCGGGTTGTACCATAATTTAGACCACAGTTGCTTCCTTCACACTCCTAGCCCTTTACTATCCCATCCGCGCCGTAAGACCTCTCTGTGTCGGTGCGACGTAAAGCAAATTGAAAAAAATTCGAAGGGTTTGGACCCTCAACAGATCCATAATTGACTGCCATAGTGAACCTATACGTCACCAAAGAGAAGTGGTTAAGAAACGAGAAAGATATTTTTCTGTTGCTTTCCTAACCGAGCCAGGAGGTATCAACATATCAGAAACAGAAATGCTCACGGCACTTCGCCAGATATCGTTTTGGGCAGGAATAATGATAATATTGGATTCACGTCCCACTAACTGCTTTTCGGTTTTCGGAGACGCCGAGGTGCTGAAATGTTACCCCACAGGAGTTCTTTTACATGCCAGTAAATCTACCGACACGAGGCTGAGTATTTGAGCACCTTCAAATACCACCGGACTGATCCAGGATCGAACATGCCAAGTTGGGGTCAGAAGGCCAGCGCCTCAACCGTGTGAGCCACTCAGCCCGGCTATTTATTATTATTATTATTATTATTATTATTATTATTATTATTGTTGTTGTTGTTGTTGTTGTTGTTGTTGTTGTTACGGGGATACCCGTGGAGCAGAAAGAGGTGAAAGAAGGTGCTGGGGTGAATGGGTCTAACTACAATATCAAAGTTAATTTAAACCTTTAACAAAGGTTATATTTCTATAGAATTTCAAAAATCAACAAATAACAACGTAACAGGTACAATTAGCAATTTAGAAACAAGTCAAAGAAAATACAATATAGTGAATTCTACAAGTCCTGGGCTTCAAGCCCCTCGCTTTACGATTCTTGAGCTCTCAGCTCAAATTTACAAAGAGCACAAATTTATACAAGGGCAGAAATCCCCTAATTCAAAGAGCACTTGCTGGGCCTTCGTGGGATAAGAATGATAGGTTAAATTAATGGCCCGAACACAAAATGAATGGGGGCGAATACTTGCACTCCTAGATATGAACACATAAAACCTAAAGGGCACTAGGCCGATGAAACAGGGGATAATCCCAAACTCCTGAAGTGACTCGTATAAGGATGAATTAATGCATTACGGAAAGGAAGAAAAACAGTTACAAAACGTAGTCACTTCAAACCAAGATGAAGGAGAGCTCGAGAGGGTACATCACTCTCTCTCCCAGATTTACTGTTAAATATTTTATGAACTTTTCACATTAGCCGGCAGAAATTTACATTTTTAGAAATGTAGATTACATAGTTAACGATTCGGACCTTCCCCTTAGAATAATCTGCGGAGGTAGCTACAACAAGAAAGATGGAATTATGTGACCATACCTGGTAGCAGTTCTAGCTGCCGACGTAAAGGCCGCCCACCTCCTGCTTAAAACACTCACACTCAGATAGATGTCGATCAATTGGCCAAGAGACGTGTAAAGCCGCAGTTTATAAACCCTTACGGAAGGTTCGAGATCATTCAAGATGAATCAGGACACGCCCTCTTGATTTTATTGGTTAAACACAAAGTGAAGAAGAAATACGGGATTGGTTGGAAATTAATTACACAAATTAGGGATTGGTTAGATTCAAAACTGGCGGAAATAAAAGGAAGAATTGCCAACCCAAAAGTAAATGAGCATCAATCAGTTGCCAAAAACCTAGAAATACAAAACTTCTTTAAATCATAAGTTCTTTCACTTCGCACCAGGGTGCAGGATCATAGTTTTGTAGTGCCATCTGTGGAAAATTGTCCAAACTTCTTGATGAATGGCAACCAAACAAGGAGAAATTCACTCAGGTTATGCAACTGCATAATAACAAATTTACATAATATTTTAGTAGTGACATCTTCTGATTAAAGTTCTAACTTTTTGTATTATTGGTTTCACTTTGGATTGGTAGAGGAGTTCTCTTAGGCGCTCATTTTGAATGCGCGGCGTAGGGGTGTACCTCCTGGTACAATTATTATTATTATTATTATTATTATTATTATTATTATTATTATTATTATTATTATTATTATTAGTTGCCGGCCCCGTGGTGTAGGGGTAGCGTGCCTGCCTCTTACCCGGAGGCCCCGGGTTCGATTCCCGGCCAGGTCAGGGATTTTTACCTGGACCTGAGGGCTGGTTCGAGATCCGCTCAGCCTAGGTGATTAGAATAGAGGAGCTATCTGACGGTGAGATGGCGGCCCCGGTCTCAAAAGCCAAGAATAACGGCCGAGAAGATTCGTCGTGCTGACTACATGACACCTCGTAATCTGCAGGCTTTCCGGCTGAGCAGCGGTCGCTTGGTAGTCCAAGGGCTGTTGTGCCATGGGGTTTGGTTTTTTAAATTTATTATTATAATGGGTCAGTTACAGTGTGTAGACATTTTGATATTTTGTCATTTAGGCTGTCTGCATGTCAATTTTGACGTTCCGTTTGACTTCATCAGTCAGAGAAATTGGAAAAGTACAACGAAGAATATCGATAGTCAGAGGAGTATATCTGATCACAAATAAAGAGATATTGAATCAGGTTGGTGACAGGAGAACAATTTGGTGAAATTTAATTGAAAGAAGGACTAATGGGATACATTTTGAAGTACCAAGAATGCGCAAGTCAGTCCTATAAAGCGTCGTAAAATTACAACACTTCTTTATTTACAACATTACATATTCTAAAGAGTAATATCTCTAGTAAGTCCGGCTCCATGGCTAAATGGGTAGCGTGCAGGCCTTTTGGTCACAGGGGTCTCGGGTTTAAAGATCATTGGTTAATTCCGCTGGCACGGGGGCTGGGTGTATGTGTCGTATTCATAATTTCATCCTCCTCATCACGCGCAGGTCGCCTACGGGTGTCAAAACGAAAGACCTGCACCTGGTGAGGCGAGCGTGTCCTCGGACACTACCGGCACTAAAAGCCATACGCCTTTTTTAAAAATATTTTTTTACTGTTAGTGTGTTTGATAAAGGCTTAAAACTATATTCACTAGGAGACTAAAGTTGTAACTTCGAAGAATTGAATATAGAGTTAATGCGCAAACCTGCACGCTTCAGATACCTGTGTGTAATAACAGAAGGTAGGGGAGATAACTGGCGTCTTAGATCACTGAGGGTTCAAATCCTCCTTTACTCATGACCTTTCTATTTTCATTTTGTATTCGGGTAGGGAACCTTTATAAAGTCCTGAAATGGCAGATGTCCTCATAACGCAGGAGACATACAAAATATCGCAACCTAAACACCTATGGACAAACGCATTGTCAGCATTACGCAGGAGCCATTCAATCAAATAATAGTTACATCCACTCATTGGGAGTGGTTACAACTATCGCGGGCTTGATTGACACACTGTGGTCGTTGCAGGAAGGCAGACTTGGCTGTTCCTCGTATTACATTTTTGGTAGTGGTTTAACATCGTACTTACACATGGAACGTTTTCGGAGAAGCAAGTAAAGAAAAAGTATACGATAATATCTCACAATTGAGTCATAGTTCTTGTACAGGCAATGTAAGGTGATAAGGACGTTGATATTAAATGACAAATAAGAATACCAAGAACGATTTCCTGGGCGAAAATGACCGGCTTTGGATACGTTTCGAAGGACTGAAAGAATGCTGCATGTAACATGCCATTTGAAAGGGACCTGCTCGGAATGCGCCAGTTGTGTCTGATGATAACGAATGGCTCATGAGTCATTGTACATGCTCTGAACGTCAACCAAAAGTGAAATGTGATCATAATTACTATTATCCTTATTTATTGCGGCTTTCATAGAATTGAAATAAACGGAGGACCTTGGGTGTCACTTGTTTTTGAGAAGCAATTAATATATAAAAAGAAAGGGAATTAATAGAAACGCATAACAGGATAAAAAGAATGACAGGTTAGCATGGGAAGAAGAAGCAACAGAAAAATCTCCACTACCTTGTACGCTGCCATCTTCACTTAGTATCTGTACTCACTCCTTGTCAATCCCAGCTCTTCTTCATCCATTTTCTTAGCCACCAAAGAGTTCACTTCTGCTTCGCAACTTTATCAGGAATGCAGCCTGTAACAATAACGGTCTTTATCCATCTTCCGTCTTTATGTAAGAAGTGTAGGATACGGAATAAGCCGGATGAAGATAGCAAAATAGGAATTACAAAACTTTAGAGATAAACACAGGTGATAAAAGACTACGATGACAACACAAGCACAGAAGAAGAAGTGTCGCTGGCGGGTCAGTATCGCTATGAGATCGCAGATTTCAGTTACTTTTAATAGAAATTAATCATCCTTTCACTCCAGATTATGTGGGCTAGAAGGAATTAAGTTTATAACAAAATTTAGTCGCATAGCTTTCTCAGGAATTGTCGATATTCAAATCAACTGTAACTGGAGTCCATATAATGAGCAGAGTGGTAAGCCTCTACTATAACTTATCTTCGTATGTCGTGCTGGACAAGATAATGGGAGCCATTTTAAGTTAAACTTGAGTTTAAGATAGGAAAGCACGTAGGGGCATGAGATTGCATCACAGAGGATGTGGCGTAGCCTGACCATCGCAACGTGTTCTGTATCTCACAACCTCTACAAGGGCACAGCCATTAACTTGATTGTGAACAATTGAGTACCCTCCAAAAATAGGTGGCATCACGCAACCATACATAACCTCAACAATTCGGAATACTACAGCTGAGAGCCACGGTCGTATTTATTTGGAACCAACACATGATATTAATGTGAGAAATGACTAGCAATACTGAAGTGAATATGCAATGATCAGTTCACACACATACACACCATATACTTACTGTATATTAACGTAGAATACGTTTTCTATGAGGATATACTTCATCGAAAGCCGCACAAGGGCAGAGTTGCCAACAGCCACAAAGCGCATGTGCGTACTCTGCCGTGGACATAATAATAATAATAATAATAATAATAATAATAATAATAATAATAATAATAATAATAATAATAATAATAATAATAATAATAATAACTCAGTTTGGGGATATCCATCTCGTTCACAAATTTAAATACCTGGGAGAAATTCTCACTCCCACTGGAAATGAAAAGGAGGCATTAAAAGAGAGGGTGAGAAGGATGAAGATGGCCCTCAGGCTGCCATGACACATACAAGTCCATGTCCACTTCTACTGAAGCCAAATTATGACATTACTGCACAGTGGTCAGAACGGAGTGTCCTTACGGAGAAGAAACACTGACAAGGGTGGCAGACTCAGGCATTGAAAAAATGGAAAGGAAGTTTCTTCAAGAAACTTGGGTCCAAAGAAGTTACAAAATGACCGACATACCTGGCGGTTGAGATCAAACCAGGAACTCTAAAAAACTATCGAAAAAATTACGACGACGATGAGCAAACGAAGACTGACATTTTATGGACACAAAGAATGAATCAAGAGACGATGACAAACAAAAAACTCCTTCTATAAGAAAAGTGGAAAACACAGCCTGGGTGGCGTACACAAGTGCACAAAGACCCAGCAGAAGTCCGTGCCAAGGAGAAAGAGATACAGGAGAGAACAACATTTTGCAAAATGTTTGCGGGAGTGAGAGATGCACCCGAAAATCCACTGGCCGAGCCACGGAACGTCTCGGTGGAAGGGTAGCATCCTGCTTCATGAATTTACCGATCTGAGAACATTTTAAGCAAGCCTCGGATCTATGGGAGTAACGAATTCCTACTCCCATTCGACAGACGAGGGACTCCCTGGAAACAACCTGGCGAACGAAATGGAATTCGATGGAGAGCTATCAGTATTAATGGGGCTTATGGAAGAAAGAAAGTAGAACTGGCTGAGTCAGCAAATAGGATGCATCTGGATGTGCTAGGAGTAAGTGATCTTCGGGTAGGGGAGATAACGAGGAAGAGATAGGAGGTTATAAAGTGTACTTGATGGGTGTTAAAAAGGGAAGGGCAGAGTGTGGGGTACGCAACATTGTTTCTGTTAGGCACGTAAATGAGCGAATGATGTGGGTAGATTTGGCACTTGGAGGAATTAGGACGAGAATTGTCTCAGTGTATTCACCATGTGAGGGTGCAGCTGAGGATGAAGTTGACAAAATTTTAAGAAGCATCGAGTGACATCGTAGTCAAGGTCAACAGCAAGGATAGGATAGTGTTAATGGGCGATTTCAATGCGATAGTTGGAAATAGAACTGAAAGATATGAAAAGGTGATTGGCAAATGTGGGGAAGATATGGAAGCTAATAGGAATGGGAAGCGATTGCTATACTTCTGTGCTAGTATGGGTTTAGCAGCTACCAATACATTCTTCAAGCACAAGACTATTCACCGCTACACATGGGAGGGTAGGAGAACCAGATCCATAATAGACTATATCTTAACCGACTTCGAAATCAGGAAATCTAAAAGGAATATATGGGTTTTCCGGGGATTTTTCGGTGATACAGAGCACTCTCTGATCTGTAGTGAACTAAGTATCTCTAGGCCTAAGATAGAGAAAATGAAATCTGTCTGCAAACGAATAAGGGTAGAAAATCTCCAGGAAGAGGAAACTAGACAGGAGTACACAAATATGATTAGTGAGAATTAGTGAGAAGCAGGTTCAGGATATAGAAAGAGAATGGGTGACATACAGGGGTGCTGTAGTAGAAACAGCAAGGGAATGCCTGGGAATAACTGTGTGTAAAGATGGGAAAAAGCGAACATGTTGGTGGAATGATGAAGTGAAAGCAGCTTGTAAACGTAAAAAGAAGGCTCATCAGAAATGCCTCCAAACTAGGACTGATGCAGACAGGGAATTATACGTAGATGAAAAAGAACAGAGCGAAACAAATGGTTGTTGAATCCAAAAATAATTTGTGGGAAGATTTTGGTAATAACCTGAAAAGGCTAGGTCAAGCAGCAGGGAAATATTTCTGGACAGTAATAAAGAATCTTAGGAATAGAGGGAAAAAGAAAATGAACAGCTGGCAAATGCTGGGGCTGTACCTTAATTAAGGCCACGGCCGCTTCCTTCCAACTCCTAGGCCTTTCCTATCCCATCGTCGCCATAAGACCTATCTGTGTCGGTGCGACGTAAAGCCCCTAGCAAAAAAAAATGAACAGCGTGTTGGGTAATTCAGATGACTCATAAGAAATCCCAGGGAATCAATGGACAGGTGGAGGGAATAGTTTGGAAATCTTCTCAACGTAAAGGGAAATCTTCCCTGTAGTATCGTGAACAACCGAGCTCATGGGGAGGAGGAAAATGATGTTGGTGAAATTACGCTTGAGGAAGTGGAAAATATGGTAAAAAGACTCCACTGCAATAAAGCAGCAGGAATAGATGAAATTAGACCTGAAATGGTGAAGTATAGTGGAAAGGCAGGGATGAAATGGCTTCATGGAATAATAACATTATTATGGAGTGTGGGTAAGGTACCTTCAGATTGGACGAAAGCGGCAATTTGGCCTATCTATAAGCAAGGGAACCGGAAGGATTGCAACAACTATCCATGTATCTCATTGATTAGTATACCAGGCAAAGTATTCACTGGCATCTTGGAAGAGAGGTTGCGATCAGTGGTTGAGAGGTTTCAGACCACAGAGGGGCTGTTAGGATCAGATTTTCAGCATGCGCCAGGTAATAAAAAAAATGCTACGAGAGGAATAGACGGTTATGTTTATGCTTCGTAGATCTGGATAGAGCATATGTCAGGGTACCGAGGGAAAAGATGTTTGCCATACTGGGGGCTATGGAATTAAGGGTATATTATCAAAATCAAGGGGATGCCCGGCCGAGGCGGTAAAGTCGTACTCGGTTCACCCAGAAGGACGTGGGTTCGATTTCCCGTCAGGAAGTCGAAAAATTAAGAAACGAAATTTCCACTTCCGGAGGTGCATATGGTCCTGAGGTTCACTCATCCTACCCAAAAAATGAGTACCAGGTTAATTCCTGGGGGGAAAAGGCGGCCAGGCGTAGAGCTAACCACTCTACCCCACCAATTGCCGCGGTTACGGATAGTGGAAGCCTTTACCTTCCACTCCTCCAAGGACTTTCATGGCCTGTACGGAGATTGCTTTGCTTTGCTATCAAAATCAATCAAAAGCACATATGTTGACAAGTGGGCTTCAGTGAGAATTGATAGTAGAATGAGTTCTTGGTTCAGGGTATTTACAGGGCTATGGAATTAAGGGTATATTATCAAAATCAAGGGGATGCCCGGCCGAGGCGGTAAAGTCGTGCTCGGTTCACCTAGAAGGACCTGGGTAATATTTCACCCTCGTTGTTCGTAGTTTATATGGATAATCTGCTGAAAGGGAGGAATTGAGGTAGGTGGAAATGAAGTAAGCAGTCTGGCCTATGCTGACGACTTGGTCTTAATGGCAGAATGTGCCGAAATCCTGCAGTGTAATATCCTGGAACTTTAAAATAGGTGCAATGAGTATGGTATGAAAACTCGCCTTTGGAAGACTAAATTGATGTCAGTAGGTAAGAAATCCAAGAGAACTGAATGTCAAATTGGTCATACAAAGCTGGGACAGATAGATAATTTCAAGTATTTAGGATGTGTGTTCTTCAAGGATGGTAATAGAGTAATTGAGATTGAATCAAGGTGTAGTAAAGCTAATGCAGTGAGCTAACAGATGCGATCAACAGTATTCTGTAAGAAGGAAGTCAGCTCCCGGTCGAAACTATCTTTACACGATCTGGTTTTAGACCAACTTTGCTTTACGAGAGCGAAAGCAGGGAGGACTCAAGATATCTTATTCGTAATTTAGAAGTAACAGACATGAAAGTAGCAAGAATGATTGCTAGTACAAACAGGTGGGAAGAATGGCAGCAGGGTACTCGGAATTAGGAGATTAAGGCTAAGCTAGGAATGAACTGGATGGATGAAGCTGTACGCATAAACCGGATTCGGTGGTGAGGTCATGTGAGGCGAATGGAGGAGGATATGTTACCTAGGAGAATAATGGACTGGGTTATGGAGGGTAAGAGAAGTAGAGTTAGACTAAGACGACGATTGCTAGACTCAGTTTCTAACGATTTAAAGATAAGAGGTATAGAACTAAATGAGGCCACAGCACTAGTTGCAAACAGAGCTTGTAGACTGAACGCTGAAAGGCATAATGGTCTATAACGATAATGTATGTATGTAAACATTATAAAACAGTTGTCCTAGCGGAAGCTCTATATGCATCAGAAACCTTAACTTGACGACGTTCTAAAACTGCAGATATTGAAAAATGAGAATGTAAAATTCTTAGGAATATTTTCGGCCTCACGCGAGCAATTGCAATTTCGATCAAAAGGAGAAATGCAGATCTCTGTAGTCACACAGACAATTTAATCAACACTGCACGAAAGAGGGGTTATAAATGATTCGAACACATTTTAAGGAGAATAAGTAGGAGAATACATTGGGTCGAGGAATAATAATAATAATAATAATAATAATAATAATAATAATAATAATAATGTTATTTGTTTTACGTCCCACTAACTACTCTTTTAAGGTTTTCGGAGACGCCGAGGTGCCGGAATTTAGTCCCGCAGGAGTTATTTTACGTGCCAGTAAATCTACCGACACGAGGCTGACGTATTTGAGCACCTTCAAATACCACCGGACTGAGCCAGGATCGAACCTGCCAAGTTGGGGTCAGAAGGCCAGCGCCTTAACCGTCTGAGCCACTCAGCCCGGCAGGGTCGAGGAAACAGGAGGGGATATGAATAAAGTGAATATCAGGGAAGACATCATGAGCAATCGCGGAGTCTTCAGGACTTCAGTAAATAAACACACATTTATGGCGAAAACTAGCAGCAGGACAGGCACAGAGTGGTCAGAAGTAAGATTACAATGAAATAAATCGTTTGAATAATTGCCTTTCAACTTCTACATTGGATATCCGTGATGAGCATTTTAACAGCCTTTGTAGTTCTTCCTCGTTCTAAACAAGAGGACATACGTAAATGTTTTTAAAATTATTTATGGAGAACAAAGAAATTGCTGTGGAGCTTAAGTGTTTAATCAAGACTGTTCAGATTCACAACGAGAGGAAAAAATAGGCTGTTATTGCAAGATCAAGCGGACTTACCTTCATAGGCTACGTTGAACTTCCACTGCATACGTAAACCTAAAGCCTCATGGCTGCAACAGACGAGACGTTCGGCCGATGAAACAGCATAATTATCGGAAAGATGAGTACAGAGTATTTGGGTCCTCTTCGTGACTGCTGGATTAATGATGGTCCGGTAAAAGAAAACCCACCTAAATCACTGTTCACGCACACACATAGTGGGTTAAAAATTTAGCTAGGATCTTATTTTTCTTATTATTCTACCGCTTTCCTACACCTTGTGGAGTCGCGGGTGTGAACTGTGTCGCACATGTGGATTTGGGCCTATTTTAAGGCAGGATACTCCTTTTTGACGTCAACCCTCTCTGGAGTGATGTAATCACAATTGCGTGTTTCTGTGGTGGTTGGTAGTGTATTGTGCTGTCTGAATATGAAGAGGATAGTGTTGGGACGAATAAAAACAAACCAGTCCCCGAGCCAGAACAACACGCGATCAAATTCCAGACCCGGCCGGGAATTGAACCGGAACAGGAGGCCTCAGCTCTGACCATTCAGCTAAGGAGTCGCACTATTCAGTTAAGATATCCACCTCAAATAATTAGTTAAACGTTCAAGATAATATAGACATTATGTTTTCATTATCAGTACTGGAATAGTATTAAGGGGCTCGTAATCAGACTTGCAGTACTTTTCCAGAGTGTCAGTATCTGCTGAGATAACAAAATAGAACTAGGCCTTACGCTGTTTTCTACTCCTAGCCTTAAACTTACTGAAATTACAAATTCAGCGCTATGATAATTTTGAAAAGCAGACAAATAGGTTCTTTCTTTCTTTCTTTCTTTCTTCCTTAATCCGTTTACCCTCCAGGGTTGCTTTTCACCTCGGACCCAGCGAGGGATCCCACCTCTACCACCTCAAGGGCTGTGTCCAGGAGCCTGAGACTATGGGTCGGGGTATACAATTGGGAGGAGGACCAGTACCCCGCACAGGCGGTCTCACCTGCTATGCTGAATAGGGACCTTCTGGGAGAGTGGGAAGATTGGAAGGGATAGACAAGGAAGAGGGAAGGAAGCGGCCTTAGCCTTAAGTTAGGTCCCATAAAGGCATTTGCCTGGAGAAGAAATGGGAAAACACCGAAAACCACTTCGAGGATGTCTGAGGTGGGAATCGAACCCCCCTTACTCAGTTGACTTCCCGAGGCTGAGTGGACCAAGTTCTAGCCCTCGTACCAAGTCTTAAATTTCGTGGCTGAGCTGGGAATCGTACCCGGGCCTCCGGGGGTGAAGGCCTGCCTGGCCGAGGCGGTGAAGGCGACCTCGGTTCACCCTGAAGGACGTGGGTTCTATTCCCCGCCAGGAAGTCGTAAAATTTAAGAAACGAGATTTCCACTTCCGGAGGTGCTCATTGCCCTGAGGCTCACTCAGCCTACATCAAAAATGAGTACCAGGTTCCTGGGGACAAACGCGACCGGGCGTAGAGCTAACCACTCTACCCCAGCAAGTGGCAAGGTTACAGATTATGGAAGCCTTTACCTTCCACTCCTTCATGGACTGTACGGAGATGACTCTCCTTTTGCCTCCGGGGGTGGCAGCTAATGACACTAACCACTACACCACAGAGACGGACCAAATAGTCCTCAAGGAAATGGAATGTATTCAAACGTGCTTCATTTGCCAGCCGCGTGATATGCGACGAACCCCATGGCATTACAACCCTTAAAGAGCCTTGGCCTACCAAGCGACCGCTGCTCAGCCTGAAGGCCTGCAGATTACGAGGTGTCGTGTGGTCAGCACGACGAATCCTCTCGGCCGTTATTCTTGGCTTTCTAGACCGGGGCCGCTATCTCACCGTCAGATAGCTCCTGAATTCTAATCACGTAGTCTTTGTGGACCTCGAACCAGCCCTCGAGTCCAGGTACAAATCCCTGACCTGGCCGGGAATCGAACCCGGGACCTCCAGGTAAGAGGCAAGCACGCTACCCCTACACTAAGGGGACGGCAGACAAAACTATTATCCTGACGTAATATTAAACCACACAGGACTGAGCGATTTCACAGCGCAGTACGTGCCACGTCGCTGTTAGCTTGCATTCGGGAGATGGTAGGTTCGAACCCCACTATCGAGAATCCTGAAGATGATTCTCTGGGTTTTCACATTTTCACACCAGGCAAACGCTACGGTTGTATCTTAAGACCACGGCCACTACCTTTCCAATTCTAGCCCTTTTCTAACCCATTGTTGCCAAAACGCGACATTAAAACACTGGAATAAATGCAGGGTTGACGACAGAAAGGCCGTTAAACTTGTCCAGACCGAGCTCGATAGCTGCAGTCGCTTAAGTGCGGCCAGTATCCAGTATTCGGGAGATAGTAGGTTCGAATCCCACTGTCGGCAGCCCTGAAAATGGTTTTCCGTGGTTTCCCATTTTCACACCAGGCAAATGCTGGGGCTGTACCTTAATTAAGGCCACGGCCGCTTCCTTCCCACTCCTAGCCCTTCCCTGCCCCATCGTCGCCACAAGACCTATCTGTGTCGGTGCGACGTAAAGCAACTAGCAAAAAAAAAAAAAAAAACTTGTCCAGATTCATATGTGTGAGAAAAATCATAATCATGTCCTTACCAAGATGTGGGGAAAGTGGTAGAGAAGGAAGAAAAAATATGAATAAATAAATAAATAAATAAGAAATGATTTATTTGGGAAACAATTAACATTACATTTAATGTTTGAATGTAATTCTGGTGGTGAAATTGATTACTTAGGTGAGGATGTTGATGACGTAAAAAGTCACTGAAAATGACCTTAAATATATGTCAAAATGACTAAAATATTAGATCAAACTGAATTCTAGTGACTGTGCGCGAGAACGGTTTTACGAGTAATACATCTTTGTTCTGTTCACTGCACACTTCTTGTTTTTACAAAAACACTTAATTTATATGGAAGTACATTGTATACAATATGGAATAATGATTTGCTGACTGTAGTGCCAGCACTGTGCCCCCGAAAATCCTGGGAAAAGTTGTTCTTCGCACTCGTTACAGCTTTTAGATAATGTTCTCGTTGAATGTGCTGTTGTACAACATACTGTACTCCCTTTCCGGACTCACTTCAACACTGTACAATATTTATGAAATAAAACGCTTCCGCCTGTAGTAAACGCATCTTTTCCAAATTTATTCGCTAGCTGATTTAAAAGTACACTTCCTGGTGATTTAACTTTTGGTATTTTTCTGGTCCTGAAATACAGAACATAGCTGGGAGGATAAATTCTGTGCTGAAGCGGAAAGTCACAGTAACTGTTGTCTACAGTCCCTTCTCGTTTCCATATGTTCTTGGCTTTGAGGTAAGCAGGGGTAAATGACTTGCTGTATGGGTGGGTGTGAAGCCTGGTGCATTCCTTGTGCTCGAGAAACGTGTGGAAAAATTTTCTGCTAATTATCAGAGTTCTGTATTCTGTTCCTGTACTTATCTTGGAACACAAGGCTCCTTATCCTATTTTAGTCACCAGGAGCTGCTGGTCACTTTGCTTGGCCTTGAAAGATAGTTAGCAAATTTAACCACATGGAAGAAACGTTCATCATTTCTTTTCGGTATTGTCATGTTTGGACTTTTATCAGTCTGACAATGAAAAGTAAATTAAAGAAAATATTACTATCTAAAAATTTTTCAAAGTGCTGTATATTGACCTAAAATCTTCTTTGAAGATGAAATAATGATTGATCATCCCAAATCGGCAAAAATGGAAAGGAATGCAAAATAAAAACGTGTTATTATCCTCTTCTATATTTCAGAATGAATTTCTACACTACTGAGCGACGATCTAATTCCAAGGTACAAAAGATGGCATTTCAACAAAATCCGCCCCCTAGTGATTACTGTTTCAAGAGCTAACCATTCCCTATTAAAACCAATCAGAAGGGGAAAAAGAAAAATGTCTGATCTTTCGAAGAATAGTTTAAAAAAGAGAACGGCTAGTAAGGGCGTGAAAATGAAACACTACTTTGGCATCGCAAACCTACTACCGTCGGGTCGGAAAAGAGCAAGAGATGACCAAAGGAATTTAGGTGGAAAAGGAAACGCATCGCATATCCTATTAACTATTTACCTATTACCTATTAACTAAGACAATATTAAAATTGTCAAATCATATATTTTATAAAAGTGTATTCATGGGCACAGTAAAGCGAATACCGAGCGAGTTGGCCATGCGGTTCAGGGCGCGCAGCTGTGAGTTTGAATTCGGGAGATTGTGGGTTCGAGCTTCACTGTCCGCATCCATGAAAATGGTTTTCCGGATTCCCATTTTCATTCCAGGTTGTACCTCAATTAATGCCATGGCCGCTTCCTTCCCACTCCTGGCCCTTTCATATCCCACCGTCGCCATAAGACCTATCTGGGTCGGTGCGACGTAAAGCAGATTGTAAATATAAATATATATCGAATACCTAGCTGTCAGAAAAAGGTGAACGCTAGTTAATCTTTCATACGTAGCGCGAATCGAACAAGACAGCTCACGACTGGCAAATGAAGCACGTCTGAATACATTCCATTTCCCCGAGAAGTTTCAAAATAATCACAGCGCTGAATGTATAATGTCCGTAAATTTAATGCCAGATGTGTAAACAGTATAATTCCACTCTTAAAAAGTTAGTACTCTTATCTTAGCAGATACTGACACGTAGAAGAATCCTGTAATTCCGATTATGATCCCCTACTTAATATTACTAAAAGTGAAAACAGAATGTTAATATCTTTAAATGGTTCACGATTTTTTTCAAGTGCACATCTTAGCCGAGAGGATGCGTCGTGCTGACCACATGACCCATCGTAATCTGCAGGCCTTCGGGATGAGCAGCGGTCGCTGGGCACGCCAAGGCCCTTTCAAGGGCGTTAAGTGCCGTGGGGTTTGGGTTTTGGTTTGGACATCTTAGCTGAATAATCTTGTATGCAGTCGCTGAAAAAGAATGGGCGCTTATTATTTTATTAATATGATTATATAGTTATATTGATATTATATCAGAATTACTATCAAAATATATTTCACCTCCCATGTAGATACAAACGCTATGGATACCCACAGCAAACAGTATATCTATAGGTTCGAATGTTTCTGAGAGAAGTGTACCGGGAGGAACTTATACAATGCCACGCAGGGATGCCGACAGTGGGGTTCGAATCCACTATATCCCGAACCTACATGATCAAATCGCATAAGCAACTCGCTCAGTGTAGAGTGACCCCACCCGACACACCCGGCACAGATAAGTGCTCTTGTACTGTAATGATCCAGGTTCGTGTGCCTCAAGTTAACCACCTTACAATCAATGAACCAATAAATACGTTCATCGAGTATTATCTAAAGTAACAATGTATATAATATTCTATTGTTCCCACTTCTGTTTACCTACGATGATGGTGAAAACCCAGACCAAATCGGCAATATTTACTAATTAGAATGAATGAATATTATAATTTGTTCGTATTTATTTGCCACAAGGTGTGTAAAAGTATAGAAAATGAAGAAGATGTACAAACTAGAAATAAATGTATTGTTAAGTGCCAACTCTGTCGTAGTTCCATTCGTTATTTCCTGGCAGGGATGACTAAATGAGGTCACGGACTTTCTAGCCAAACCAAGGATATGCTGCGGTCTCTCCTTCTACTGTGCTCTCGTCTCGTTTCCCAGTGCACCTTCTCGAACGTGAAACTAGAATGTCCTACCTCTGGCAGAATCTCGAAGATTCTAGTACTCCATCATGAGGATATAAAAAGGGAGACTAGCCGCGAACAGGAGTTGGAGTAATGGGAATGGGACGGCAGGAGTGTTGGCTGTTGTCAGTATCATCGTGTACTGAGCGGAGTGCTGTGTGAGTACTACCTCAGAGTACTGAGTAGAATACTGTGTGAGTACTACTTTGGAGTGGAGTACTGTGTACCTTGGGATACTGAGTCGAGTGCTGTGTGACTACTACCTTGGAGTACTGAGTGGAGTACTCTGTGAGTCCTACCTTGGAGTACTGTGTGAGTACTACCTTGGGGTACTGAGTAAATTAGTCTATGTTTACCGGGGTGGAGCTCGTCTAAAATAACTGAGATTAGTGTTGAATCTACTGATTTTGGGGTCCCAAGGCTGACTGGTGACAGTATCAATGACAGTTGAAATCATGTACATCAAATCACTTGGGCGACGTGTAAATAGGATCAAATACTTCCCAGTCACTTCGAGCTTCCACAAGGACCAAGTTTTACTAAAAAATTAAATAATCTAAAACGTGAAATCGAACACATCTGAATAACTCTAAAACTACATAATATATTGTAAAGCATCAATCAAGAACTCAAAAAGGAATTCTATAAAAATACACTTCACACTTAACTAAACTGGTAATAAAGATCTTAAAAGGTAAACATTAAAAAACTATCCGGACAACGGCGGGTACTACAGCTAGTATGAAATAAAAAATATATTTGTACTATGCTGGTGGTGGTTATTGTTGCAAGGGGCGATAAAATGATAGTTACACTAGAAGTGAAAATAGTCATTTTGCCACTGGCTTGACGTCAATGTAACACATACATGGGAAAGGGATTGGGAAGGTTACAGTCAAGGCCATAATTAAGACACAGTCTCAATAATTGCCTGGTGTAGAAATGTGAAACCACGGAAAACCAAGCTGCCGATGGTGGGGTTCGAACGCTCTATCTCTCGAAGGGAAGCTCATTGCTTTAGGATCCAAACCATGTAGCCAACTCGTTCGGTAGTCCCTTTGAAGAGCGAATGATAGGCTCCAGGACTCGCGAATAGGGTTGCCATAAGGTTAAGGATGAAATTCAGGACACCAACATCGGCAAGTTCTAACCATAGGCTCCGACTCCACGGGAGCATTTGCCTCCATACATATAGTGATACGGGGACGCAATAGTGATTTTGTTCCCGTAAAAATATTTGATATTTTCATCCTTGCCTCCGTGCTCAAGACCAAAAATCGGCGCCTATGGTTCCAACGAGTGTATTTGGGTAATTACCGTCCGTCCCCAAAAGACACACTTGTTACATGACGTTAATGTTAAAAACCAAATACAGAAATAAGAAATCATACTATATGTAAAACACATACTTTACAGACCACTCCAAAATAATATTCAATGTTCGTTGCATAGATCTTTAAGTAACAGGTGGGAGAGCTCACGTGGAATCACTCATGTCTCAATAACGCGGATAAGTGAAAAGTAAAAACATCATTTAGTTACCTTTGCTTAAGAAGTGTGAATTCATTAAAGAAAAACTTCTTTCTACGCATGCATTATGGCCAGGTAAACAGAAATAGAACTGAGCCATTTTAAGCAATTCAGAATATTGCTCACTGGATTTACAGTGCTTTAAAAACTAAACGCCAGTTATTACTAGCTAACAGGGATACAATATAATTTTCATCATTATTCAACATGCTGCTCCCGGGCGGAAGTAGATGGCGTTACCGTAGGTCAAACCTGTTACCATGACAACGTCAGGTAATGACGTCAGGCTCTGCTTCAGTATGACCAACCAAAAAAATTCCATTCCTTTTCAAAAATATTTGAGCAAAATTTTAAATAATTTTCTCGGATTTTTAAAATTCAGGACATTTGGCGATTTTTAAAAATTCAGTCAGGACGTCGAGACACATGCTCAATTTCAGGACAATCCCGCTTTCTCAGGACGCATGACAACCCTACTCGCGAAGGCAAAGCCGTTAGGCTCAAGAAAGAAAGTAGTCACCATGTAGGTTGGGAGAATCTCTCACATTTAAACTCTGTTAAATACCAACGAACTGTGTGCGAATATGGTCTCACAGCGAGAAGGCGAGCGAGTGCCACACAGGCGGTCTGTACAAGTCCCGTAATATTCCTGGACTACCACGCCTGGGTTTTTGCCAAGTGTTTGAAATGCCAATATGGGACAGGTCATGTCGACACCACAAGATGACATTTTTTTTTTCAAGAAAACACTTGGATACAATTTACTATACTAGGTACAGTTACATTGTAGGCACAAACTTTTTTATAGTATCTCACTGTTTCATTTTCTATATAAAAAGTTTAAAACAAGTATTTTTCTTCACTTTTAGCTTTTCAGTTTCAAATCATTTAATCCTAACTGTTAGGCTCTTCAGTTTGCCGAAACTAATTTTGATTAATACATTTATAAACGTACGCCTCTGTGGTGTAGTGGTTAGTGTGATTAGTTGCCACCCCAGCAGGCCCGGGTTCGCTTCCCGGTTCTGCCACGAAATTTGAAACGTGGTACTGAGCCCTATCCTGCCGGCCCATAATAATAATTAGAATATTATTTGACCCAATATGTAAAATTTATTCATAAAAGTTACAGTCTAACATGTTAAAGCATCGTATCCCAAGATAGTTGATACCGGATGTTGAGCAAGACAGTGAGTCGCTGGACATTGCTTCATATTTCCGTATGACCGTGAGAAAGGATGGCGTAACCAAGCGCTGGCAAGGATCGACACGTGTAGTAGATGCTGACTAAGCAATGTATTTCAGCCAATGAGAAATTAAGGACTTGGGAAACATGGAGGCCACACCGCGCCAAATCTTAATTCCAGAATGACCAACGTGCTCAGTTGCTAAAGTAGTTTCTGTAGGTAATCGGTTTTCCACAGTTTCAGAAGTCAGATATATTTGGAATAGTAATATAAAAATTGGTGGAAGCGATTTGCTAGTGTTTGAGCTGTGTTTTGTGAATATATCACAAATAATATTGTGTCATCATATACGACGAATTTTCTGATTGGTTCAGACACCCGGGAACCCCATTACTGAGATGGCGTCACCAAAGTCTCCTCAGTAACCTTAGCTCTGGAGAGCGTCACTCGGTGTTAAATGCTTGGATAGTGCGGAAGTATCTGGTTCTAAATGCTATTTTAAATTGTGCAGTTGGAAGATTTTACTGTTCTTGAGTAAATGGAATAGTATATTTTGGCAGAGTTTACTTTCAATATATAAAGACGGTGCTTAGTGACCGATGTGTAGCAAGTGTAGTGGAAACGTGCTATTTTTTCACTATTCCGCGACGGGCGCGTTTCGCGATGAACTTCCGTAGCGAACCGTGTGCTGCTTTTTAAACTGTATTCTCACCCTTTAAGTGAAGTGTGTAATATATATGTGAATCAGTGTGTTTAGCTGATCTTGAAAAGAGAAAGGGTATTTCGGCTCGTAGCATTAAGCAGCGAAGATATTGTCAACCATAGTCTTCTGTGTTCCAGTGGAGTATTTTCCAGCAAGATGATGGCCATCCATCCAGAAGAAGGAAGTGCATTCCCACATGTAAATGCTGTGATTAACATGGAGTAAATCACTCAATCAGCGGGGATGTAAGCTGCTATCCTGGTATCTCGAGAGTCGTCGGATGGAATTCAGTTAAGACGCATGTGTTATTTATGGCATGATATGTAAATTATGTTAAGGTACTAGGGCAGTGTAGATAGAATTTTGAATTTTCATGTAAAGTAAGCCTGACGGCATGTGTTTGTTTGATTTTGTTCATATGATAGATTCGAATACGAGAATAATGCATGTTTATTTTATTTTCATTTTGCTTTATGATTAGATGATTGGGAAAATGAGGGATTGATAGGATTAGTTGTTGTTTATTTACATATGTTACTTAGCATAGGATATTCCAAGTTTTCTTTATATATATATGTTAGAAGGGCTAGATTGACAGGTTCATCTTTATACAACGTTCAATACGTATTAGTTCATTTCATTTCGGTTATTCAGAGAGACAGGTATAGATATTTCTGCATGACGCATGATTTCATGGAAGCTGACTGAAGGAGCTGCAGAACGTCGTTGTTAAAATAAGATCTTTGAGTTAAGTTGGATTCTGTTTTACCTGATGGTCTTTAAAGGACACGAACTGAGTCTCATAATGTGGAAGGCCAATGGGATTTATGAGAAACAATGAGATAAAAATTGCATGCCGAATTATAATGTATTGATGCAGGATGATTGTATGCCTGACAAGAGAAAGAATGTTGTGCAGATGTGTGTGCCTGCTAAGTGTCTTCTGAGTGTATATTGTGATCAGAATGGACAGTATTAATTCCAGACTATTGAGTCTGATGATATTCAACGGTAAAAGCATGCTAAGAAGGTATGAATATATGTGAGTTTCCATGTAGCCGGCGAAAGGCGTTATCTCATGGCAAGCTGATTTCTGGCCTGTGTTTATCTGTAGGTGTGAAGGAGACGATACTTCCTTATGACCGCCCCGGGAGACAGAATCTAAACTTTAGCAGAGTGTTGAGTTCAACATTTCTTTTCAGCTCGTAATCTACCCGGAAGTACATGACGGATGACCGCGCAATTGAGCGCTCAAATGCAGCAGAAGGAGGCAATGTTGCCCATTGCTTTATTCATGATATCAAGGGTTATTTATATGTCCTTTCCCTTACAGGATGATGTTTTACATTGTTATTTGTGGTTGTATACTTGTCTCGTTTTTAAAAGGGAACAGCCCAAGTGCTGAAGTATTGATGGTTTATCTAGTTCTGTCTAGATCTTTTGCAGTGAATCGGGTTTCACATTAGAATCTGTGTAGCATTTAAGACTTTACTCGATATCCGATGTATATAGATGTGTTTAGTTTGATTATCTGAATTGTTGTAAATATAGTGTAGGATATGCCCCTAGTATTTTGCATAACTTACATAGCGTCCATTGCGTCTTAATTATTTTCTTTTTCGTCGTAACTTTTCTTTATTATATAATTTCTATTTAACAGTTGTATTTCGGCGACTCTCGGATTTAACTTAAATTGGGAAACCGTATCGTTGTGATGCGATAGTGTGTAACTCCATACGGAAATACCACATGTCAGTGTTTGCGTACACTTGTTGCCAGACAATATAAACAATGGACTATAAGATGCAGCTCAGTCTTGATGTATATAATGTTCTTTGTTGAACTTGATTTTTGATGTCAAAATTTGTCTTATCATTCAAGTAACGCTTTGATTTCCATTTATTTTCTACATTTTTGAGTTCATTTTGACATTTATTTTTTCTTGATTTAATTGTTTCTCGCAATATGATCGGGGATATTTATCAATAAATCCATCTTACCCCCTATGATTGTTTCTCATTCGTGTTATACCTCCATTTCCTGTCATTGATAGATATTTTAGAGTAGAACTTCGACTTTTATCCTGACCCAACCGACAACCAACCCACACTCTGCCCAACCCTGAGTTAGTCGGATGTTCATACAGGAATGGAGGCATCGTCCTAGAGGGTATTTACCCCTGGGTACGGTACAGTACGAGGACTGGAACGGGGTCCACTCAGCCTCGGGAGGTCAAATGAGTAGAGGGTGTTCGATTCCCACCTCAGCCGTCCTCGAAGTGGTTTTCCGTAGTTTCCCATTTTTCCTCCAGCCAAATGGCGGGATGGTACCTAACTTAAGGCCACGGCCGCTTTCTTCCCTATTCCTTGTCTATCCCTCCCAACCTCCCTTCCCACTCACAAGGGCCCTGTTCAGCATGGCAGGTGAGGCCGCCTGGGCGAGGTTGTGGTCCTCCTCCCCATTTGTATCCCAGACTCAAAGACCCACTCTCCTGAACGCTACCCTTGAGGTGGTAGAGGTGGGATCCCTTGCTGAGTCCGAGGAACAAACCAACCCTGGAGGGTAAATAGATTTAGAAAGAAAAGAAGACAGAAAGAAAGAAAAGAAAGATGTAGGCTATAAACTTCCTGAAAAAGGAAACATATGGTAATAGTATTATACATGAAAAAGAAACAACTTAATTTAAATAGAATTACATGTTTCTTTCTAAAAAGAACATCATCAGGTTCAATCATATCACACACAAATATTTATGTTTATTTCTGTTTAACTACTTATGAACTTGAAATCTGGAACTCATCTTAATGAAAACGTGGTGGAAATAAAGCAGAAATTCACTAAGATAATTTAATTTCCAGATAGGTTTCAGAAGTAAGTTGTTTAAATATGGGGGAAAAGGGGGCGTCCCGTATGCTGTTAAAACGGTACAGTACTTCAAATCTTCAAATGCAGGAAATCCCGAATAATACGGGACAACTGGCCAACCCTATTCTCCACTAAACATTTTATATAAATATCCTCTAAACACTTTTCCTTCAAATAGTCGTCGGATTTCAGTTACTTCACATCAGAGTTAGTAAGCAGACATTAATAAGGATGTAAGCACTGGAATATCCGTTGTGTATGCATTTGTATACGATGATGCCAGATTTAGAGTATTGAACTAGTAGTATTTCTGGTAATACTTTCTTTCCATGGAATTGCTTGTTGTACACTTGTTTTAGTAGTAGTAGTAGTAGTAGAGTTGCTGTTGTTGTTGTTGTTGTTGGGTAATTATGTTTTAACCTTGCTTTATTATCATACTACTGTAAATGATCATTTCCAATTGCGATGCATTTGTTAACAATAATATACGAAAATATAGAATTACGTGTGCTTAACGGACATATTCTACCACTCTCTTATGAAATTTTCGCATGATGGACGGTATGAGACCGGCATTTGCTTGCACCGAGTAGCGACTTAAAATGATAGAAATAAGACAGTACAAGAGTACGAATTCCTTCCGCTCCTTCCAGTCTCAAGGACGTTGTTACCACCACCCACATTCTGGTAGTCTACCTTGCTGATGCAATACTGTCACTTTCCTCGCCAGCTAAGCATTGACCCAGAAAATTGTTCCGGTCTGTTCTTTCATTGTTTCAGGCCTTCTCAGCATTGGATCAATGGAGAGAAACCATTTTCCAGTGGTGCACTTCCTCTATCCAACAGCAGTAATCCACCTCAATATCGACTACTGAGGTCGAAGTGGAAGTCGAGGTGGAAGTCTCACCCGTAACACAGAAATTAACCTCCTACTCATTTCTCTTGAAGAGTGAACCTTAGTGCCATGTGTAGTCTTGCACATACGTGCACTGAAAACACTTCAGACTTGCTTGCAAATTTGCTCCTAAAAATCACGAAATTTGCACTAAAAGTGAAACTTTCTGAATTGTTAAGTGCTAAAATGACTTGAAACGTCATTAAAATGGGTTTGTGGAGTTTCAAGCGGAAGGACCTAAAAAAACGCTATTCGTGAATCACTTCAAAGCACCACACTCAAAAAAGTGTGGTATTATCTTAAAATCGAGCAAGTGTCTTTGCTGTTTGGGTCACGTAGCTATAAGCTTGCATTCGGGAGATAACGAGTTCTAACCCCACTGTCCGCAACCCTGATGATGGTTTTCCGTGGTTTCCCATTTTCACACCGGGCAAAATGGAGCTGTACCGTTAATTATGGCCACGGTCGCTTCCTTCCCAGTCCTAGTAGCACTTCCCTATCCCATTGTTGCCATAATACCTATCTGTGTCTGTGCCACGTAAATTTAATTTTTTGTTTAATATCTCAGGATGTTTGTTTCTAGTTTGTGCATGCACTTCTCTTAAAAATTCTGTGCCTGTTCTAAATCCAGACGTAGATCGGATAATAATACTAAAATAAAATAATCATTACAAGAATGATGTTGTAAAATAGAAGGATGATTTCACAAAACGTGACCACAGTAGAACAATTAATGTGCATGACACCATCAAAAGATGCCCACCAATTTGAGATATATAAAAAAAGTCCTAGAATGAAACTATAATTTAATTTTATCGATTGAAAATGTTAGAGATATTCAAGCTTTTTAAGCCTCTTTAATCGTTAAATTACCAGAGTTTCGTCCTAGTGTGGCAATTCATATGATGAGCCCACTGCCACACTAGGGCAGTGTAGCCTTGCGTGCAGTTGTCGTGTAGCGGCCAAATGTAATTTAACTGCGATTCTGTATAATTACTACTCTGTTTTACTAAAATTGTAATTCCTAAGATACCCTTTGCTATTCACGTTAACATTGTAGTGAATATAAATGTTAAATTTTTATTTGATTTTCACGGACCCCCTCAAACCACCCGCGGTCCCCTAAGTGGTCAATGGACCTCGGAATAATAATGTATATATGAGAGTCATCTCAAGGCCTAAGCGGTCTCATTGATGTTAGCCAGACTTCTGGTCAGTGAGTAGGCTTCCGCAAAGGAAAATAGTTCCTAGGTTTGTTGCTTTTTTCTGAACTCAGGAGTTTCCCTCAGTTTTGTTAGATATTCCGGTTAACTAACTTGAGCAATTACAAATTTATGCGCTGTAAAAATATGGAAAATATTTCACAAGTTGTATGTTATTCGGGTTCGTTATCAGCTCTTATCTTTCAAACGCGGATGGCTGTGAGTAGTTATTTATCTCGGAGGCATTTGTAGCAAAATATATCATTATTTAACGTGAGATTGATATCTTATTGCATTATGTGCTTACTAAGCTTTGCTCGAGTTCATTTCATTGCGATTCAGTTCGCATAATTTTTACGACGTTGAAGATGGATCCAAGAAAACTGTTGGCAACACTGGCTGCAGTAGCATGCTCAGTATTCGTAATGGCTGCCAGCTGTGAGCATCATGTGGGTGATGCTGTGACGCTTGAGTCATCAGTGAAATACTTTAAAGCTAATAAAAGTGGGGGAAATTAAGTAGAATGTCTGAACAAATTGTTCTGAACGTTTACAGTAGCCTACGAGATGAGAATTCGCTGTGGACGGAGTTTCTACGTACAGTTTTTATACGGCTCGCGCGAAATTTAAAGGAATTTGTATGATGCTTGTTGTTTAAAGGGGCCTAACATCCAAGGCCATCGGCCCAGGAATTTGTATGTTTTCTTGTAGTACTATTTCGTATATGCTTTCTTATGGTTTTTTATATATGGCGTGAGTATTTGTGACAACACATCTCCCTAAAGTCGTCGAAAATTCAGTTTTAGTTTTAAGAAAATATCTGAATTATGGAAACAAGCAATCAAGGCGATAAGGAAAGTGAAACAAAACTTAACTCAACTAAGCTGCATGTCAGATTCATGTGGCAGAAAACGTTTGTGCCTTCGGCTATCCGTCAGCAGGCCCATGTGTCAGCTCAGTTCGAACTATGCACTAGCCGTAAGTAAAACAGGAAGGGCCTTACACTGTATGAGTATAGGATCCTTAGTGTACTCGAAATAATATAAATAATAGTAATAATAATAACAAATAATTTGTACTTTTCTTTTTATATTCGTAACTGTCCTCTACCTGTAGAAATGCCATGAGGCGATCATGAGTTCGTTTTTACCTTCCGAATGACGAGACTGCAATATTTACAACGTTCCTGGGAACATTGTGTTTTGCAGTCCCACTCACAGCTGGGTTTTCACCTTCTTGAACTGTGAGAAACTGCCACTGACAGTCGTTGCACTGGAGCGTAATCGTATACTTATGTCGTCATACTTTTCGTTGTAAGTCCCCATGTGCCTCACACAAACTGCATTATGAAATAAAAATAAACATTGCTTCTCTTGTCTCGATATTCGTCAGTAACCTGTAGGTTTTTTTTTGCTAGTGGCTTTACGTCTCACCGACACAGATAGGTCTTATGGCGACGATGGGAGAGGAAATGGCTAGGAGTTGGAAGGAAGCTGCCGTGGCCTTAATTAAGGTACAGCCCCAGCATTTGCCTGGTGTGAAAATGTAAAACCACGGAAAACCATCTTCAGGGTTGCCGACAGTGGGAATCGAACCCACTATCTCCCGGATGCAAGCTCACAGCCGCGCGCCTCTATCCGCACGGCCAACTCGCCCGGTAATCTGATGTTCTACATGATCAATAAAGGAATAAATAAGCACTGTGCATAATCAAACTACAACGGTGTGAAAAGAAATAATTTATTTCGATGCAACGCTATTTGAGAATGAAGTATTTGTCAGATAGGTGCTCGACGTTAATAATAAGCCGGTTGTGGCGGAGAAGGAGAACCGAGATGGGAAGGGGCAACGCGGAAGTATACTTTTCTTCAGCTCTTGAGTTCACTTTCAGTATAGGTATATAAGATATATAGAGGGCAGCTAAGAATACTTTCAAAGGCCAGCTGTAAATAATGTATTTCCGTCAATAGGTAAAGCCACACTCAGAAGCAATTATTTACAAGGAGAACTTTTATCATTTCCATTTGATGCTGTTTCCATGTGTTGCACTGCTTAGAATTTTTTTTTCCAGATTTAACCTGACAAAAGAAAACAGATGATGCCACAAGTTTGAGGTTATAATGATTCGTGATCATCTTTCTCTCATTCTTCTTTTTTTTACAATTGACTTTACGTCGCACAGAGATAGGTCTTATGGCAACGATGGGAGAGGAAATGGCTAGGAGTTGGAAGAAAGCAGCCGTGGCCTTAATTAAGGTACATCCCAAGCATTTTCCTGGTGTGAAAATGGGAAACCACGGAAAACCATCTTCTGTCTCTGAAATGAAATGAAATGGCGTAGGGATTTAAGTGCCGGGAGTGTCCGAGGACAAGTTCTGCTCGCCAGATGCACGTCATTTGATTTGACTCCCGTAGGTGACCTGCGCGTCGTCATGATGATGAAATGATGATGAAGATGACACAAACACTCAGCCCCCGTGCCAGCGAAATTGACCAATTAAGGTTAAAATTCGCGACCCTGCCGGGAATCGAACCCGGGACCCCTGTGACCAAAGGCCAGCACGCTAACCATTTAGCCATGCAGCTGGACTTCAGCCTCTCATTCTTGCAAACTAAGGTGTTTGCTTTCTTCCGGATTTTTCATATGTGGTTCTTTTAAGAACATATTATTTACCTGCAACCAACACGAACGACTGTCGAGAAATGCTAAAGTAATAATAAATAAATAAGTGGGCTTCTATACTTGTGTGTTACATACTTGGCAAAAAAAGTAACACTTCCATCGCTTGTAAACAGGTGTACCTTGAGATCCACTCCGATATGCGTGGTTTGATAGGGTTTTTTTTTTCGGCACCTTTGCCTAACTTCCTGACTGATGTGATATGAGCTGAAGGTACATACCTACTTAAGAAAGGTTGTTTCCTTGTTTGCCGGTTAATGGAAGTGGGAGGGTGGAGTGCGCTTAACGATGAAGGATGGGCGAACTATGTAGAGTACTAGTATACCTTAATCTCAACCTGTCAACATGACATTTCAAGGAACTCCATAAATAACTCCGGCCCCCTCGTCCTTGGCAAACTTGCAGAATTGTCCGATGTTGGCTTGCATTATGTGCATCTGGAATATAAAAAATGCAAATATAACAGAATATGTATAAATGTGCACTAACGTCCAGATATGTTCAAATATATACTATAAATTTTAGCCTTTTGCCCTTCATACACCAAACACTAAAATTGTTAAAGGAGCATGAAAGATTTTGTAACTTGTTGGATGGAGTCTACGTAAAACGTGAGCTGAACTATAAAGGAGGAAAGGTTTTATTTTTTGTTTTTGTGTTTGCTAGTGGCCCTTCAAACACTAGCTCAGTAAATACATGCTTTAGCATACAATTCCTAGGTCTAGTCATGTAACTCTCCAGGAGGGGAAGTCTAATTTCCACATTTCTTTGCTTCCCAAACATAACTCAAACCTATGGATAGATGATTATAGGATGCGTCAACAAATCGGATAAGCACAACAAGTTATCATTGTTTTAAAATGATAATGTAAATAATAATAATAATAATAATAATAATAATAATAATAATAATAATAATAATAATAATAATAATAATAATAATAATAATAATAATAATAATAATAATAATAATAATAATAATAATAATAATAATAATAGGTAGGCCCAATGTAGTTTCGATCTTCAATCAAATATGGTAAATTTAAAAAAGTTAAAAATCAATCAAATAAAGCACTTTGTAGAAGTACTGTAACTATGAGTCCGCCTCTGTGGTGTAGTGGTTAGCGTGATTAGCTGCCACCCCCGGAGGCCCGGGTTCGATTCCCGGCTCTGCCACGAAATTTGAAAAGTGGTACGAGGGCTGGAACGGGGTCCACTCAGCCTCGGGAGGTCAACTGAGTAGAGGTGGGTTCGATTCCCACCTCAGCCATCCTGGAAGTGGTTTTCCGTGGTTTCCCACTTCTCCTCCAGGCGAATGCCGGGATGGTACCTAACTTAAGGCCACGGCCGCTTCCTTCCCTCTTCCTTGCCTATCCCTTCCAATCTTCCCATCCCTCCACAAGGCCCCTGTTCAGCATAGCAGGTGAGGCCGCCTGGGCGAGGTACTGGTCATACTCCCCAGTTGTATCCCCCGACCAAGAGTCTGAAGCTCCAGGACACTGCCCTTGAGGCGGTAGAGGTGGGATCCCTCGCTAAGTCCGAGGGAAAAACCGAACCTGGAGGGTAAACAGATGATGATGATGATGATGACTGTAACTATGAACGACGAGAATGAAAACTATGAAATAGTGTGATTAATGAAATAAAACACAAACCTGATAAGTATCTGGGAGAGAAAGAGTGAATATATTAAGAATATTCATGATAACAGTACACTAAGAAATAATCTCATGTAAACATCTTCAGACGCGAGGAAATTGTACTAATTCAAATAACAGAAGCATAGTAACTTATGAAGAGCCTCCGTGGCTTAGACGGCAGCGCGTCGGCCTCTCACCGCTGGATACCGTGGTTCAAATCCCGGTCACTCCATGTGAGATTTGTGCTGGACAAAGCGGGGGCAGGACAGGTTTTCCTCCGGGTACTCCGGTTTTCCCTGTCATATTTAATTCCAGCAACACTCTCCCTTCTCATTTCATTGCATTTATCAGTCATTAATAAATCACTTTGGGAGTGGCGACCCCATCGTACTAATAGCCTATATATGATTCATTCATTCATTCCCTGACCCGGACAATGACTGGAGCACAGGTTGTAGGTCTTCATTCATTTTCAGTAACTTATGAAATTATTAACAGCGATTTGTTCAAAGCTACTAAAAAGTCTGAGAGAAATTAAATTAAAATTTACGACTTCCATTATATTTTTCGTTTAATATTTTAAAATGTAATAGGGATTTGAAATGCGAACCATAGTACTATGAACTTGGATAAAATTGTCGGATATAAAATAAGTTCGATTTAAAGGCTTTTGGTTTATCGTTCTTTGTGGTACTCAAAATACAGCAAACCGAACGAGTAGTTGTGGGGTTTGGATCACGTAGCTATTGGCTTGCATTCGGAAAATATTGGGTTTGAACCCCAAAATAGGCAACCCCGAAGAAAGTTTCCGTGGTTTCCCATTTTCAAACCAGGCAAATACTGGGACTGTACCTTAATGAAGGCCACAGTCGATTCCTTCTCATTCCTAGTCCTTTTCTATTCCATCGTTGCCATAAAACCTATCTGTGTCAGTAAGACGTAAAGAGAATTGTAAAAACGAATACAGTGAACAAGCGGCTGCCGGACAATTGGACGAAACTCTCTTTGCATCGATTTGTTGTCAGACCGACGTTGCCGTACGGGAGTGAAAGGTGGAAGACTCAGGACATCGTATTCATAAATTAGAAGTAACAGACATGGAAGTAGCATGAATGGTAAGAGGGTCCTCGCAATGGGGAGATAAACGCTAAGTTAAGAATAAACTCCGCGTGTGAAGCTGTACCTATCAAACGGCCTCGGTGGTTGGATCATGTGAGGTGAATGGAGGAGGATAGGTACCTAGGAGAATTATGGATCGGCCTTTGGATAGTAAGAGAAGTAGAGGGAGACCAAGTGGTTAGACAGTTTTTTTTATCTTAATTATAAGAAGTGTAGTACTAAACGACGGGAACATTTTGCTATGTTTTCTTGCAACATATTAGCAAGGAAAAATAGCCTAATATTTGCGAAATTAAAAAAATATCGCATAACAGCTTAACATGAGATGGTGACTCATCATTTTTCATTCAATCATGCCTAAATTAGTGAATCAATTGAGTTGAAATTTGGTTTGAATATATCTCGGACATTCAGTTCAAATACAAACTTATCCTATTTTTCAGTAACCATTCTTTTCTAAATAGCGGCGTTAATATTTAGGTATTGAACCCATTACATTTAGCGGCTGAAATCTGCACGTCAGCACTGCTCCAGCTCTACTCACAGCAACTCTTCAACACACTGGCTCCACGCCGGTACACATACAGTAATTCACTCAGTACCCCAAGGTCGTACTCACACAGTACTCCGCTCAGTACTCCAAGGTAGTACTCACACAGTACTCCACTCAGTACTCCCAGGTAGTACTCACTAATACTCCGCTCAGTGTCCCAAGGTAGTACTCACACAATACTCCGCTCAGTACTCCAAGGTAGTACTCACACAATACTCCACTCAGTACTCCGAGGTAGTACTCACACAATACTCCGCTCAGTACTCCAAGGTAGTACTCACACAATACTCCACTCAGTACTCCGAGGTAGTACTCACACAGTACTCCGCTCAGTACTCCAAGGTAGTACTCACACAGTACTCCACTCAGTACTCCCTGGTAGTACTCACACAGTACTCCACTCAGTACTCCCAGGTAGTACTCACTAATACTCCGCTCAGTATCCCAAGGTAGTACTCACACAATGCTCCGCTCAGTACTCCAAGGTAGTACTCACACAATACTCCGCTCAGTACTCCAAGGTAGTACTCACACAGTACTCCACTCAGTACTCCCTGGTAGTACTCACACAGTACTCCACTCAGTACTCCCAGGTAGTACTCACTAATGCTCCGCTCAGTATCCCAAGGTAGTACTCACACAATGCTCCGCTCAGTACTCCAAGGTAGTACTCACAATACTCCACTCAGTACTCCGAGGTAGTACTCACACAGTACTCCGCTCAGTACTCCAAGGTAGTACTCACACAGTACTCCACTCAGTACTCCCTGGTAGTACTCACTAATACTCCACTTAGTATCCCACGGTAGTACTCACACAGTACTCCACTCAGTACTCCAAGGAAGTACTCAGACAGTGCTCCGCTCAGTACACGATGATACTGACAACAGCCAACACTCTGCCGTCCCATTCCCATTACTCTAACTCCTGTTCGCGGCAACTCTCTCTGTTTATATCCTTATGATGGAGGACTAGAATCTTCGGGGCTCTGCCAGAGGCACAACATTCTAGTTTCACGTTCGAGAAGGTGCACTGGCAAACAGACGAGAACACAGTAGAAGGAGAGACCGCGGCATATCCTCGGGTTGGCTGGAAAGTCCGCGACCTCGTTTAGTCATCCCCGCAAGGAAATACCAAATGGAACTACGACAGGGTTGGCACGTAACGATATATTCATTTCTAGTTTGTATATCTTCTTCACTCAAGGTTTTAGCTTTGATACTTCTACACACCTTCATGGCAAATAAATAGGAACAAATTATAATATTCATTCATTCTAATTAGTAAATATTGCCGATTTCGTCTGGGTTTCCACCATCATCGTAGGTAAACAGAAGTGGGAACAATAGAATATTATATACATCATTACTTTAGATAATACTCTATAAACGTATTTATTGGTTCGTTGATTGTAAGGTGGTTAACTCTAGGCACACAAACCTGGATCATTACAGTACAAGAGCACTTATCTGTGCCGGGTGTGTCGGGTGGGGTCACGACGTACCGTAATCATATCTGATTATCGCTCTGTCATTATCTACCAACGTTCAATTAGCCTCCCGTTGTATCATAACTGACAATTTCCACTGATAACCGGTTTTTTATTATGTTTATAGTAAACGTGATTTGTTTAACCTGACGTGATTAACCTTTTACGGAGCAGAAGAAACTGAATGAAGAAAACAACGTCGTACTTTGATTCCAAGGAGCTGTTGTACAAGTCGGTGTTGCGGAATTTGGCTCAGATGAAGATAACCATGCGAGTTTTCCATTAGGAATTAAAAACTGTTGCCGCCAATCATTCTCAGAGGATGTGCTCCTTGCCCTCAAAAATAATCGTGTCCTTCACCCAATTATGTGAGATCGTCACTACCGGAGACGATAAATTGCTTCCGGAGGTAATTTCAAATGTAGATTTCCTCCTGGGTACATGTTCTTCAGTATGTAAGTTGTCACCCCTTTGCCTGAGAGAGCTAACATGCGTCTTCCCTTTTATAAATACACCTCTGTAATCACATCTCCCTTCCCATTTGCATACGTAGGTCTGTTAGTAATATAGGCTTAAAAAATGTTTGTCATAAAACATGTGTTTTAACTATAGGAACCGTCTTATTACGAATATAAAACAAACAACCCTTACAAACTCAAGTAACCTGTTTTTTCCGAAGTGCAAATATTTGTTAAATATAATTATTTAGCCTCCCGTTGTATCATAACTGATAATTTCCACTGATAACCGGTTTTTTATTATGTTTATACTAAACGTGATTTGTTTAACCTGACGTGATTAACCTTTTACGGAGCAAAAGAAACTGAATGAATAAAACAACGTCGTACTTTGATTCCAAGGAGCTGTTATGGAGATGTTATACCTTTTCATAGGCTTCTGAGAGTCAAACAAGTGTAGCTCTGTATTTGTTTAAGAAAATTATTCAAGGGATCAATATTTGGATGGCTGGCGATGAAAAGAATATTTTAGTATTATCAGTTGTTGGTGATACCTTTAATTGATGATGATTGCACTGCCCGCTTCACAGGAGGGAAGCTGATGATTTCTGATACATAGATTAAGTGCCTAGAATGTATTTGGTGAAATTTCTGATTCACTACGTCATTTTGGGGATGAACACGTAGTACCTTGTGTTATACACTCACCAGCGTAATTTGAAGATTCACCGTCCAATGCAAATGGGGGTGGTAATTATTAATGTACAACCGTCCTAGTAACCTGGAGGCAGTTTACATATTTATAACGAGCTGCAATGCCCGTAGTTGACGTGATAATCACTTAGCATGTGCATGGTTACATGTTTGCCCATCCCTCATGGTGTTCCCTCAGGTTTTGAGGTACTTTAGCGGAAGTGCCTCTATCTGTCGCGGCTCGTTGTGGCGTACTCTCTTCCTTGCTCTCCATTGCCCTTTGCACCTTCCTAGTCGTTTGCATTATTTTTGATATTCATTTGATATTTTGACATTTTAAGCAAGCCTCGGACCTATGGGAGTAACGGAGTCCCACTCCCATTTGACAGGCGAGGGACTCCTTGGAAACAACTTGGCGAACGAAATGGAAATCGATGGGGAGCTATCAATATTAATGGGGCTTACGGAAGAACGAAAGTAAAACTGGCTGAGTCAGCAAAGAGGATGCATCTGGATGTGCTAGGAGTAAGTGATATTCGAGTAAGGGTAGATAAAGAGGAAGAGATAGGAGAATATAAAGTGTACATGACGGGTGTTAAAAAGGGAAGGGCGAGTCTGGGGTATGGCTGTTCATCAGGAATACCATTGCACGGAACATAGTTTCTGTCAGGCACGTAAACGAGCGAATGATGTGGGTAGATTTGGCATTTGAAGTAATTAGCACGAGAACTGTCTCAGTGTATTCACCATGTGAGGGTACAGATGAGGATGAAATAGACAAGTTTTATGAAGCACTGAGCGAGATCGTAGTCGGGGTCAACAGCAAGGATAGAAAAGTGCTAACGGGCGATTTCAATGTGCGAGTTGGAAATAGAACTGAAGGATACGAAAGGGTGATTGACAAATGTGGGGAAGATATGGAAGCTAGTGAGAATGGGAAGCTTTTGCTGGACTTTTGTGCTAGTGTGGGTTTAGCATTTGCGAATACATTGTTCAAGCATAAGGCTAATCACCGTTACATATGGGACGCTAGGGGTACCAGATTCCTAATAGACTATATCTTCACCGACTTCGAATTCAGGAATGTGAGGGTTTTTCGGGGATTTCTCAATGAAACAGACCACTATCTGATCTGTAGTGAACTAAGTATCTCTAGGCCTAGGATATGAAAAGTGAGATCTGTCTGTAAACGAATAAGGATAGAAAATCTCTAGGACGAGGAAATTAGGCAGAAGTACTTAGATATAATTAGTAGGAAGTTCCGAACAGTGGAGAGTAAACAGTTTCAGTATGTAGAAAGAGAATGGGTGACATAGAGGGATGCTGTAGTAGCAACAGCAAGGGAATGTCTAGGAACAACTGTGTGTAAAGATGAACATCTTGGTGGAATGATGAAGTGAGAGCAGCTTGTAAACGTAAGAGGAAATGGCTCCAAACAAGGGCTGATGCAGACAGGGAATTGTACATAGATGAAACAGAGCAAAACAAATAGTTGCTGAATCCAAAAATTAAGTCGTGGAAAGATTTTGCTAATAACCAGGAAAGGCTAGGTCAAGCAGCAGGGAAACCTTTCTGGACCGTAATAAAGAATCTTAGCAAGGGAGGGAAAAAGGAAATGAACAGTGTTTTGGGTCATTCAGGTGAACTCATAATATATCCCAGAGAATGACTGGACAGGTGGAGGGAATATTTTGAACATCTTCTCAATGTAAAAGGAAATCATCATGGTGGTGTTGAAAACAGCCAAGCTCATAAGGAGGAGGAAAATGATGTTGGTGAAATTTCGCTTGAAGGAGTGGAAGGGATGGTAAATAAACTCCATCGCCATAAAGCAGCAGGAATAGATGAAATTAGACTTGAAATGGTGAAGTATAGTGGGAATACCTTCATAGAATAATAAGATTAGCATGGAGTGTTGGTAAGGTACCTTTAGATTGGACAAAATCAAGGGAACAGGAAGGATTGCAACAACTATCGAGGTATCCCATTGATCAGTGTACCAGGGAAACTTTTCACTGGCATCTTGGAAGGGAGGGAGGGTGCGATCGATCGTTGAGAGGAAGTTGGATGAAAACCAGCGTGGTTTCAGACCACAGAGAGGCTGTCAGGATCAAATTTTCAGTGTGTGCCAGGTAATTGAAAAATGCTATGAGAGGAATAAACAGTTGTGTTTATGTTTCGTAGATCTAGAGAAAGCATGTGACAGGGTACCGAGGGAAAAAGTGTTCACCATACTGGGGGATTACGGGATTAAGGGTAGATTGTTAAAATCAATCAAAGACATTTATGTTGACAATTGGGCTGCAGTGAGAATTGATGGTAGAATGAGTTCTTGGTTCAGGGTACTTACAGGGGTTATACAAGGCTGTAATCTTTCACCTTTGTTGTTCGTAGTTTACATGTATCAACTGCTGAAAGGTATAAAGTTGCAGGGAGGGATTCAGTTACGTGGAAATGTAGTAAGCAGTCTGGCCTATGCTGGCGACTTGGTCTTAATGGCAGATTGTGCCGAAAGCCTGCAGTCTAATATCTTGCAATTTAAAAATAGGTGCAATGAGTACGGTATGAAATTTAGCCTTTCGAAGACTAAATTGAAGTCAGCAGGTAAGCAATCTGAGAGAACTGAATGTCAGATTGGTGATACAAAGCTGCAAAAGTTAGATAATTTCAAGTATTTAGGATGTGTTTTTTTTCACAAGATGGTAATATAGTGATTGAATCAAGGTGCAGTAAGGCTAATGCAGTGAGCACACAGTTGCGATCAACAGTATTCTGTACGAAGGAAGTCAGCTCCCGGACCAAATTATATTTACATCGGTCTGTTTTCAGACCAACTTTGCTTTACGGGAGCGGAAGCTGGGCGGAATCGGGATATCTTATTCATAAATTATAAGTAACAGACATGAAAGTAGCGAGAATGATTGCTGGTACAAACAGGTGGGAACAATGGCAGAAGGGTACTCGGAATGAGGAGATAAAGGCTAAGTTAGTAATGAACTCGATGGATGAAGCTGTACACATAAACCGGCTTCGGTCGTGGTTTCATGTGAGGCGAATGGAGGAGGATAGGTACCTAGGAGAATAATGGACTCTGTTATGGACGGTAAGAGCAGTAGAGGGGGGACCAAGATGACAGTTTCTAACGATTTAAAGATAAGAGGTACAGAACTAACTGAGGCCACAGCAGTAGTTGCAAATAGGGGATTGTGGCGACATTTAGTAAATTCACAGAGGCTTGCAGACTGAACGCTGAAAGGCATAACGGTCTATAATGATCTATGTATGCATCTATGTTAATTTGATCTCTATACTTCCGTATACAAAAAAAGCCATGTATCGGGTTAATACTAAAAATCGACTGATAAATGTACAAAAAACAAACTTAACTATATGGCGCAACAGCTCCGAAGGTCTGCCGAGCGACTGTTGCTCAGCCTGAAGGCCTGCAAATTACGTAGCGGTGTTCCCAGGTCAACACATAAAAAATCGGTACACTGTACGTAAACATTTCGGGTGCTTTAATGACAATTTCTGTAGTTTCTCGAGCACTGAAATGTTATAACTAAATTAAAGAATGCAATAGTCATTTGATATTACTATGAGAAAAATATACAATTTTACTCATTCGCACTCTCTGGCGACTCTATTCTTCTTCTTCTTCTTCTTCTTCTTCTTCCTCTCCAGTCTTCCTGTAGATGTAGTTACTCATCAGGCGTAGGGTATGTGTGCCAATTTTGAAATCGTAGCAGGATGCAGATTTTGCATTATATATGCGGGTCGACGATTTTCCGGCGAATGATGCAGTCAAGCGTGAGTTTTGAGATCAATAACAGGGGATAGACTATGTAATTCGAGCCTAAAATGACTGCAGGGAATGAGTGATGGTATCGGAAAAATGCCACGCAGTGAGGTGAGGAAAGAATTTTTCGACACAAATATATTATGCACCATTTTCCTTAAATTTGAATTAGGAGAAATTTCGTGTGATTTTTTTGTTTTTTCGGGTTTTCTGGTGAGTTGCAAAACAATTGGGAGATCTCCTGAAATTTCGAGAGACGTGGCAACACTGTTACGAGTTCTCATGTGGCCACCACGAGGAATCCTCACGGCCGTTATTTTTGGCTTTGTAGACCAGGGCCGCTATCTGACCGTCAGATAGCTCCTCAATTGTAATCACGCAGGCTGATTGGACTTCGAACCAGCCCTCAGATCAACTTAAAAATCTCTGACCTGACCGGAAATCGAACCCGGAGCCTCCTGGTAAGATGCAGGCACGCTACCCCTACACCACGGGACCGGCATATAATCAGATAAAAAAGAATTTAATTTTGCATATTTTGAGAGTTCTGGATAAGACTGCCTATATTCATTTTATTTTACGTATATAATAATAGCCTATTTTGTCATGTTTCACTCAAATTTAGAGCAAGTTCCTTCAAGTGATAAATAAGTTCATGAATAAGAGGTCATGTAATTCATGGCTCGTAAAATAAGTTCATGAATAAGAGGTCATGTAATTCATGGCTCGTAACGTCACTTGCAATGTATGACACAGTGGAATCCGTTTGTGTCAAACTTAAGTTACAGAACTATCCTACTGTTTGTTTCGCGAGAGTTGGCTGACGATCTTCGGAGATTTGGTTTCTAGGAAGTGGGTAGTGTTACATTAGCTTGCATTTCAGGTACAGGAAATTGGCAACTCTAAATGATCTTTAGAACTGGATAAATATTGATCGGTTGCAGCCCCTGCGGTCAATAAACAGCATGTATCTCATTTATAATTGTTTCAGCAGTCAATGAAGTAACATTGCACTGGTTCCACTCCTGGCAATGGTGCTGGATGTGTAAGCCAAGATAAACGCAACACCCACCAAATTTTTTTTTAACTTCCGAACGGAGTGCGAGAAAAATACAGAGAAGGTGACCATACTATAAGTGGCATCTGTACTGAAGGGGCCTACTGACTCTGGATTAAATATTGGGTAACTTTCAGAAAATATTCCCTGTTAAAGTTTGCCCCAGTTACAAGCTGTGGTGCTGAATCTTCGTTTCCAGCATACAAGCTTGAATGAATATACTAAGAAACGGCATTCCTTCACAATTGAAAGTTTGGAGAATTCTCTTGTGGTGTACTGTCGTTTAGACTATGGAAGAAGTTTCTAAAATATTCTTGTAAATTGATGATTAAGCAAAAGGTTTCTTATAGTAAAGTTAGAATTACTTTATATAATTCTTTATCTTCTTGATCTTTATTCCCATATTATACTGCAAATAATAGTTATCGTTCAAAATTTCGCTAAAGAGGATTCATTAGTTGTGTACTACAGTTTTTAATGGACATCTAAATGTCAAATTTTATGGTTATAATGCGAATTTTGGAACATATTTTAAGGTTTCTAGTGAATATTTCGGATATTTTACTCCATATAAATCCTCTATCTACTTATCACAAATAGTTTTCGTCTCGTGCGTTCTTCACGTTTCATTATTATATGTACAACACTGAGAAACTGAACCACTGCAGGGCTCTAAATGAATGCAGAGACAATCAAAAACGAGAATGATTTGGTGTAATCATTTCTGAAACGATGGTTGCTACATTGTCCATTTTCCGGCCGTCAAGATAAGGAGATGAATTTTTGTTTCCACCTAAAGCACCGAAAGCGAGTGATTCTCCTCCGTGTAAGACAAGAAGTGTATGTACGCATTGTGAAGAAATGTATTCTTTGCTTGCACCCGTCGGACTCGACTCCTAGAAAGCCAAAATAAACAGTCTGCAACAGGTAATTTTCTACTGCTCGTGGACCAGCGATGTATAACCACCTTTAGTTCATTTGTAATTTGCCTTTTCAAACGTGTAGATGAGGGATTATTCTAGGCATGCTTGATTGGTGGGGGAAAGCCAGACATGTCCAGTATTGTATTAAATACTTAGCAATATTGGACGAAATGTTACTCCTGAATCTAGAGACACACATCACGTTCAAAGACACAAGATGACAATATTCAAACAATCCCATCAGATTTCATCTGCGTAGTTTGTAAATTGTGCAAGTAAGGAGTTCAAAAATGATTGAACACTTCTCTACACGTTCAAATACACTCAGATTTCACACAGAGATCGAATGATGAAAAACCAGATGTTGTATCGTAATAGATAGTTTTGACACTCATTCCAGTTCGAAGACGACTCTTTGTGCCGAAGTAGCACAAACGGCGTTAGTACTTGTCAAGTACTACTAATAGTGACGGGTCCTTAATTTGTCTGGATGCGGGTCATCTACGAATTCCTGCATCAAGATGTCCTAGGCAGCACACAGATTCAAGTTTCATAGTGACATGACGCCCCGCCATGGTGTGTCATGGTGTGGAGTTAATCGTGTATGATTCCAGGTCCTCTCTGGTAATGATCTAAGGGACACTGTTGTGCTCCAGAACCTCAAATTATAACAGAATAATTCCCGCCTACATATACCTCAGGTGTTTGTGGACTCCATGCTTTATGCTTCCTAAGGCAGCACCTTCGCCACAGTCGAATACGAGGGATCTGGGTCGTTAGTTTCGACAGCATAAGCCCAATATCCTTTGAGATCACACCAAACATCTCCCAGTGCGATTGTATCACAGCATGTCTCCATGCTAGGGGTAGTGTCTTATTTCTCTTCGTACATCAAGTGTATGTTTCTCGCAATACATTGTTCCTGAACTAAGATTTTTAAAGGAAATCATTACTATTCAAAAGGAATTGTAGTTTAATTTTATCAACTGAGAATTTTATGAAAGTATTTAAGCTCTTTCAGTTACCAGCTTCCCGCCTCAGTGTGGCACTGAGTTCTTTCATTGGATTACCAACCTCTTCATGACGTTGGAGGCTAGTGTGTCGTTGAGACACCACTGCAAGGCGCATTGTGATGCAGATGCAATGACAGGGTTTTTCATTTATATTTGCCATAAAGTGTATCAGCGAAGGCCACTGTGATGACACACGAAGAGAAATGCGTCATGGTATCCCGAATAAACGACTAGGCTTGCTTCCTCAAGGAGCCGTGGTTCTTGGCGATGTCTAACACCATATTACTATCACCAAATCAAGAAGCATTCAAGACTTTTGGATAGGAGTAAATGATGATCTCTTATTCATCAATTGCTTAGTACTAACAAAGGGAAACTACAGCTGTAGGGTCACCTAATTCGTTCAAATCTTTGAGGTTGTTCAACGTCAAAGGTAAATTGATACGTACTCGATGGTTTGTGCCATTGGCCCCTATTTGACGATAAAATAACACTTTGAATTCAAAATGCTCATTCCTGTTGGCAGTTTGCATCTTGATATGCTTTCATGTCGGGAGCTCCACTGCTGGTAAACCTACAGTAATGTTTGTCTGCTCTTTAGTGCCATTTCCCGATATGAGATTGGGGATGCGGTTAGAAGAAATTATATGGCAGTTTTACAGCCGGATTCCCTTCCTAATCTATCTAATTGAAAAATAATATTGAATGTCTAATTACTAAAAATATCTACCGAATTAAGTGTTGATGGAAATATGTCTAAAGGACAGAAAATTCTCACTATGCTTAATGTCTAATGATCCTGTAAAAATGCATGTTATGTGTAATTACAAGGTGCGCAGGAAAGAAGAAACCGGTGCTGTGTGTCATTAAGATTGTTTCCTTGTATATGAAATAGGTACTATACTTCTATTTTTGAAATACTTTTAATTATATGTTTCAAACTTTATAACTGCTTATACTGTAAATCGACAGAAATACAATGAAAATCTTGTTCGTAACAACGTGGTAAAGTTATAACGACTACTTAAGAGCGCTTAGCTGCAGGTTGTAAGTGCACGCGGTGAATGAGGAACACATCGCCGAACTGTAATATGTATTACTTCCTTAAAATACATATTCGGTACTCTTCCATTAACATTACATATTTGTGTCTTATAGACATTGTTGTATGCTGCTACAATTAGATGGACTTCACTTGGACGAAATTTCGTAGATTGTAGGGTTTCGATGTGAATTGTTAGAATCTGTTCACAGTTAGACATTCTTTTGTGGACTCAAAATTGTAGACCAACTGTCGCTAGACGTAAACACGTGGGCATTGTTTCATTACCCATTAAATATTAATCAACTTATCAACAGTGTATCCCGAATGTCTCTATTCCCTGTTGTTTATCGTTCATAGTCTCTGGCTTCCACCCATGCGTCTCGGGTTCGAGGTGGCTCAGCACCTAAATTTTAGTCGTTCATGTCCTCTCCCTTTATCTTTCCTTTTTTAATCTTTCTCCATTCGGACTTATTGTTAGGAAATTCGCACATTAAATACAAATTGTAGCATAAAATCGTTTACGATCATCCAGTCTTCCCACTCATGAATACTCTTCTTCTTTCTTCTGTTATTTTTGTAACAACTGCTTCAGTTTTGTTGGATGGATCCCATGGATCTTGAAAATGGGATAGATAGGCTTCCGTTTTTACGCTGACGAAACAAAAAATTATTCATTGTTGTCGTCAAACCAGTCTTGCTTCTTCTGATTTACAAAACCAAAGGTTTTATAGCAGACTTCGTGATTATCTTCCGCAAAGTGGCCCATTCTTGCTTAACGTCGTTTGTGCTAACTGGATTAACTGTCAACCGGACATTGATCATATTCAGAAATTCTGTGGCATAGGATTTATCCTGAAGTTTAAACGTGTTTAACCTTCTCTTGGTCAAGATTTGGAGATTCCTAGGTGGTTTAGAGCGGAGTTCCTGAGGTGACAAGTAAGGAGTTTGCGATCAGTTCAATAATCATCAATATTTCTTGCTGTTCTAATAATATTTTTTTACAATTGTCTTTACGTCGCACCGACATACATAGGTCTTATGGCGACAATGGGATAGGAAAGGCCTAGGAGTGGAAAGGAAGCGACCGTAGCCTTAATTAAGCTACAAACCCAGTATTTACCCGTTGTGAAAATGGGAAACCACGGAAAAAATCTTCAGGGTTGCAGACAGTGGGGATGCAAGCTCACAGCTGTTAGGCAGTCGGAGCGGAGTGTTGGTAATGAAAAGTTCATGTTCTGCACAAGAAGCAATAGTCCATTTGGATTGCAATTGTCAAGCCCTCGTTTATCCATCACATTTTTCCGTAGCCGATTATCTCTCTCTACTCTAGAACTGAAATCGCAGATGGTACCTTAGTGATGGCTGTGCTTAGCTGATTGTAGAACTCATCCGTTACATCAGCATCTAAGTTTAGAGCATAGGCGGAGATGGGAGTTCTTGCTCATACTTTCCCTTCCATAAGATAGTATATCCTGAACCAAACTCAGTAAGTTTACCTTCCGCGGATAGTCAGGTTTCACACAAAGCAACAACATCAATGTCGAGTCTAGAGAGCTCATGGGTAACAAGACCTGTTCTTCTCTCAGGCGTGTCATTATCTGTCACGTCAAGTAATGTTCTTACAAACCATGTTCTGATTTTCATAGTGTGACTCTTTCCTGATTTTGATTTCTGACCAAATGAGGGGTGAACCTTGAGTGCGGTCGCCCAGCCGGACAAAAGATGTTACTTCCGATGTTTATCCCAACTTTTCTAGGGCTTTACCCATCTGGGGTAAGCAGAGGTAATGCTAAACAGGCCTGCCCAAACACCGATGCACGACCGAATTCCTGAGTAGCCACAGGGTCTTAGGGAGACGACCATCACACATATGCAGCTGTACGGACTTACTCCATTACCGTAGTGGAATATCTGGCCGAACATAGTAACAGTTAAATGATATATTACATATTCTACTTTACTTCATGAAGTTTTCTGAAACCGTTTGCATACTCAACATTCCACAACCGTTTACTTGGCGATTATTGGAAAATTAACCATCTGAAACATCGAGAGCGAGACCTTCACAAACTTGTGGTACAAGTCTAGCGGGAAATATGTTCCTCACCTACACGTATGTATGGGCTGGGTCTGAAAGGCCCATCAGTGAAGGCCAAATGCTTACTAATCATAGTCTCGAATCGTAATACAGTACTATGTGCTCATGTGACTGCCAGACCTTCGTAGCCTCCTTCGGTTTTTCGTGGAAGGGATGAGTGAGTCAGGTCGGGAAGCTACCAGCCGGCCTCAGAGGATTTGATAGCCTCTGCTTTTACCGTGCTTTTGGTCTGGTGTCTCCATGGACTTTCTGGAAAGCGAAACTAGAATGTTCGTACTCTGGACACCCTCCAAATAGATTGGAAAATCACCAGATATATAAAAACAGGCTGTCCATGAATAAGGGACAGAATTAGTGTTACTGGAGAGTAGCATCGAGAGTGTCGTCTTAGTGTAGTAGTATTAGTATTGTAGTGTTGAGCTTTCAGTTCTCAACAGGCTTTACTTGGTGCCGTGATATTGTTTTCTCGAGTGATATGTGGTGAGTAGTTCAGGGTGTGGAGTGGTTACGTGAATTAATCGTACGAGTTATCGGTCTTGTCTGGTGACGAACGAAGTGTACAGTAGTCGTGCGTTGTGATAGTAAACAGACCAGTATACGAACCTTTCTGCACGGAGCTACTGTGTGAAGTGACCTGCTTGTGCATGCGAAGCCAAGAGAAAGGTAGAAATGTCAATCAAGATTATGGAGGGATCGCACATTCTAGGTAAATACAAGCTAGTCAGGGACCTGCTGTGAGGACAAGAGTATTTTAAATAGCCACAGGTTAGTAATTTAGCAATGGCGTGCAGCCTTCCAAGAGACCTGGTGCAGGTCTTTCGGATTTGCACCTGACATGCGACCTGTACATCTGTGAGGATGGGACCCTACCTAAATGACTTATAATGATGAAGATGGTACACACACCAATCCCCCGAGCCATCGGAATTAATCAATGAAGGTTAAAATCCCCCACCAGGCCGGGAATCAAACCATAGGCTAGCATGCCAGCCATTTAGCCATGGAGCCGAACACCACTTAGTGAAAGATTTTCATTCATTTTCAAGTATATTTATGTATTAATATGTGTCACTGGGCCAAACTTGTTGCTGTTTCTGTTATTCGTTTAGTCGCTTCCGACTCTCTGTGACCCCATAGACCAAAGTGCACCATTTCTTCCTGTCGTGTACTATTTTCCGAAGTCTTTCTAAATTGAGATCCGTGGCTTCCTTTATGCCATCAATCCACCTCATCCGTTGTCGCCCTCTTCTCCTGTTACCATTAATCTTCCCCAGCATTAAAGTCTTTTCCAGTTAATCATGTTTTCTCATAATATGACCGAAGTACTTTAGTTTTTGTCTGAGTATTTGACCTTCCAGTGAAGATCTTGGGCTGATTTCCTGTTATATGGACTTATTAAATCTCTTCGCAGTCCACGGAACTCTAAGTAGTTTTCTCCAACACCATAGTTCAAATGCGTCTATTCATCGACGCTCAGCCTTTCTTACTGTCCAGGTCTCGCTTCCGTACATTGCTACTGGGAAGACCATAGCCTTCACTATACGAATCTTCATTCTTAAAGTTACGTCTCTACTCCTGAAAATGTTGTCAAGGTTGGACATTGCCTTCCTCCCAAGGAGCAAGCGTCTTTTAATTTCATGGCTGCAATTGCCATTAGCAGTTATTTTGGAGCCTAAGTAGATGAAACTAGGAACAACCTCCATTGTGTCACCATTTATATATGCCAGGAGGTAATAGGTTCAGTTGCCATGATCTTTGTTTTCTTGACATTCAACCTTAGTCCAGCTTTTGCACTTTCTTCTTTCACCTTCATTAGTAAATACTTAAGTTCATCTTTCTGCCATCAAGGTGGTGTCATCAGCATATCTAAGGTTATTTATATGTCTCCCACCAATTTTAGCTCCAGTTTCTGTTTCAGCTAATTTGGCATTCCTCATCACTAGATTAAATCAATAAACCATACTTTTATTGATAACAATAACAAACACGCCGTCCTGTCCAGGCATATACATTATCAGCCAAACTTCACACATCATGTCGTAATATGAAGCAACAGCAGATACCAATGAGAGTGAGTTTTAAATTACTTCAATCTTCTTTCACGTGATGATTGGCCGTGAGCGTTTAGTATCATATCTGGCATCTTTAAAGTGGCACTTCAAAGTCTGATATGCGGGATTTTTGCGTTATCATTAGAGCAATGTTGATATTTTGACTTGAGTGTTTTATGAGCAGTTCATAATTCTGTGAAGAAGAACCTAGGTTAGGATAATTATGTACGCTAAATAATTCCAAAAATATTTCGAGTACGATAATTCCAATACTCAGACACAATTTCCGCCAAATATTATACAAATACGATCTCAATCAATCAATCAATCAATCAATCAATCAATCAATCAATCAATCAATCAATCATTACTGATCTGCATTTAGGGCAGTCGCCCAGGGGGCAGATTCCCTATCTGTTGTTTTTCTAGCCTCTCCACCTACAAATTCCATCAACAACATTTCAAGTACCATCAATTCACATACACATTCCACCAAATTTTTCGAGTACGGTAATTCTACGTATAGATTCCGCCAAGAAAGTCCAATACGAAAATTTCACGTATAAATGCCTTTAAATATTTTTCGAATACGATAATTCCACACGCATATTCCATCACAAAAAATTACAGTAAAATAATTCCACATATTAAAATTCATCAAAAATATTTAGTACGGTAAGGGTGTATTCTGCCCGAAGGCAGGTCCGAACCTCCGCAGAGGTGTGCCTGAGCCGGAGTTTACGTGCGGTAGGGTGGCCAGTTCCTTTCCGCTCCTCCATTCCCTTACTCACCACCAACAGCGCGTGGCAACCCATCCAAATCTTGACCACGCCCAAGGTTGCTTAACTGGGGAGAACTCACGGGATCTGGTGTTTCAACACGGCTACGGCCATTGGCTGAAAAATATTCAGAGTGCGATAATTTCAGAAACAAAATCTGCCAATAAATATTTCGAGTGAATTCGACATAGATTTTACGAACGTGATAATTCTGTGCCCGTACAAACTTCCGTTCGTTGCTCCGGTTCTTCGCTGTCAGTCTTCGAGTCACAATACTTACTTCTCATGGGAGAGGTAATGATTCTGAAGTAAGGGGAACTGGACGCGATAATTTCTTCTTTCTTGTTTCAATAATGTCAAATAATGTTGAACTGAAGTTTAAGTAAATGTGACTAAGAATATGTTGTTCAAATTAATCATACATTTGAGATAGAAATTTTCTAAAAAGAACGTATATTGAATATAAACATTTAGATACAATGTGTTACAACACGAAGAAACCATATCATGGTGATCTGTCTTTAGATTATTACCTAGCATATTATAAAGAATGTCATTCTTCAGTATGATGATATTGGCTCAATTCTAATTTTTTTTTTTTTTTTACTATTGGCTTTACGTCGCACCGACACAGATATGTCTTATGGCGACGATGGAACAGGAAAGGGCTATAACTGGGAAGGAAGCGGCCGTGGCCTTAATTAAGGTACAGCCCCAGCCTTTGCCTGGTGTGAAAATGGGAAACCACGGAAAACCATCTTCAGGGCTGCCGACAGTGGGGTTCGAACCTACTATCTCCCGAATACTGGATACTGGCCGCACTTAAGTGACTGCAGCTATCGAGCTCGGTAATACTAAAAATTAAAAAATAGTAGTCAGTGAGAACGTCTCTCCAGGTTCTGGAATAATGATTAACGCCAGTAATTCCTTTCAATTATCCAGATACTGGATTTTAAAATGAAAGATTTTGATAAAATATTCCCAAAATGTACTGTAAGTGCCAAAACATGACGGGTATTATAATGTATGTATATATTAATTCATTTATAAATCATGAGAAATAAAATCATTTCGTCGCTTGGATATAAGATAGCGTAAATGTGGCTGTTTGCTTAATTTTAATTCACTCCATTTAAGAAAGAAAAAACAATATTTATCCTATTATACAACATTTGAAATATATCATCAACTTGAAAAATATACTACCTCCTACAATGACAACGTTGATTACCTAAGACAACTTGGAATGAAAGTAAGAAAGACCTCAACATTAATTCCACCTGTAGGAAGTCAATATCTTCTACGAAACTCTGAAATAAAAACATAAACATCTCTCACAATGATGAATTGTCTACAAAAGATTAGGGTATTACAGTTAATGTAAATATGACTTTCACTTCCCTAATATCTGACTTCACCTAATTATTCAGTGTAACTACTGTAACTCGCTTGTAATGTACCATAAAAAATATATTTTGCACTTCCAATTATCCTCATAATTCATCGCTTATTCACTCAAAATATGAAGACTACTTCCCATATAAATCAAATATGCATCGTCAATAAACAGGATGTCATATTCACTTTCATTACTTGCATACCTGACAACTATAAACCTCCATATGATTCTTCTATAAAAATATCATATTTCCTACATATGCATCTCGTTCATCACATATTAATAGTTACGACAACTCCAACCTAACATCCTCAACTTTAACTACCTGGTTCTCAAATCTATCATTGGACCTATGTTATAATGAGAAGACACTAAGCTATTTGACATGACTTGAGGTAATTCCACTAACACAGAATATCTTCTTGGCGTAACACCATAATATAAGTAATATGTCAATGTTTAGATGATTGCCCCTCCTTCATTTAAAGTTATCATCATATTTTCGAGATTGAAATTATTTAGATAGTTCATACTTTGGCTTATAAAAATGAATTCAACTTTATGAAGACCAAAACATTATATTCCTTTCTGAATTAATTTAAACATGCTGAGTTTCAAGTTAATGATATTCAAATAAAGAGGTTAAATGTAATTAACATGAATAATATTTCTAAATTAAACTTGCAAAGAAAGAAAAATTACCTTAGGAAGAATTGAGTGCTACTTGAAAATAAATATATGGAGAGATAACCACATTGGCCGCCTGTGGCCATTTCTTGATGGACACAGTACTTTTGTATCCGTCTTTTTGCAGCACAGGCCAGAACAATGTGTAGCTTTTACCGAAGTCCCAGTCTCATTCATGGCTTTGACAGTATGGAAGCTGCTGAGGTATGGGTGGTACTGAGTAATGACATTCAGAGCACAACCAGTGTGTCCGAGTGTTATGAAAGGTGTTGCTTATCGGGAGTCGTGCTGCAATAGCACTGTCTGGCCCGGTGAGGAAAGCAATGACAAACTACCTCAATCCTCAGCTTGCCTAGTACGCCTCATTTGGGCTCTGCCATTGGTTTTTGCGGTTTCTCTATAACTGCATAACTTTTGGTGGTGCTATTTGAGGATCCAACTAGCCTCTAGGCTGATGACCTACCGGACAGACAGACAAGCACATTGGTCATACATTTAGAGAACAAAGAACGTATCTGTAATTTGACGTTTTTAGAGCCAATTCAACGTCCTAGGTTGGATACATCCGTGTGGAGCTGTTAGTTTATCTCTGGACTCATCCTGGAACTTATCTCACATTTATAATAATGATAATGTTATTTGTTTTACGTCCCACTAACTACTCTTTTAGGTTTTCGGAGACGCCGAGGTGCCGGAATTTAGTCCCGCAGGAGTTATTTTACGTGCCAGTAAATCTACCGACACGAGGCTGACATATTTGAGCACCTTCAAATACCACCGGACTGAGCCAGGATCGAACCTGCCAAGTTGGGATCACAAGGCCAGCGCCTTAACCGTCTGAGCCACTCAGCCCGGCGATATTTCACATTTAGCCTGGATCCATTGTCAAATATTGGCCCATCTTCCTAGGCCTCGGATTCTCTTTAATGTTGTCTTATTATGTTAGTAGAATGCTCAAGGCTGATAATATACATGAACATACCTTCAGTACCTGTGAACTCAAATAGGTAGTGTTAACAAGGTAATTCGTATGTGTAGCAATGACTTTCTCACAGTTCTAGACGAACACACGCCTTAGTTGACTTTTAATTAATATAAATATTTGGAGAATACTATTATGAATCCCAAAATGCACTTTCAATCACGATAAATAGAACTGTATATCACGTATGATAAACAAATAAATTATATTTTTCGCTTTCATTCATGTCACCCTTTATATAACCTTTGTTCTTTCCGACTTATGTGCCAACAAACCAATATCAGGCAAGACTTGAAATATTACTCTTCAAGGCTTGTTTTCCTAGCTAAGTCAGCGTGTCTGCTTGCGTTTTCTATTTCACTCTGATATGTCTGACGTTATACAATACGAATGAATGAACACCGCCCTTTTTTATGTGAGAATGTATAACAATCTCAAATGTCATGGAAGACAACACTGCATGACTCAAAACCGTATTTACTGCAGTACGTACCCATATCTGTACATTTCAACTGTAATACTGAAAACTTTCACTTGGTTATCAATTTAAATTATATTATTACCATTTTAAGTCCTTCTTCCGCTGAATTAATTATTGAAATATCTTATTAATTGACCTAAATTTAATGTCAGTCCATTAGACTCATTAATTCACACACATCAGTTGTTTATTGGAATGTTCTAATCTACTGGGTTTGAGAGTATTCCGATCAATTTGGATTTTCATTATGAAACATCTCCCATGATCCCATTTATCCGTGTCATCAATTAGTAACTTATATAGTCAGAAAGGCACAAATTTCACCAACAATATTTCGAGTGCGATCAGTCCATAACCTACACGTATATTAAACTTAATTTGTTCGAGTTCAATTATTTCACATACAGATTCCGCCAAAATAGGTCTAACACGACAATTTCGCTTACAATTTTACGAAGGTTCTTTTCGAGTGCGATAATTCCACACACAAAAAATCAAGTGCAAGAATTGCGTTAAAAATTCACCAAAAATATACCGTGTAAGATAATTCAAGAAAATAATATCGCCAAATTTATTTCGACTGTGATAATTTCACACACGAATTTCACCAAATATTTCACAAGTACGGTAATTCCACCTGAAAATATAACCAACAGTATTTCGACTACCAAGTACTTTTCTAGCACGATAAATTTATATTGTAATTCCACCAAATATTTGATGAATAAGATCATTCTAGCCATAAATTTCGCAAAAACACAAGTTATTTCGATTACTATAATTCCAATTACATGTCCATCTACAAATATTTCAGGTTTGATCATTCTAAATACAAATTCCGCCAGAAATATTTCCAGAGCAATATTTGCAATTAAATTTCGAGTAGGATAATTCTATAAATCTACATTCAACCACCACAAAAAATATTGCAAATACAACAATGCTGATTAATAACTCCAAACATTTTTTTTTAGAATTGGTTTTACGTCGCACCGACACATATAGGTCTTATGGCGACGATGGAATAGTAAAGGCCTAGGAATGGGAAGGAACCGGCCGTGGCCTTAGATAAGGTACGGCCCCAGCATTTGCCTGGTGTGAAAATGGGAAACCACGGAAAACCATCTTCAGGGCTGCCGACAGTGGAACTTGAACCCAGTATCTCCCGGATGCAAGCTCACAGGCGAGCGCCCCTAACAGCACGGGCAACTCGCCCGGTAAACATATTTTAAGGGCGATGATTCCACTTTTGAATTCCGCTAAATAATCGTACGATAATTCCACCTAGAAACTTCACTAAAAATATTTTGAGTATGATCAATCTAAGTAAACATTCCACCAAATTAGTTGAAGTACCGCATAGAGATTATTTCAAAATTATTTCGAATATGACACACTCACATTCCAATTCTATCAAGTAGTCCGACTTGTTGGCTGAACGGTCAGCGTACTGGCCTTCGGTTCAGAGGGTCCTGGGTTCGATTCCCGGCCGGGTCGGGGATTTTAACCTTAATTGGTTAATTCCAATGGCACGGGGGCTGGGTGTATGTACTGTCTTCATCATCATTTCATCCTCATCATAACGCGCAGGTCGCCTACGGGAGTCAAATAGAAAGACCTGCACCTGGCGAGCCGAACCCGTTCTGGGATATCCCGGCACTAAAAGCCATACGACATTTCATTTCATTTCCATCAAGTATTTTTCGAGTATGATAATATTCTAGACTCAAACAGCATCGGAAAAAATCGAGTACTGTAATTCCACGCACAAATTTCACCAAAAATATTCCAAGTACGATAATTCGGGACGGCTCTTAGTGCCCACAAGGCCAAGATAAGATAAACGATCTTTAAAAGGGCATAGACATATTGCGCAAAGGTGATACTGTACTTTATTATCAGCAACCACTGTTAAAATTATTCACGTGTGAAACTTGAGTGGCAACGTTCAGTTCAATAACAAAACGCAAGTTTCCTTCTCACATTCAGACTTGTAGGTTTAAGACTAGCAAAGTAATATCTTAATATACCGCTACTATGTTTTGATATTACTTCGGTGGTTTGAAAATTCTTTAGTTGTTGCTTTAAAGTAACATCATCATCATCATCATCATCTGTTTACCCTCCAGGTTCGGCTTTTCCCTCGGTCTCAGCGAGGGATCCCACCTCTACCGCCTCAAGGGCAGTGTCCTGGAGCTTCAGACTCTTGGTCGGGGGATACAACTGGGGAGTATGACCAGTACCTCGCCCAGGCGGCCTCACCTGCTATGGTGAACAGGGGCCTTGTAGGGGGATGGGAAGATTGGAAGGGATAGACAAGGATGAGGGAAGGAAGCGGCCGTGGCCTTAAGTTAGGTACCATCCCTGCATTCGCCTGGAGGTGAAGTGGGAAACCACGGAAAAACACTTCGAGGATGGCTGAGGTGGGAATCGAACCCACCTCTACTCAGTTGACCTCCCGAGGCTGAGTGGACCCCGTTCCAGCCCTCGTACCACTTTTCAAATTTTCGTGGCAGAGCCGGGAATCGAACCCGGACCTCCGGGGGTGGCAGCTAATCACGCTAACCACTACACCACAGAGGCGGACTAAAGTAACATCAACTGAAATTATTATACGTCATTAAGATATTTGATTATCATCAATGTATACTGTAACGGCAAGTAGCCAGCTTAAGGAAATTAAAGCGTGCTATTTGTTCCAATAATTAGAGTCAGCTAATTTCAGTTAGGTACTTCCCTATTTCAAGGTGTTAACAACATGTTGTTCTTCTCTAATATTCGGCAAATGCAGAAACCTATCCTGGTAGTTCTTATATGAAGTCTTCTGCAAATTCCCGCATCCTGTACCACGCTTGGAAACAATTAAAATTTAAAACCGTCGCGATGTAATAACTTTCGAGTTGCAACCATTTTTACTTGACATTGAGAACATGGCGATGTTTATAAGAACGAATGCAATCGCTGCTGACAACGACTCTGAGACATGGGCACGCCAGAGTGCAGACTACAGTGCGTGCGACTGGCATACATACTACCTAGTGGCAGTGATTTAAAAACTTGAAATACCGGCGAGTTGGCTGTGCGGTTAGAGGCGCGCGGCTGTGAGCTTGCATCCGGGAGATAGTGGGTTCGAATCCCACTGTCGGCAGCCCAGAAGATGGTTTTCCGTGGTTTCTCATTTTCACACCAGGCAAATGCCGGGGATGTACCTTAATTAAGGCCACGGCCACTTCCTTCCAACTCCTAGGCCTTTCCTATCCCATCGTCGCCATAAGACCTATCTGCGTCGGTGCGACGTAAAGCAACTAGCAAACAAAAAACTTGAAATTGATCGTGTAAACTATATGACTACGCGACCTCGATGTTTAAAATAACCGTACCCGCTATATGATCATTTGAAGATCTAATATCTTAAAAGCCGGGCTGAGTGGCTCAGACTGTTGAGGCGCTGGCTTTCTGACCCCAACTTGGCAGGCTCGATCCTGGCTCAGTCTGGTGGTATTTGAAGGTGCTCAAAAAACGTCAGCTGCGTATTTGTAGATTTACTGGCACGTGAAAGAACTCCTGCGGGACTAAATTCCGGCACCTCGGCGTCTCCGAAAATCGAAAAAGTAGTTAGTGGTAAGTCAAGCCAATAACATTATTACTACTATTATTATTATGTCCGACTCGTTGGCTGAATGGTCAGCGTACTGGCCTTCGGTTCAGTGGGTCCCGGGTTCGATTCCCGGCCGGGTCGGGGATTTTAACCTTCATTGGTTATTTCCAAAGGCTCAGGGTCTGGTTGTTTGTACTGACCCCAACATCCCTGCAACTCACACACCACACATACAGTAACACTATCCTCCACTACAATAACACGCAGTTACCTACACATGGCAGATGCCGCCCACCCTCATCGGAGGGTCTGCCTTACAAGGGCTGAACTCGGCTAGAAATAGCCACACAAAATTCTAAAAAAATATGATTATTATTATTAACTTAAAATGGTGAGTAATGTGCATCCTCTGTATAATTCTACATCAATTCTGCTCGAAAATATTTTTTTTATGATTGTTCCACATCCTAAGTCTGTAAAAGTATTTGAGTCTTGAAATTCAGTAAACAAATTCCAATCCAAAATTTTTCTCTAGTGCTTGTGATGTTGGCAGTAGGATGTCTTCCCAGCAACTGGATAAACCCAAAGCTAACACTCTCGTACAATGTGGACAATGTTCTTACGAGGGGTTCTAAATTGGTATTCTGAATATAGTACAATTTATAAAGAAAATCCTGAACCTTCCATGACCCTTCCTGATCCTGTCCAGTCCGGTACATGTCGTGCCTGGCAGTAGGGATCCGCTAGAAAGTTGCTCTCCAGTGAAGATGATGTGCAGGTGCAAATCTGGAAAGTTCTCCCAGAGGCGCTTCCATTCCTTCAAAGCATTGAATCTGGTTGACGTTTTCCCAGCAGCATCAAGAAAGGGTTATTGCTGTGAATGCAGTCTTTGAAGACTAAAAGTGCGTTCGTCGTCTAGGACAAGTAGCTGAGGATTACTGCATATATTGTACTCTCGAACAAGTGTATTAGACCGTCATAGATCACGTAACATCATTCCAGACAGCAGTGGAAGCCAGTGGGTTGGTGGTGCCAGATATAGGACGCATGCTGGTATTCATTTGTGTGTCAATGTATTACCACTGCGGGCTGTTAAGCCACACCGGACCACATAAGACAGAAAAGCGCACAATGCTCCCAGCAGAACCCCAGCTAGTACTAGGCAGCTTCTGAATGGTATTGCTTTGAGTTTTCAGTTTGTCCAGTAAGTTCAATCGATGCTGTTTGGACGATGAAGTCCGGTTTAAGATAACATCCAGATATTTTGTAAATTTGTTGTGATTAAGAACTAGGCCTAAAAAGCTGATGTTCAACGTTTTGTTTGCAAAGCGGTCATTGAAGTAAAAGCAAGATAGCTCTGTCTTGGGTGCACTGGGTTTGAGTCTCCATTTTCTGAAATAATCTGCCTAGATTGAGAGTCCCTTTGTTAGGTTTTCATCATATTTCTCGAGATTCGTGTTTTTTTTTGACTAGGGCCAAGTCATCAGTACAGCAGAATTTTTCACTATTGCCTCTAAAATGGCAAGACCTTACTAGGGACAAAACCGACCTCTGAGGTACGCCATTGTTAAGTTTCTTCACAGCTCTATTCTTTTCCTCTGAACAGGCTTGAAGTGTCATGTCACTTGTTTGATGATATGTTGTTATACAATCGTTCTTCAGGGTATTGCTCTGCATAATGTATATACCACGCCTTCCCTCCAGACAGTATCAAGGGCAATGGTGAAGTCAACAAAGACGACAGATGTCTTAAGCTTTTTCTGGAACCCTGCCTCAATGTAAGATATTAGAGAAAGCGCTTGATCGCAACAGCTGTGGCAAAGTCGAAAGCCTGTTTGATCTACAAGAATGAGTTCTAAGATGGTAAGACTAACTCTGCTTTAGACAATCCTCTAAAATACTTTAAAGATACAGCTAATGAGGCCTATGTGTCTGTAACTTTGAGGTTTGTTCGCAGGTTTTCAGGGCTTCAAGATAGAATACATTCTTTGAGTGCCTCTTGAACATCATTGGCTGTAAAGGGACGTGAATATCGTGATATGCGAGGTACCGTTGATCTCCGAACACGAAGCTGGCGTCTTTCGTATACTGAAACTCAGGAGGTTGGAACAATATGGAAACCTATTTGATCAAATCGTCATCTCAGGCTGACATTTTACTTTCGTGCACCTTCGTACAGCCTTCTAAGACCTTTCTAATAGAATGAGTAAAATCTAGGCTTACAACTGTTTCAAACCACTTTTATGTTTGGCAAGCATTCAAACTGGTCAGAAGTTTGTCCGCAGTATCTCTATCCTGCAGCCTAAGTTCATAGTCGTCCATTTTAGAATACTTCCAGAGTTCATGACGACTATTGATGCCCCAGCAAATTACGCAGAGTATTGTACAATTGGTAGATCATACTGAGGGCCGCAAAATGTCTGGTGATTTGTAGACGTTGACGATGACCTTTTAGGTTAATTTCAACAGACATGAAGGTCGATTAATTATTAAAGAATGATCCACCACAAAATTTTCTGGTAGCGACGGTGCAACATGAAGTCAATCTGGACCCAGATACACTTTGGTAGCGACAGATTGAAAAACATTTGGACCGCACATTGTGAACCAAACCAGCGTGGGACAATAAACCACTTGCAGCCAGTGCTATCAGCCATAGCATATCTTAAGGGAAGTGTATTATAAATTTTGTGTGTATCTTCAGAAAATAATAACAAAAAGACAATGCATCGCTGTTGTAATCGTCGTCGTTTGGATCAAAAGTCTGCAGAATGGTTGATGAAGCTCTCCATGCTTCTCTATCCTGCGCCATCGCCTGTGCTAACCTCTCCATCACTACGTAACAACTACTTTCATGTTTTGTCCCTTACACTTTCCTCAAAATGCAACTTAGCAAGTTCTGACTGTCTCAAGATGTGTCACATCAATTCTTCTTCTCTTGTCAAATTTCGTCCAATCATTCTCCTCTCTTCAATCTGATTCATTATCTCTTCGTACGGAGGATGGTTGCCCAGTTGTACTTCCATTTAAAATAGTAATCACCACCACCATATTTTCATACGTAATACTATCTACCCATCTTAACTTCATAATATTTCTGAAACCTCACATTTCAAAGCCTTGTTTTATTCTTCACCAGTTATTGACCATGTTGCTATTCTATACAATGCGACGCTAGACAATATACACAATAGTCTTTATAAACACCTTTCTAAACGCAAATCTGTGTTTGAGGTCAGAAAATTCCTTTTTATTAAGAAATATCTTCCATTCTTGGACTTGCATATATTTTATTTCCCCTATTTTCTCCCATCTATGGTTATTCTACTGCTCAAGTAACAATAGTAATCTACTTCGTGTATTTCCTACACTGATATACCCCGCATCATCTGACCTCATTCAATGCAATCTGTTACTTCTGTTTGGATTTCCTTTAATGTCCATCTGATACTATTTCTCCGTCCGGCTCCATGACAGACTGATCAGCGTCATAGCCTTCCGTCCTTGTAGCCACAGGTTCAATTTCCGACTGGGTCGAGCGATTTTACCCTCAGACGATTAATACCTTTGTCTGGAACTGAGAGTTTGTACCGTCCTCATCATCATTTCAATGGACTCAGCACACTCGCCATACTTACGTGCAGTTTCCCACCCACCCTTGTAGGAGAGCCTGCTGTACGAATTTGTAACTACTTTTCTAAGACCGTGTCCACACCATACAGCAATTTCTCCAGATACACTGGACACTCAGATAAAACAGCAATATCATCCAAAAGTGTTATGATTTCTCTTTGATCTTTTACTCTAGTTCTATATAAACATTAAAAATCAGGGGAGGTGGGGAGGGCTCGAAACAACCCATCATTACGGAATAGCTTTGAATAGTTGTTTCACTCCCATGACTCTTATCATTATAGGGGTTGTTTTTTTTACAATTTTACTTTCCGTCACATCGACACAGATAGGTCTTATAGCAACGATGAGATAGGAAAGGGCTGGGAGTGGGAAGGAAGCTGCCGTGGTCTTCAAGCACATCCCCAGCAACATGAGAAAGCATGGAAAACAATCTCCAATGCTGCCAACAGTTGGGTTCGGACCCACTATCTCCCAATTCAAGCTGATAGCTACGTGACCCAAACCGTGCGGCCACATGCTCCGTAACATCATTATAGTTTGATTTTTGTACGAGTTGCAGATAACTGGCCATGGAGGGTAAGAGAAGTAGAGGGAGACCAATACGACGATGGCTAGACTCACTTTCTAATGATTTAAATATAAGATATATAGAGAAGTAAACGAGGCCACATTCTTACAAAAATATAGGAATGTGGCGGAGTTTAATACATTCCAAAGGCTTGTTGACTAAACGCTGAAAGGCATAACAGTCTATTATGAAGGTGTATTTGTATCTTGCAGATAACTTTTGTTTCTCTATGCTCGATTCCAATTACCTTCACACAATATATAAAGATGCAGCGGGTCCGCTGTCTGTAATTTCTGTTTTGCCAAATTGTCAGATATTTATCAGTTTTGGTTCTACTCAAGACCATATCAGTGGTTTTTATTTTTCGTGTCTATGTGTTCCATCATCACGGCGAAATGACTGGATAGATCTCCACCAAACTCCATATTTGGAGTATACTCATCCCGGGGAAGGTTTTTATATGCATATGATTTAAAAATCTCTAAATAGACGGTGGATTTATAGGAAAACCAGAACAGTTTTCTTCCATATTCTCTTATACTATTGATTTTATGTAAAAATCCTTGGACTATATGTGAAACGTCCCTTCATTATAAATAACTTTTGTCATGTCCATAATTTTAAATGACGGAGAAAATTACTATTTTCTGCGGGTATCATGCTCTGCATTGAGTGACCGACAGACCGACAACGAACGTACAGGATACCATGGCAACGTCTCTGACTGCTTGCCAGCAGGGAAGTAACGTATTGCCATTTTCGTTACCATTCCTGTAAACTCGTGGTTGTTCCCTGGGTAGAATGCAAGAGAGGCGTCAATCGGCCATTCTGCGGAATATTGGCTGATTACCGTTGGAGTTTACAATCGGCCTCGAATATCACTAAGGGTTGCTGTTAATATCTGAACAGTACCGCGGAGTGTAGCCCATTATTTCACACCGTAAGGTGTCTTCTGCCATTTGCTATAATTTTTACTGTATTTCCATTCTACTTCTGTTTTCGGCTTTAATTTTTTGTCACTGCCTTGCCTCTTTAGGCTTAAGTAATAACACGGTAAGTCATCTACTTATCTGTTTACCTAAGAATCGCTGCGCCTAAATTTCTCCTTTGTTACCATCTTCTTATAACCGTAACTCATACCGTCACAATTTATCGAGGGACATTTTATCCACTTAGTTTTTACATAATTGTCCTATCCGAATATCCTCAATTATAATCCTATTTTCTATTAATTTCAACTTTCGTAACTGTATTACTTTCTTCCTTAATTACTCCGTATATATGTGAGTGCTAATCCCGAAACCTTGACACTATTTTCCTTGAGGAAGAATTCCAAACTCTTCAAATGTATAAGTTTTGGTCCCGAAATATATCAAAATTTGGATGCACTTTAATGACTGTGCAGACCTTTGTTTCGTGGTAATTTGTGGCTAAACCGCAAAACAGATAGCACAATCGCCGTTAAATTTGAGGAGATCTACAACTTTGTTCCTGTGACTTATTGTCTTGTCTCGATAGTGCTGCATTCCTCGATTATAGTCAAAACTCGATTGTGACTGGCATTAGGAAAAGGGGCCTTTTTTTATAATGAAAACTGTCCATCTCTATTGCAAATGGCAGTTGCCAAATAAGCCTGCCGTTATACTGTAGTAGAAACTCTCGAGTTCGATTGTGATTGGCAGTAGGAAATGTGGCCTGCGATTATCCTCAAAACTTCCCCAATGCCAACCTTACATTGGAAGCAAAGTATGGCGTCCTCCCTGTTTTGTTTCACGGATAGCGCTAAGAGACATGCAATTTAATATAATCTCACTCACTGCCTTTACAGTAATTTACGGAGAAATCCGTATACAATGTGGAATACCGTAGCGAAGCGCGGGTACATTTGTTAGTCTCAAACAGCTTGGATCACTTAGTGTATTCAAACACCTTCTCCAGATCTACAAAATAAAATGTGAGTGGATATGCATTTCATATTCAGTCCTTTGTGATGAGGTATAGAGTCAACATTGCTTTGCTTATACCTACATTCCTTCCGAAGCCAAAATGATGATCTCTCAGTTCAGTATGAACTTTCCCTTACATGTTAAATATATATGCACGTCAGATATTAAAATAGTGTTGCGATGGTTATCAGTTATGACATTTATCATCTTATGCTTTTTCAGTATACAGGAAACAACAATTTTTAACTGGGTGATATATCTCGGTACAATACAAGGACTTAAGTGAAGTGTTCGACACCATAGATTTTGACATATAGTCATTTCTAAACTCTATTCGCTCAGTGTTTCTAAAGATGACCTATACTGTGTTGGCGTTACCTTTATGACTGATGATTGAGTATTATTGATTTTGAAACTGTATCGTCGTGATGTTCCTTGATAAGTGGCGTAGCACAGAGTTCAGTGTTAGGTCCACTTATTAATGTATTGTATTTATGCTCATGATATCTCCCAGAACTTGCGACACTGTATGCATCATATGTATGCCGATAATTTTCAAACTTATCATCATCTTCATCCTGTTGATATTCTCTATCTATTGCGACGTGGTCTTATCCGTGCGGTCTTAAAATTAATCCTTCTAAATCTCAACCTATCCTTCTTGGTAACTCGAAGCTCCCTTCGACAGGGAATCGAACGAAACGTTCCGCTACGATTCAAAGATGAAATACTTCGCAATACTCTAGATAAAAGAAGTCTTGGAATGCGCATGTGTCGAACATGAAAATACAATCTAGTATCATAATCAGTAAAGTGTCATTCCCATCATGAATTCCCAAGATTAAGAGGGATGCTTGAGCACTTTAAAAGAACGTAATTATCGCGTAAAACTGACATCATACTGATTATACTTTCTTATCGCATACACGCACATTATATGTTCGCGTTTTCATATGATCAACATAAAGTCTATTCCGTTGACAAGCCCACTCCTGAACAAAGATTTGATGGGGAGTTTCCATGACGTAAGCTCGGTATTCCCATAAAAGTTATCAGCTACTAATTTTACGGGCAATTCAACTCTCTGGAAGGACAAGTTATCATCGTCAGAAAGTAGGTAAATAGAGCAATAGGAAATAAAACTTTTATTAGCTCACAAAACGATCACCACTGGAACTTAAAAATGAACGTACGGAGAGTTGTTATTTGCTCACAGATTAAACAACGGTAAGGCTTTCTCTTGTCGTGAAAGGTACATCCGCAAACTTCCACTTCAAACAATTATTATTATTATTATTATTATTATTATTATTATTATTATTATTAGCGAGTGAGTAGGCCGTGCGTTTAGGGTTGCATAGTTGTGAGCTTGCATAAGGAAGGTGGTGGGTTCGAATCCCACCGTCGGCAGCGCGGAAAATGGTTTCCTGTGATATATTCCATTTTTAAACCAGGCAAATGCAGAGGCTGTGACGTAATTAAGACCACATCCGCTTTTTTTTCCAATCCTAGGCCTTTCCTATCCCTGCGTCACGAAAACATTCAATGTGTTAGTGCAACATTAAACCACTAGCAAAACAGAAGTTAGTTGGACGTAAAATCATTATTTACTTATTTATTTATTTATTTATTTATTTATTTATTTATTTATTTATTTATTTATTTATTTATTTATTTATTTATTTATTTATTTATTTATTTATTTATTGATTTATTTATTTATTTATTTATTCTTCTTTCGAATGGGCCACCAGAGGTCCACGTGCCAGTTTCAATTCCTTCTTCTTTGTTCTTTCCTTTTCTTCCAGTACGCTTTCATCTGTTCACTATGTTTCTTCTTTCTGTCTTCAGACCACTTTGAACCAGTCTTTTTTACTTTCCTACCTTGGAATCCTTCTATTTTCAATACTTTTTTCCCGAAAGCCTTCTCTATTATTTATTTCTTCTGTTGTTATATTGTTTGTTTCTAAACCTGGGTCCATCTGGCTCCGGGTGGTACCACCCAGTAAGGGCCCCTGCCTAGGGTTACAGGTGAAACCTGGCCAACGGTCTTGAAGGCGGAAGAGGAACTCTGCTTTAGTTCCGAACGGTGGAGAGAGCGGAAGAGCCTAGTGGAGTGAACCACGAACAAAAATCAAATTTCGGACTAACAATCCGATCTTATCCTGGAATCTAATTCCTCACTTTGTATTTTATACAATTTCAATTGCAGTATTTATTTATTTATTTTATTTATTTATTTATTTATTTACCCCCCAAGGTTAGTTTTTCCCTCGGACTCAGCGAGGAATCCCACCTCTACCGCCTCAAGGGCAGTGTCCTGGAGCTTCAGACTTTGGGTCGGAGGGATACAACTGGAGAGTAGGAGATTGTACCCTGCTGTACAGGCGGCCTCACCTGCTATGCTGAACAGGGGCCTTAAGGGGGGTGGGAAGATTGGAAGGGATAGACAAGGAAGAGGGAAGGAAGCGGCTGTGGCCTTAAGTTAGGTACCATCCCGGCATTCGCCTGGAGGAGATGTGGTAAACCAGAGAAAACCACTTCGAAGATGGCTGAGGTGAGATGGCCTCCACTCAGTTGACCTCCCGAGGCTGAGGGGACCCCGTTTCAGCCCTCGTGTCACATTTGAAATTTCGTGCAGAACCGGGAATCGAACCCGGCTCTTTAGTGAATGCTCAGCGTACTGATCTTCGGTTCAGAAGAACCCGCATTCGATTCCCGACTGGACCGAGGATTTTAACTGCGTATGGTTAATTCCTCTGACTTGGGGACTGTGTGTTTGTGTTCGTCTCAATACACGTGTTCACACAATGTACAGCAGTACCAACAACCACAGAAACACTTCAATAGTGGTTACATCCCTCCACATCGGGTCGGCGTATGGAAGGGCTTTCAGATGAAAAACCGGGCCAATCCGCATAAATGTCGGACACAATTAAACTGGGAAGAAGGTGAGGAAATTGTATTCCCTAATCATCGGATATGACCTTAAAACTTTTATTAACTTCAATTGTAACTATTTTAATGTATAAAGGGCGATCAAGAAGTTTCCCTTCCACAGCCGTACAGTCCTGAATCGGGATGCCAATCAGGCAATATCGCCGTGGGCATTGAGGCCTTCATCCGATCGATGAACCAGGTTGAAGATCCCCGTGTGGTAAAACACCGTGTCCTGCTGCACATCCTCGTCCGACAGGAAACGTCGACCCTCCAAGGCTTTTTTGAGGGGACCGAAGACCTGAAAATCGCGTGGGAGAAATCAGGACTATAGGGCGGGTGCTCGAATGTCTCACACCGCCCGCTTTTTGTTGTCCGTAATGAACGAGGCCGGCCTCTCAGAACGACCGGCGTCTTGTGTCGAAACGCGACCCGCAAGGAACTTGGTGCACTATTCCACAACAGTGGTTTTCAATAGACATACTGCCCCGTACACAGTCTTCATTCTCCGATGGATGTCTACCGGTGTCTGTCCTCCTGAGCCAAGAACAGAATAAATAACACCACGTTGGTCCTGTTTGGACGCATTTGGTAATAACGTCGCCATAGTTCACGTGGCCGCATTTAACGCATGCACGTCGGCACAACAAGACTGCCACACTAATCCATTTGTCTACATGTCCGTGCTTATATACCCCCATCGGAGTCACGCTACGTTGCATATCCGCTGCAGTAACGCCCTCAAACGGAAATGTCTTGATCACGCCTGATATCTTCTTGAATATATACCATGTGGCCCGCCATCGCCGTACTTTCTACTTATAAGAGTCGTGGCTACTCACTGATTTAAAAATAGGAAACTGAATGAAAATATTCATGAAATAAAATACTCAATCGTCGGACTATGTACTCACACTTCGTACTCACCTCATTACGTACGCATACAATTGTTGATGGGCGCCAGCTACAAATCAATGTAACGATAATAGAATGGGAGTCTTGAATATCTCTAGGGTGTGAGGTTGATAGCATAACATATAGGTTCTGGGAAAAGGACATTGAAGTTTGATTTCCCCATTAAAATGTGAGGTTATCTGATCTACTACTGAAATGAAACAATTCACTGTATTTGATACTAAACCAAAATATATTCTTTATATATTGACTTGAACGGGTGAGACCTGCTGCGATAATATCAGTGATAATACAAAACTCTGAACTAACAACTGAAAGAAACTCTAGGCATTAAATTTGATATCCTCTTGACGGGACATTTAAAAGTTTTACAAGGAATTTATCCCTCACTAGTTCACGTAACAGTACCTTCAATACCTTCAACATTTTGAGTGTTATTACGACGTATTCCTTTGAATTGATATCAGCTGTAGGTATCTCAAACCTAATTCGGTGTGTATCCTTTTAGTTTCACAAACGAGATATAGCATGACTTGAAATTATATTCACACTTCACAATCAACTTTACAAGTAATTCACTGATAAATGTTAGTCTGCATTACGACAAATCAATATTCGGCTGTCACCAAATTGACACAAGAACTCGACCGAACAGACACACGAAACACACTCCGAACATATAATATTTGGTTACTGACGATTTCGTTTCCATATCACTGTTCGCCATCCGTCTCCTTCCAATTGACTTCATGGCAAGTCTCTCCATTCAACTCCTTCCAACCAACTGCGGCCTCACTCTCCTTCCAACTAACTGAACTATCCAAATGCCTGCCGCTATAGGATACAGCCCCTTTATATAGACACAAGTTGCCACACCTACGTCATCTCTCAAAGAGTATACGACTTCACTCCCACCCAGCTACAAATGTTACATATTGTGTTTAAATAGCCTCAGGCGAATTTATAACTCCCTAAATATTTTCTCATCGCTAAAAGCATACAGTGACAGAGCGGTGACTGGACAGTTACTGTAACAGTATTGCACCATATGTTGCAATGTCAAAAGATTTCACAAAACATATCCATATCTGATATTAGGCAGTAAGTCTCACGTTACATAATTTTTATGCTAATACACACACACACATATATATATATATACACGCAATAAATTAACTAAAATGAAGCAAGCGATAATCAATTAATTAACATATAGCGAAATCAGATTATAGAATTGAATCAAATAATAATAATAATAATAATAATAATAATAATAATAATAATAATAATAATAATAATAATAATAATAATCTTTACGTCCGACTAACTACAATTTTACGGTTTTCGGAGACGCCGAGGTGCTGGAATTTAGTCCCGCAATAGTTCTTTTACGTGCTAGTAAATCTACCGACGTGAAGCTGACGTATTTGAGCACCTTCAAATACCACCGGTTTGAGCTAGGATCGAACCTGCCAAGTTGGGGTCAGAAGGCTAGGGCCTCAACTGTCTGAACCCCTCAGTCCGGCTGGTAGAGTACAATATAAGTATGTGTATAAATTAAAGAGTTATTACACTTTATGCATTTCTGGAGTGATTACAAATGTACCCTCATACAGGACGAGTGTAGTAAAATGACTGCTATTTGTTTCACATGCGAAATACAGCACGTTGTAGCGCTCCTTTGTAAACCTGACTAATGTGATGCCATTTGGTAAGAAACCTAGGAGTACTGAATGTCAGGTGTATGTTGAGTAGTAAGCCCGAAATGTGGTTGGATCCTCAACAGCTTCATCATCAGCTGTCATAGTAGGCCTAGGCGTCACTAAAGGAGCAATCTTGAAAAATGAGGTGAAAGTTATTTTCCAGTTGCGTTCCTCACCGAGCCAGAAGTTACTACTACATACAGTCTGCCAAGCTCACTGAAATGCATGCACCAACCGAACCTGTGACATCATACATAACAGCGACTTACTGCATCGCTCATACCTCAGCCACGTTCACGTCAGTGCAAATTAGAGCGGCGTGGAGAACTGTGACAAAATAGTCTACTCACTGATTACACAATGAAGTTAATGAAACGTTTTTTTTTTTTTTTTTTTTTTTTTTTTTTTTTTTTTTTTTTTTTTTTTTATTCTAGCCCATACCAGAAGACATCTAATGTAATAAGAGCTAGTACGTTCTGCAGGCAGGTATTTTATTTCATCCCATATTTTCCGATTTCCAGTCTGCTCATCTCTAAGGGTTCGCCTCCAACTTATGTCTCCCAAGCGTCCTTTTTTGCTGTTATCTTGCATTTGGGAGATAGTGGGTTCGAATCCCACAGCCAGCAGCCCTCAAGATTTTCACACCAGGCAAATGCTGGGGATGTACCTTAATTAAGGCCAAGGCCGCTTCCTTCCACTCCCATCATTACGATTAAAACATATCTGTGTCGTTGCGACGTAAAGCAATTTGTAAATTGTAAGCTTCCTTTTGGATTTCATTGTAAGATCGTTGTTTCAACTGCTTCATCCTGTTTTCTTTGTATGTCCTATCCATCCCCACTTTATTTTCCTTATCTCTACGTCACTGGGTTTCTGGTTGACTTCCTTCCACAGGAAATCACTTCAGGCCATCTTACTGTATCGTTGGTGAGAGCCGCGGACGGGATTCACGAACACTTAGAGTTGGTGTGTGATTTGTTCAGAGATGTTCCATGATCTACAGCCATACAAGTGAACGTGCTTCACGTTTGTATTGTAAAGTCGGATCTTGGCTATCGATGAGAGGTTGCTGTTCTTCCAAATAAGTAGCAGAATGAATGAGCTATTTGCTTCCCGGATTTGAGCCTTGACTTCTTCCTCTGCACCGCTAGTCTTTGCCATTGTGCTCCCAAGGTAGACAAAGGAAGTGACTTCCTCTATTTGCTTGCCAGACTTGGTGAGTCCGTTGCTTGCAGCACCATTGATTTTCATCTCCTTTGTCTTCGCAGCATTCATTGCAACTCCACTAGGTGCTGCTAGGACTCGCCAGCAGAAGCATGAGTGTAAGGTAGGGAATAGGAAACTGGAACAGGGGAACTATTTCAAATATTTAGCGTGCATGTTCTTCCAGGATGGTAAACTTCTTCTAAAAATAAATGCAGATCAGTAGTGATTGATTGAACACTAATTACTTTTACGGTTTTCTGACACTCAGAGGTGCCGGAATGTAGTTCCATAGGAGTTCTTTTGTGTGCCAGTAAATCTACCGACACGAGGCTGACGCATTTGAGCACCTTCAAATACCACCGGACTGAGCCGGGATCGAACCTGCCAAGCTGGTGTCATAAGGCCAGCGCCTCAACCATCTGAGCCACTCAGCCGGACCTTCTTCTCCTTTTTCTTCTTCTTCTTTTTCTTCTTCGGATTCGGATTCCTTCCCCTCACATTTTAGCGACCATCATGGAGTAATTATTCCTCTTCTCTGTTCGGAGTTGCCGTATCGTAGATGTGGAACGACTGTCGGAGGTTCCACACCCAGAAGAGTCCCCTTCTACGTTCGCATTTGTCTTCTATCTTTCGTGATACATCAGGCTGTATATATAATGTCGGAAAACGTAATTGAAATAGGCCACGTTCCTGCATTTTGCGAGGGTTAAGAGTTCGCATGACTTCCCTCCTCCAAAGAGTACCCAATGAAGTTCATGAAAATATTTTTAAAAAATCTAGCCCATACCAGAAGACATTTAATGTAATACTTATTTCTCCTTGCGGGAAAAGGGCAAAGGGAGAGTGCTCCATTCATCTTCTAGATGACGCTGTCTACCCAAGGAATCCTCAACAATCAACAATAGAAAAGCTTCCAATCAGCTTAATAACGAACCCTTTAATGTCCAGTGTAAGGATGTAAAGGAGAGGGCATATAATTCTCTGGTAAGACCCAAATAGAGTATAGTTCATTGTATGGGACCCTCACCAGGATTACTTGATTCAAGAACTGAAAAAAATCCACACAAAAAACGCAGCTCAATTTGTTCTGGGTGATTTCCGACAGAAGAGTAGCGTTCCAAAAATGTTGCAAAGTTTGGACTGAGAAGACTTGGGAAAAAGGAGACGAGCTACTCGACTAAGGGGTATGTTCCGAGCTGTCAGCGGAGAGATGGCGTGGAATGACATTAATAGACGAATAAGTTTGAGTGGCGTCTTTAAAAGTAGGAAAGATCACAATATGAGGATAAAGTTGGAATACAAGAGGGCAAATTGGGGCAAATATTCATTTATAGGAAGGGGAGTTAGGGATTGGAATAACTTACCAACGGAGACGTTCAATAAATTTCCAATTTCTTTGAAATCATTTAGGAAAAGGCTAGGTAAACAACAGATAGGGAATCTGCCACCTGAGCGACTGCCCTAAATGCACATCAGTATTGATTGATTGATTGATTGATTGATTGATTGATTGATTGATTGATTGATTGATTGATTGATTGATTGATTGATTGATTGATTGATTGATTGATTGATTGATTGATTGATTGATTGATTGATTGATTGATTGATTGATTGATTGATTGATTGATTGATTGATTGATTGATTGATTGATTGATTGACTGATTGAAATTGTTAGAAATATTTGAAACAACAGGGAAAAATGAAATTGAGATTATGAATCTTTGTGGATAATGAAGTATGCCGTAAAAAGTATGCAACGAGGCTAAATGCAGAGGACCGGCACGAAAATGTATGAAACTCTTCATGTGCTGGGGAATTGTTCCAGGGAATAAACGCTGAGAACTGAATAGCATAACCTTAATGCGAGATACAGACTAATGCTATACGCAGTAAGAGATTATAAGTCTATGAAGAGGCACATTGCTTGATTGACAGTGGAAGTAATTGACGAATATATATATTACTGCCATCAATCGTCGGTCAAAAGTTCAAGAAATCACCTGCAGTTCGAGACGGGATGTCTCGCGGCCAAGCAGATTATGTTGTCAAAGAAAGAATTATTTATGAACCAACCATAACATACATTCCATACATATTTCATGTCAAATATATTAATGTGACTGGTCTACTTTTCAGCTAAAAGAGAAACAATAACGAGATTTTTTAAATGGAGAATTTCCTAGAAATGAGAGAAACGTGTACGAGACAATATTGTTGCAACAATTAGAAACTATTCTGTAGCCTCACCGAGAAATCATTTATGTAGATGCATGGCAATCGTGAATATTTTATTACCTAGTCCTGATTCTAACTCTAGTATAATGTTCTAAAACAAATATATTTAGTTATTTTGCGTCGCTTTCACTTTGAGTCAGATAAGTCAAAATTAATACTACAGTAAGAAAACTGTTATTTTATACGAAAGATGTCTATCGTAATTACTTTTGTACCATCCTACTCAACTTTGAGGCACTTGAGAGCTCAACAGAGAAAAATCATAAAACTATATATATATTTTCCTATAATATCCATTCATCAGATGTTTTCACATTGTTTATAGGATGACGAATAGAATTTCTGGAATTACCGTGGTTCTTCTTAAGAATTAAGCCTTAATCAATCTTCAACGTGGAACTGTATCGCAAGAAGTGCATATCTGCCTCCTACCAGGAATATTTCAGGTGATAAGGAACAAAGTGTAAAATTTCCTGCGTGGCCTTGTCTTCTTATCTTCTACGTTCTTACTCTTCTCAAAATTTATTTATGAAGGCATAAATTGTGGTGCAACATAACAAACAGACACCGTGTAATCTTTCCAAGAGTCATCATTGTATTTCACAAACGACTATTACAGGTAAAAGCAAATATTTGAGATGCTTTTGTTCTGTTAGACACCTGAACTATAGCATTTTGTCAGCATTCTTCAGAAAATAACGTCCTCCCTCTGAGGATCAGTTTTAGAACATTTATCTACGTACCCAAAGATTACCGGTTCAAACCCAACAGAGGTAGCCGGAATTTTGATGGATGGGAAAGACTTCATTGGGCACTGTGCGTTGAATGATTTACAAAGCTGTCTAGTGGCACACCAATTTCAGTACAATCTCAGAAATAGATTATCCTAATTTCTCTGCCATCTAGTTAATCCGGACGACGAAGTTGACACGCTCGCTGTCTAAATGTCCTCAAATCAAACTGATAACGCACGATAGTATAGGCCATGTGTTTAATACTATTGTTTTTAAAAAGAGTTCTCCGAAAACCGTAAAAGTAGTTAATGGAAAGTAAAGCCAATATCATTATTATTTAAAATGTGAGCTTAAATATCGATATAAATAATGTATTTGGAAATCTCTGTTAAACACCCGGTTAAACTTAATATGTTAATACATACAAATGTACACTGATTTTTATTTTACATGTTTTAAAAATCTTTATTCGCGATATGAATGATTCTAGCGCCTCGTCTATTATCCAGTAGAACTGGGACAAATTCGGTTTCTTCGCTGCTTACCTTGGATGCATTAAGTACTGGGTCGTCCCGTCATCACCTTCTTTTCACCCTCTTCCTTCATCAATTCTCCTATTATCCTATTCTCTTCCATTTCCCCAACATGATTCCTCCTCCACAGCAGCCGGTTAATTATTTCATGCATGCTGATTCTCATCCTGAAGGGTGGTTGGATCTTCAAGATTTCCACCATCATCTTTCGTCAAAGGGCAATGATTAGAGAATTCAGTTTAATTAAATGCTTGCGAAAAATAAAAATAAAAACACCACTCACACATATAAACTTCATCACATAATCTTCCAAATAAACCAACTGGCAAATTATGATTAACTGCTACTTTCATCTGGCAAATGATGATTAACTGCCACTTTCATCTGGCAAATGATGATTAACTGCCACTTTCATCTGGCAAATGATGATTAACTGCTACTTTCATCTGGCAAATGATGATTAACTGCCACTTTCATCTGGCAAATGATGATTAACTGCTACTTTCATCTGGCAAATGATGATTAACTGCTACTTTCATCTGGCAAATGATGATTAACTGCCACTTTCATCTGGCAAATGATGATTAACTGCCACTTTCATCTGGCAAATGATGATTAACTGCCACTTTCATCTGGCAAATGATGATTAACTGCCACTTTCATCTGGCAAATGATGATTAACTGCCACTTTCATCTGGCAAATGATGATTAACTGCCACTTTCATCTGGCAAATGATGATTAACTGCTACTTTCATCTGGCGAATGATGATTAACTGCCACTTTCATCTGGCAAATGATGATTAACTGCCACTTTCATCTGGCAAATGATGATTAACTGCTACTTTCATCTGGCAAATGATGATTAACTGCTACTTTCATCTGGCAAATGATGATTAACTGCTACTTTCATCTGGCAAATGATGATTAACTGCTACTTTCATCTGGCAAATGATGATTAACTGCTACTTTCATCTGGCAAATGATGGTTAACTGCCACTTTCATCTGGCAAATTATGATTAACTGCTACTTCCATGTCTCTGTGGATCAGTTGTACAATGTCGGCCTCCGGATCCAAAGATCGTGGGTTGAAACCGGGCAGAGGTGATCCGGATAGTTTTAAAGCGGAAGAAGTCCAGTCAACACTCCATGTCGTACGATGTTGGAATGTAAATGATCTCTGGTGACACACTTGGTGTTTACCCAACAAAATTAACTAAAATTCAATCGTAGACACGCAAGAGATGTTCGGTTTACTCGGCTGTCTAGTAGGCCTGGAGTGAAACGAAACGTCGAAAATGACGAGTGGGCAGCCAGATGGCATCAAATTAAAATGTGTGTCACTTCCAGCTTAATAATAAGATATCCAAAGATGTTCCAAATCCACTCAGCCTTCACTCCATGAAAACGGTAGGAGTAATTTCGGCTGAGAGCTCATTTCTTTTTTGACGGAATATCGTTGATCGCAGCTGCGAGCTCATCGCATTAGGTTTGCTACGCCTTGAGTCCAGTGCGTTTACCACACTGCATCATGTGTGGAACCGTGATTTCAAATTTCAAACTCGTTGTCGTATCGGTGAATTTTCTTGTGTTTTCTGTGCTGATTTGTGGTGTCGAAGGATGGACGCTAAAGAGTTCATCAATAAACTGCCATTAATCGTCAGAAGAAAGTTCGTGAAATCGGTGATCCTGCAGTTAGATACAGGATGCCTGTCGGTCAACCCGAAGATGTCGCCAAGAAAAGATGATTTATAAACCAACTGTACCATACTTTCCATATACAGTATATTTCAGATCAAATATGTTGAGGTGTCTGATCTACTTTTCGGCTCAATAAGAATCAATAACGGTATTTAAAAATGGAGAATTTTCTATGTATAAGAGAAACATGAACGAGACAATATTGAGGCAAATATTTATAAACTATTCTGTAGCCTCACTCAGAAATTATTTATATGGGTACATGGCAATCGTGAAAATTTTATTACCTCTTACTGTTTCTAATTCTAGTATTATTTCGTGAAACAAATATATTTAGTTATTTTGCGTCGCTTTGCCAAACTCACTTTGCTTCAGTTAAGTACAAACTAATGATCTATATGAATAAAGCCGTTTATTTTGACAATTTTTCAGATATTTGCCGCTTAAGGTATACTCAAGACCGTATCAGTGGCTTTTTTCGTGTCTGTTTGTCCATTTGTTCCACCATCACGGCGAAATGGCTGAAGAGATCTGAACGAAATTTCACATTTAGAGTATACTCATCCAGGGGAAGGTTGGAATGAAATGGCGTATGGCTTTTAGTGCCTGGATTGTCCGAGGACAAGTTTGGCTCGCCGGATGCAGGTCTTTTGTTTTGACTCCCGTAGGCGACCTGCGCGTCGTGATGAGGATGAAATGATGATGGAGGTGACACATACACTCAGCCCCCGTGCTAACGAAATTAAGGTTAAAATTCCCGACCCTGTGACCAAAGGCCAGCACGCTAACCATTTAGCCATGGAGCCGGACAGGGGACGGTTTAGATATGCATATGTTTTAAGAATTATTGAATAGTCTGGAGGTTTATAGGAAAACCAGAACAGTTTTCTTCCATTTTCTCTTATACTATTGATTTTCTGTAAAATCCTTGGACTGTATGTGAAACTCCCTTCATTATAAACATCTGTTGTTATGTACATAATTTCGCTTCAAATGACGGAGAAAATTACTATTTTCTGCAGCTTTCGTGCTCTGCATCCAGTGACCAACAGACCGACAACGTATCTACCGGTTACCATGGCAACGTGTATGGCTGCTTGCCAGCAGAGGGGTAAAGATGGCCATTTTCATCATCATTCCTTTAAACTCGTGGTTGTTCCTTGGGTAGAAAGCGAGACAGATGTCAAGCTGCCATTCTGCGGGATAATTTCAGAATACCGTTGGAGGTTACAATCGTCCTCGAATAGCACTAAGGGGGACTGTTAATTTTTTACCAGTACCGCGGAGTGTAGCCCATTATTTCACAACGAAAGATGTTTTCTGCCATTGCTATAATGTTTACTGTATCTCTCTTCTACTTCTGTTTTCCGCTTTTATTTCTTGATTCTTTCTTGCCTCTATAGGCTTAAGTTATAACACCAAAAGTCATCTTCTCATCTGTTTACCTAAGAATCCCTACGCCTACATTTCTCCACTGTTACCGCTTCCTTATATCCGTAACTCATATCTTCACAAATTAGTGACAGGCATTTCATTTTCCAGTACATCCACTTAGTATTTTCACACACGCATGTTCATAAAAACCAGAACACCTTCTAAGACTAGAGATAGGAAGTTCATATTCACAGAACATGAGCATTGGTATGTTCTGAAGAAATGATTAGCATTTGAACTATGTCGGCCTTCAGGTTCAAGGTTCACATCCGTATCTAGGCGCACCACCACCGACTGATAAAGTGTCCCTGCGGCTCTCGTTGTCGCTATAAACCGAAGGTAATGGATCAGTGTGACTTTAGCAGACGTTCAGGATGCCTTGCAGACGTATGCGACAAACGTACCGTCAAAGGAGTGAGTTTGAAAGAGGGCATATTATTGGCATGAGAGGACGTGATATATCCATCCGGGAAATTGCTGCTCGTGTGGGATGAAGTGTGTCGGCAGTGAAACGGGTGTGTACAGAATGGTTCACAGAAGGTCGTAGAACACGACGAGATGGGTCTGGTCGCATCGCCCAGACCATCTCCCGAGAAGATCGACACTTCATCCGAATGGCATTACAGGAAAGATCTGCGTTCTCCTCGACTCTGGCGCAACAGTGGAACAGTGAAACACATCGTACACTATCAGGAGTGACAGTCCGTCGCCGTTTATTACGATCTGGGTTACCGGCGCGTCGTCAACTTCTCCGCCTACCTTTGAATAATGTGCATAAACATTCCATACTGCAGTGGTGTATGGAACGACGTCATTGGGGACAGGAATAGCAGCAGATTGTGTTTTCGGACGCATCCACATTCTGTTTGTTTGAAAATGATGGCGCATTTTGGTTCGCTGCTGACGAGAGAGAGCATCACATTGACTGCATTTGCACAAGGCATACAGCGCCAACTCAAGGCCTTACGGTGTGGGGTGTTTTGGGTACAACCACAAATCACAGTTGGTGCGCGTCCAGGGCACTGTGACTTGTTTAACCTACGTGAATGGCATCCTGCGACCCGTAGCCATAACCTTTCTGCACGACACTCCAGACGCCATATTTCAGCAGGACAATGCGCGAGCATATGTCGCTGCACGAACATGTGCCTTCTTGTAGTAACAGGATGTCCGACTATTGCCCTGGCCCGTCCGATCACCGGACTTGCCACCAATCGAAAATGTGTGGGATATGGTGAAACGACGGATGCGGCGCTGTAACCCACTGCCAACCACCAAAGATGCACGGTGGAACCAGGTGAATGCAGCATGGATGGCTATACCTCAGGACGCCATTCGCGTCTTATACGCATCGATGCCATCACGCACGGAACACGTTATCTGTGCCCATGGAGGACCCAGTGTCTACTAGGCAACAGAACACATGCTGAACCTAGGTGACTGACATGCTAATCGTTTCTGCAGAACATACTAATGAGCATGTCCCGTGAATATGAACTTCGCATCTCTAGTCTTTCAAGGAGTTCTGTTTTTTTTATGAACATGAGTGTATTAGTCCTATCCGGCTGTCCTCAGTTATAATCCTCTTTTCTATTATTTTCAATTTTCTTAACTGTATTACTTTCTTCCTTAATTACTCCGTATGCGTGCGAGTGCTAATCGCGAAATCTGCACACTCTTTCCTTTGAGGAGAAATTCCAAGTTGTTCAAATGTAGGCTATAACTTTTTGGCCCCGGAAAATATCTTAACGTTGGGGCAATTTCAATGACGTTTGCAGATCTTCATTCCGGGGTGATTGGTGGCTAAACGGTAAGTCGCATCGCAGAACAGATTACACAATCGCCGCTCAATTTTTAGAGATCTTCAACTTAGGGCCTACGACTTTTTGTCGTATGTCGATTCTTTATATGTTAGATAGCGCTGCATTTCCCGATTATAATCAAATCTCCCCAACTCGATTGTGGTTTTAATTAGGAATAGGGCTTTTTTTATAACGAAAACTCTCCATCTCTACTGTAAATGACAGTTGGCAAGTGGGCCTGCCGTTATAGTATGAACTCCCGAACTCGATTGTGAATGCCAGTAGGAAATGTAGCCTGCCATTAACATCAAAGCTTTCCCATTGTCCATCTTACATCGGAAACAATGTATGGCGTCCTCCCTGTTTTGTTTCTCGGATACCCCTAAGAGACATGCAATTTAGCATATTTTACTCGCTGGGCCTACAGTGACCTACGTAGAAATCTGTATATATGATAGAATGCCGAAGAGAAGCACGGGTACATTTGCTAGTACAGTAATAAGAATGTTTTTATACGAAAAATATCCATCGTAATTATTTTCGTATCATATGGGATGAAATAAAATACCTGCCTGCAGAACGTACTACCTCATATTTTTCACAATGTTTATAGAATGACGAATTGAACTTTTGTGATTACCGTGGTTCTTCTTAAGGATTAAGTCTTGATCGTCTTCTGCGTGTAAATGTGTCGCGAGAATTTTGATTGACGGAAAGAACTTCATTGGGCACTGCACGTTGTATAGTTTTCAAAGCTGTCTAGTGACACGCTCAGTGTTTACCTACCAAATTTCCTTTTGTTTTTGTGCTGCTTTATGGTGTCAAAGGCTAATCAAATCAATATCAAATCAATACTGATCTGCATTTAGGGCAGTCGCCCAGGTGGCAGATTCCCTATCTGTTGTTTTCCTAGTCTTCTCGTAAATTATTTCAAAGAAATTGGAAATTTATTGAACATCTCCCTTGGTAAGTTATTCCAATCCCTAACTCCCCTGCTTATCTAGGTGTTAATATAAGGAAATATCTTCATTGGTGTAATCACATAAATATGATTGTAAATAAAGGGTACAGATCTCTGCACATGGTTTTGAGGGTGTTTAGGGGTTGTAGTAAGGATGTAAAGGAGAGGGCATATAAGTCTCTGGTAAGACCACAACTAGAGTATGGTTCCAGTGTATGGGACCCTCACCAGGATTACCTGATTCAAGAACTGGAAAAAAATCCAAAGAAAAGCAGCTCGATTTGTTCTGGGTGATTTCCGACAAAAGAGTAGCGTTACAAAAATGTTGCAAAGTTTGGGTTGGGAAGAATTGAGAGAAAGGAGAAGAGCTGCTCGACTAAGTGATATGTTCCGAGCTGTCAGCGGAGAGATGGCGTGGAATGACATTAGTTGACGAATAAGTTTGAATGGTGTTTATAAAAGTAGGAAAGATCACAATATGAAGATAAAGTTGGAATTCAAGAGGACAAACTGGGGCAAATATTCATTCATAGGAAGGGGAGTTAGGGATTGGAATAACCTACCAAGGGAGATGTTCAATAAATTTCCAATTTCTTTGAAATCATTTAGGAAAAGGCTAGGAAAACAACAGATAAGGAATCTGCCACCTGGGCGACTGCCCTAAATGCAGATCAGTATTGATTGATTGATGATTGGCATGGTATTCATAACTTACCTGAAAGATGGGCGAAGTGTGTAGAAGCCGATTGCCAATATCTATATAAATAAAGTTGTAGGGGGTCCGCTAATTTCGTTTGTTTTGCCAATTTTTTCAGATATTTATCCCTTTTAGGTAAACTCAAGACCGAATCGGTGGTTTTTATTTTTCGTGTCTCTTTGTATGTTTGTCTGTTCCACCATCACGGCGAAACGGCTGGATAGAACTCGACCAAACATCATATTTAGTGTATACTCATCCCGGGAAAGGTTTTGATGTGCATATCATTTTAAAATCTTCAAATAGACGGGGGTTTCTTGGAAAAACAGAATGGTTTCCCTCCATTTTCTCTTATACTATTGATTTTCTGTAAACTCCGTGGACTTTATATGAAACGGCTCTTCATTGTAAACAACGTTTGTTATGTTCATAATTTACCTTCCTCTTCAAATAACGGAGAAAATTACTATATTCTGCGGGTATCATGCTCGGCAATGAGTGACCGACAGACCGACAACGAACTTACAGGTTACCATGGCAACGTCTCTGACTGCTTGCCAGCAGGGAAGTACCGTATTGCCATTTTCGTCATCATCCCTGTAAATTCGTGGTTGTTCTTTGGGTAGAAAGCAAGAGAGGCGTCAATCGGCCATTCTACGGGATATTGGAAGAATATCGTTGGAGGTTATAACCATCCTCGAATAGCTCAAGTAATAACATCATTAGTCATCTTCTTATCTGTTTATCTAAGAAACCCTGCGCCTAAATACTCCTCTGATGTTACCACTTTCTTATATCCATAACTCATTCCATCATAGTTTATTGAGGGACATTTGATTTTCCAATACATCCACTTGGTACTTACATATTTGTCCTATCCGGCTGTCCTCAGTAATAATCCTATTTTCTATTAATTTCAACTTTCTCAACTGTATTACTTTCTTCCTTAATTACTCCGTATGTATGCGAGTGCTAATCCCGAAACCTTGACACTCTTCTCTTTGAGGAAATAATCCCAGCTATGCAAATGTATAACTTTTGGCTCCGGAAAATATCGGAATATGGATGCAATTTTAACGACGGTGCAGAACTTCGTTTCAGGATAATTGGAGGCTAAACGGTAAGTCGTATCGCAAAACAGAAGGCACAATTTCAATTTGGTGAGATCTACAACTTTGGTCCTATGACATTTTGTCCTATCTCTATCCCTTATTTGTTAAATAGAACTGCATTTACCGAGTTCAAATTAATTTTATACTTTTTACACGCATATGTTATCGTTTGGCACACTTATAGGAAAGATGCAATCATGACATTGGGCACGCATATTGACATGACCTTTGGCCATATGTTCACCAAATGTTATGATTCCAGTGTCCCATGAGTATCAAAAAAATAAAGTAGTATGTGAAAACTGTACCAAATTTCACCCCATTCAATGACTAACTGAATCTAAGCCATAAATATAGGAGATACGAGAAAATGTCAAAGGAACAACCATGTAGAACACTGAATGAGGCGTCTGATGGTGAAGTCCGTTTGTAGACGCAATTTAATATAATCTTACTCACTGCCTTTACAGTAATTTACAGAAAAATCCGTGTACAATGTAGAATACCGTAGCGAAGCACGGGTAAATTTGCTAGTTTTGAATAAAGAAAAAATGATTTTTCCTTGAAAATTACGTGTTCTCTTTATCACGAAAACTGCAAAACCTTATCAATACACCTGTGCAATATTAGAGTGATATATATATATGTCAGGAGCCTGTAGGTAGCACCACTACCTTTGGTGTGATGCACTTCTCTCTGGCGCTACCAGATGGCCTTCGGATGTCGCCTGGCAGCTCGGTGTGAGAGGGAGAGGGAGAGGGAGGGTGAGGGGACGTAGTCCTGAACATAATGGACGAAGATCTTATGTTTACTTGAGTGTTAGTGGCAGCGTAGCCCTGCATTGTGCAGCTTAGTCCTGCACCAGTGTATTAACTACCTATAGGCCTACAGCATGTATTGATTGTTCACATGACAATGTTTAATATAGTTACTGAAGTTTACCGTTGTTTATATTATCCCTTCTTGCATCCTGTGAGAGAACCAGCCTCATGGTAATACAGTCCACTTCACAATTCTAAAATAATTATTCAAGTTTATTCATGGTCCTCCGGGCCGGATGCATAGAAGGTGTACTTTAAAATTAACGGATTGTGCATACTGTGAACTAAATGTAGTTTCGAGAGTGTTGTGACTGTGATACAATATACGCTTGTGCATATCGGCCAGTCGTTCGAACGTGTGTTGGAAGCAGCCATCTTGCGGCGTGACGTCACATTCATTGCGCTAACACTGGATCCAGCACCATTGCGAGTTCATCAGCAGAATCAACAATTGGTAAGCTCAGTTCATATACTTCCTTTCATTTGTCAAATCCTTGCACACAATGGATCCCGATATTAGAAAGTCATTAATAAAGAAGCGTGGAATCGCGAAATCGAAGGTAACCAACATAAAGAAATATACCGATTCTTTAACTGGTCATATTGATAAATTCAGTGTTAAGGTTAGACTTGATGCTTTACAACAAGCGTGGCAGGACTATACTGTCGTGCAAGATCAACTAGAAATAGAAGATGACGACTCCCAACATCATGAGAGGGATAGGGAACAATTCTCAGAGGTGTATTATGATCTGCAGGCTCATATGACGAGATTAATCGAAGATCAAGAGGGCAGTAATTTTCCACCAAGTTTACATTCTATGGGCTCAGGCAGGGCTAATGTAAAACTGCCGCCTATAAGGGTGCCTGTGTTTAATAACAATATTATTGACTTCAGACATTTTTATGACACATTCAATTCCTTGGTGATCAATAATGACACTATAGATAAGATTCAGAAATATTATTATTTATTGTCAGCAGTATCAGGTGAAGCACATAAATTAATTGAGAACTTGCCGGTCACTGCTGACAATTTCGATATTGCCTGGAATCTGATCTGTGAGAGATATGACAATCCACGCTTAGTAGCCAGTACACATATAAAGGCATTGTTATCTCCGCCAGCAACAAATAAGGATTGCCCACATTCCCTACGCATGTTATTAAGTCATTGTAAGGGTCATTTAAATGCCATTGAAGCACTAAAATTGTCAACTCCACTACATGAACTAATCATTTCACAGCTGTATTTAGATAAGGTTGATGCCAATACTAGGAAGGACTGGGAACTCATGTTATCAGCAAAACAATCTCCATCACTCGACGAATTTCTACAATTCTTAGAGAAAAGGTGTCATGCCTTAGAATTAATTAAATCTAACATGCCTAGCATTATCCAACAAGAGAAAACAAAACCTAGATTAAACAGAGATACTAAACACAGCTACGTTTCAACTAACAATGCATGTGTAGCCTGTAAGCTCTCTCATCCTATCTATAAATGTGGAAGATTTAGGGACATTACTGTTCAAGAAAGGTTAGACATTGTTAAGGAACATCAACTGTGTTTCAATTGCTTGGCTAGTGGGCACAATGCTGTTAATTGTCCATCAGGTAATGTGTGCCGTCAGTGTGGCAAGGCACATCATACACTTGTCCATCAGCACCATACACAGTCTGCCATGCCAGTAAGTGCCGAGAATAGTACGGAGTCGGATTCGTCACAAGGCTCACACGAAGGATTCGGTTCCTATTGTTCCTTTAAACCTAAGGCTTCTGCTCATGTATTGCTTGCTACAGCCGTTGTCATGGTCCGTAATCAGTTGGGACAACTTCAAAAATGCAGAGCTCTTCTAGACTCTGCATCACAAACTAATTTCATCACAGAATCCTTAGTTCAGAAGCTCCGGTTGAAGAAGTCTCGCATATCTTTTCCAATCCAAGGGATTAATGAGGTAATGTCCGAGTCGAAACACTCAGTATCTCTGCATTTACAGTCTACTGCAAGCAATTACAAGGCAACAGTCACTTGCGCTGTACTACCACGTATTACGGGAGACATGCCATCTGTGAAGCTTTGCTATGATGATTGGAATCTCCCAGATGACATCCAACTCGCAGATCCTAACTTCCATCAGCCAGGAGGAATAGATTTACTTCTAGGTGCTGAAATATTTTTCGAAATTTTGCGTCGTGGGAAGATGACCAAACCAGGGAACTATCCAGTGTTGCAAGAAACAGAGCTTGGATGGATACTATCCGGAACAATAAATGCATCGAGCACACCGTCTTCAACTGTACAGCCGCAACGCTCATTCTTCATCCGTGGAGAAACCTCATTGGATGACCAGCTTCAACGGTTCTGGGAACTAGAAGACCTCCCAAACAAACCTCGAACGATTGAAGAGATGAGATGTGAAGAACACTTCACTCACAACACAACGAGAGATTCTACAGGTCGCTACATTGTCCGCCTTCCTCGTCGCTCAGAAGTGGGTCCGGTGGGAGACTCATACTCACACTCAAAACAGAGGTTGCTACAGTTAGAACGTCGTTTGCATAGACAACCAGATGTTCGGCGTGCCTACAATGAATTCATGTCGGAATATGAGCAACTAGGTCACATGACAGAAGTTCCAGACAATGACAGTTCCGAAAGAGAAGTGTTCTACTTGCCGCACCACCCCGTCTTCAAGGATACAAGTAGCACCACGAAAACCCGAGTAGTGTTCGATGGTTCTGCGCGATCTAGCAACGGACTTTCACTGAACGACACATTAATGGTGGGCCCCAACATACAACAGGATCTTTACTCTATTATTTTGCGTTTCCGGATGCAGCCTGTAGCATTCTCTGCTGACATTTGCAAAATGTACAGACAGGTTTACGTGCACCAGCTAGACTCTCCACTCCAGCGCATCCTCTGGAGATCACGCCCAGATCAGAATATTAAAATCTATGAATTGACAACGGTAACGTACGGTACAAGTTGTGCACCATTTCTTGCAACACGTGTTCTACAACAACTAGCCGATGACGAAATGAAACAATTTCCATTAGCATCTCAAATACTGAAGAGGGACTTCTATGTCGATGACTTAATCACCGCGACTGGAACGGTTGAAGAAGCTGTACAACTACAAGATGATTTAATCGCCTTGCTCGAAAGGGGAGGGTTTGAGCTTCGAAAGTTTTCAGCCAACCGTAGCGAGCTTCTGGAAAGAATTCCACCCACCTGTAAGGAAACTCAAGATTTGATTTCACTCGATACGCATGATAGTGTCAACACCCTCGGCCTACTTTGGAACCCGTCAACAGACCATTTCCTGATAAGAAGCATGTCAAGAACGATGGATAACAAGATCCCTTCAAGACACTTTATTACTAAGCGTGAGGTCGCGTCCATAGTTGCTTCTACATTTGATCCGTTGGGACTTATAAGCCCAGTTGTTATTACATATAAGGTGTTCTTGCAAGACTTATGGAGCTCTGGTTTGGGCTGGGATGATCCTTTCTCAGACGAATTGCAGGATAAGTGGCTCAGCCTAGTCAACCTTCTACAACACTTGAACTACATTAGAATTGAGCGGCTTGTGGTTCCTCACCGCGCTTCCAATATACAACTTCATGGATTTTGTGACGCTAGTGAAAGAGCATATGGAGCTTGCCTCTACATTCGTGCCATGGATGTTCACGGCACAATCACTAGCAAACTATTATGCGCCAAATCAAGAGTGGCTCCAGTGAAACGGATCACTCTGCCCAGACTGGAACTCTGTGGAGCAGCATTACTCGCAAGATTAATTGACAAGGTGGTTCCTGTTGTTGGACTCGACATCCATAGCATTCATTTATACACTGATTCTATGATTGTGCTCGCCTGGATAATGGGCACACCCACCCGCTGGAAGACCTTTGTAGCTAACAGAGTGTCTCAGATTCAGCAGCAGACCAACATGGAATCCTGGAGACATGTATCCACGCACGACAATCCAGCAGACCTAATCTCTAGGGGCACAGATCCTGCAGCACTTCAGTCAACGCCATTGTGGTGGAAGGGCCCGAAGTGGCTCGAAGAACAGAATGAATTCTGGTTAAATTCAACTCCCAGAGACCTTCCTCAAGACTTGCCCGAAGTACGACCAGTCACCTCACTGCTAACTACTACAGGAGCCTCCGAAGATATAATCGAAAGATATTCCTCTTACAGTAAACTAGTCCGAATAGTTGCCTATTGCAAACGCTTCGTCCTAAACTGCCGCAAGCCTCAACACAAACACATCACACCACTCTCTTCAACGGAGCTTGAAGAGGCAAGCCTGACCTGTATTAGACTGATTCAGCAGGTCAAATACCCACGTGAGATCGCAGCCTTAAGCAAGGGGCAACCTATTTCCCATAAGAGCAAGATTTTATGTCTAAGCCCTTTTCTGGATGAAATACAAATTCTGAGAGTTGGAGGAAGACTTGTCAACTCAGACCTAGACTACGATAGGAAGCATCAAATAATCCTCCCTCCTAATCACCATTTCACTCGTCTACTCATTCAATATGAGCACCACAGACTTCTCCACGCTGAGATTCAGCTACTGCTCACATCCTTACGATCTAGGTACTGGATTCCTAGAGCAAGACAAACCATTCGATCAGTCATCCACAAATGTATGCAGTGCTTTAGGCTTAAGGCAAAGAATGCAAGTCAACTCATGGGCCAACTGCCTAAGGCTCGCATCCAGATGTCTCGTCCATTCCTGTCCTCAGGTGTTGACTTTGCAGGGCCAGTTGATGTTAAAATAGGATCCAGGAAGGGTAAATCGATCTACAAATGCTATGTTGCAATATTCGTTTGCTTCAGCACGAGAGCTGTACATATCGAACCTGTCACAGGTTTGACATCTCAGGCATTCATCGCAGCCCTCAGAAGATTCGTTTCCCGTCGTGGACATATTCAAGATCTCTACAGTGATAATTCTACAACATTCGTTGGGGCTAATAAGGAACTGCAGCAAATGCTGAAGGACGAACAATTCAACAAGGAAATGAGCAATCATGCTGCAGCATCAAAATTCAAATGGCACTTCATTCCGGCACGTTCACCACACTTTGGCGGAATATGGGAGTCCGCAGTGAAAGCGATGAAGTTCCACTTCCGTCGGGTTGTGGGTCAAACAGTTTTAACCTACGAAGAGTTGGTTACCTTACTCACGCAAATTGAAGCTTGCCTCAATTCTAGACCATTGTGTGCATTATCCGATGACCCTAGCGATCCTTCTATTCTCACACCTGGTCATTTCCTCATTGGAGCTCCACTCATGTCCATTCCTGACCCTGATATGACTGAGGCTCATCTAAACAGACTGTCACGCTGGCAACACCTTCAGCAGATGCAGCAGCACTGGTGGCGTCGATGGTCCAAGGATTATCTGCACACTCTGCAACAGAGGAAGAAATGGTCCACGTCGCATCCGAATCTTCAAGCAGGCACTCTTGTTCTGCTGAAGGAAGATCATCTGCCACCTCTGCAGTGGAAGATGGGCATCATTGAGCAGGTGTTTCCAGGAAGGGACAATTTAATAAGAGTTGCCGACGTCAGGTGCAATTCCTGTATCTTAAGGCGTGCTATCACGAAGCTGGTGCCTCTGCCTCCTCCTTAACTCTCTGTGTATATTGTAATATAATTATGTTTTGAACAGGTTCAACGGGGCGGAGGATGTGCAATATTAGAGTGATATATATATATGTCAGGAGCCTGTAGGTAGCACCACTACCTTTGGTGTGATGCACTTCTCTCTGGCGCTACCAGATGGCCTTCGGATGTCGCCTGGCAGCTCGGTGTGAGAGGGAGAGGGAGAGGGAGGGTGAGGGGACGTAGTCCTGAACATAATGGACGAAGATCTTATGTTTACTTGAGTGTTAGTGGCAGCGTAGCCCTGCATTGTGCAGCTTAGTCCTGCACCAGTGTATTAACTACCTATAGGCCTACAGCATGTATTGATTGTTCACATGACAATGTTTAATATAGTTACTGAAGTTTACCGTTGTTTATATTATCCCTTCTTGCATCCTGTGAGAGAACCAGCCTCATGGTAATACAGTCCACTTCACAATTCTAAAATAATTATTCAAGTTTATTCAACACCTGGTAAATTTCATTTCGAATTTTCCGCACAGAATTATCCGTCCCGGGCTAAGTACTGACCTTCTGAGCTCAAGTTGGCGGGATCAAACGAGGCTAAGTCCGCTGGTAATTGAAGATACTCAATCCTGTTGACAGATTTATTGACTTGTAAAGGAACTCTGTCGGACAAAATTCCACTTAATCGGGAAGTGGGAAGTAAAATCTAGACAAAGCTTGTGCCAACTGCGCTACACAAGTATCAGTTACTGGTTGAGGGGATGACAGACGAGATGGTTGCCATGCGGTCTTATCACAAATCCAAACCAAACTCCATAGCGCAACAGCCCCGACAGACCTTGGCCTATCAAGCGACCGCTGCTCAGCCCGAAGGCTTTCAGATTACGATGTGTCATGTGGTCAGCACGACGAATCAGGACAGCCGTTATTCTTTATCACAAGGGCGCAAATAATAATACCTAGACCTGTTGGTTTAATCGATTAATCCAACCGATTAACCGATTAATCTAAAAATCCGATTAACCTACCAATGTGCTTCAGCCGATTAATCGAACTGATTAAAATTTTAGTCCGATGAAGGAAAATAACTGTTTTCCATGGCACGAAACCTGTATCTTGTATTATTATTTGCTATTTGGTGTGCTAGCCTCAACTATTGTAGGACTGACAGATCATTGAAGTAAGCTGATGTATCTTTCTTTCAGAAAGTTAAAGGCAATAATACCTCCTTAATTGCTTTCACCTAAAACGAGGGTTATGGCCATTGCTTTTACAAACTATTGGAAAGGAAATACCGGACAGGCTATTTCAGTGTATTTGCGGACCTTTACAAAACACAGTCAGGCGACATAATGCGTAGGGGTGCGGAAGGTATTTGAAGGGACTGTCATTAAAGAATTTCCAGGAACTTCAGGTAATGTGCGAATGGACAGATACCAATTGCTAGAAAGACACAGTAGGAAAAGTGACAGCTTAAACCTGAGTTCCTGTGAGGTAGATATTCGATGACAGTATACACATTCAGTGTTTGTGAACTTCAGATACAAATAAGTCTTATGAAATAATGCAAGGAAAACTCGGTGAAAGTTTCGTATATAAACTAAATGATTGTGGTAAGGTGACAAGCAGAGAAGCGTATTATAAGGAATGCGTAAAATGGCCCAGTTATACTGGAAGCATCCGGTCTGTGGTATAGTGGTTAGCGTTATTAGTTGCCACCCCCCGGAGTTCCGGGTTCGATTCCCGGCTCTGCCACGAAATTTGAAAAGTGGTACGAGGGCTGGAACGGGGTCCACTCAGCCTCGGGAGGTCAACTGAGTAGAGGTGGGTTCAATTCCCATCTCAGCCATCCTGGAAGTGGTTTTCCGTGGTCTCCCACTTCTCCTCCAGGCAAATGCCGCGATGGTACATAACTTTAGGCCACGGCCGCTTCTTTCCCTCTTCCTTGCCTGTCCCATCCAATCTTCCCATCCCTCCACAAGGCCCCTGTTCAGCATAGCAGGTGAGGCCGCCTGGGCGGGGTACTCGTCATTCTCCCCAGTTGTATTCCCCGACCCAAAGTCTGAAACTCCAGGACACTGCCCTTGAGGCGGTAGAGGTGGGATCCCCCGCTGAGTCCGAGGGAAAACCGACCCTGGAGGGTAAACAGATTAAGAAGATTAAGATTTTATACTGGAAGCACAAGTAGTCTTCAATATCATCGTAAACATCTGCATCTATCACTGTCACTACTGGTTCATCTTCTCAGCCAACGTTGGAGCACCTAACAGTAAAGTCTGTAACCTCTAATAAGGAAACCGAAATTACGAATATACTAGTGAAGTGGATTTTACAGGATAGTAGACCGGTCAACAGTGCCTGTCACCGGGGTGCTTGAAAGGGTTTTCTGAGGAACTCTCAATTCTCACACTTACCATCTTCTCTCTAGAGACGGTAACCAAAACAAAACAAAACAAAGAAAGACAGGTTGTATGACGTAGAAAAATCGAAATTATTAGATGATCTGAAACAAGCAGAATTGATTCAACATTACGAGTTAAACATGTTACAGAAAACCACAATCCCGCTAAATGCACAGAAGAATTTGAAGATGTAGTTCGTTAATGGGGGTTGGAAGGTGACGTTGTCAGTGTTTGCACTGACAATGGAAAAAATATTGTTCTAGGAGCTCAAAGACAATTTTCGATGTCTAGCCCACATTATAGAGTCAGTTTAAATAAAGCTATCAGGAGTGCTGCTGTCGAAATATTACTTTCAAATCGCAGGAAAATAGTGTGGTATTTTAAGGCCTTGACGTGTGTAAATTAAAACAGGACGTATTTACTCAATAGGATAGGACATATTTCATGGTCGAGAGAGAGACGTCCTTTCAGCCCACTCTTTTAATATCAGACCTACCACAACAACTGAATGGACCGTGCGAGTTGGCCGTGCGGTTAAGGGCGCGGGGCTGGGAGCTTGCTTCCGGGAAATAGTGGGCTCAAACCCCACTGTCGGCAGCCCTGAAGGTGGTTTTCCGTGTTTTCCATTTTCACACCAGGAAAATGCTGGACTGTGCCTTAATTAGGGCGACGGCCGTTCCCTTCCCACTTCGAGGCCTTTCCTATCCCATCGTCGCCATAAGATCTATCTGTGTCGGTGCGACGTAAAGCAAATTCCAAAAACGTGGAATGGGAGATAATAGAAAAAAATTAATGTGTGTCTTAAATCATGTTTAGAAATATCAGACCTCCTTGGTGGTAGCAAATACGTGACCGGTAGTGTTGTATTGACTGCAGTAACACAATTCGAATTATCTTTACATTGCTTCAATGTCGATTCTGGGAACATAACTAGATTTAAAAGAACTATTTTAGAAGATTTAGTGGCAAGAAAATGATTGATATCGTCGCTGGAAAGGTAAAAGGTTGTATACCACAAAGCTCTTCCTATCAATTATTCTCCTTAAGACTGGTCACGCCTCCCAGCCACGTATGGATATGCAGTCCATCAGAACAAATTTTGTTGTGTTCATTTTCCTATGCCCATGTGTAAAGGAAAATGAACCTTACAGTACCGTACTTTAGGAATGTACTGTACGTTTGTATTACGTTTTTACGCACTCCTAGTGTACAATGCATGTAAGGTTCATTTTCGTTTAATCATCGACATAGGAAAACGAACACAACGGACATTGTTCTGGTGGACTGCGTATCCATATGTGGCTGGGAGGCGTGACCAGTCTTAAGGAGAATAATTGATAGGAAAAGTATTGTGGGATACAACCTTTTACCTTTCCAGCGACGATATAATTTGAATACATACCAGGATGTACTGCTCTCGATCCTAGATTTAAATATTTTAGATGTAGCCTATTGATCAAGAATTAGAGTGGAGAATAATTTTGGAGAGAAACGTCGAAGGAGTACAAGTTCCAGTAAAACCGTACAACAAGAAGAGAATACCGAATTTTGGAACCGAGGAAGACAAACAGGATAAACAGGATTCTGGTCATTCCATTTCGGTTTCGAGTTCGGGACCACTTGTGATGGAGATTACAGTCTACAAGTTCTTGGTGTAACTAGAAGATGACTTCGTAGACCCTCTGCAATGGTGGAAAATCCAGCTTCCACGTCTCGCATTCATATTGAAAAAATTGCTCTTCATTCCAGCCACTTGATTTTCTAGTGAGAGAGTGCTCAGTGATTCTGGAAATACTGTACGGTTACTAAGAAGAGGGCAGCCCTAGTTCAAGCACATCTCAAGTCCTGGAGCTAAGAGATATGACTGTAAGTGAACTGTAAACTTCAGTTTCAAACCTTTCTATTATTATTTCATCAATATTGATATTAAAAATATTAAACTCAACTGCCTTTTTAAATTTTTATTCCTTGCATTACTCCATTTTTTACAGGACGACCCAATAAATGCACACACAGATTTATACCCACATAGTTCTAATCAGCTATGAATGGTCACACTTACTAATTACTGTCTGTTTACAAATCCCTCTTCCTTACGCCACAGCGGGCAGTCCAGTCCGTTGCTATACCTGCGACGCTAATCCCTAAATTCACTTCCCCACGTCCAGTCATCTCATACAGTGGCTATGTGTAGACCGCTGGATCTGAACACAGGGCTACGGGCCACTCAACACACGATGGCTGTTCGTTGAATCGACTTCACACACAGTCCAGTAATTCACACAGTCACATGCAGTGAACAACTAAACAGCTCAACAGTATTCAACAGCAGGACGATACTCACAACAGCGAACATTAACGCAGGTCCATTTATATTCGCACTCGCGATAGCGACTTCCCTCGCTGACTCAGGTAGAGCGTCCGTCCACAGAAACACACGCACACACAGTACAGTCTTCCGTTCCGTCGTCTCCAGCCCACCCACTCATTGGTCTCTCCAACACCACAACAACAGCTCCTCGTGCAGACCTCGGTGGGACACTAGCAACAGCCAACAGCTCTGTTGCTCTCAGCCCAGCCACCGAACCCCAACACGCTGAGTCTCACACTGAGTCCACCACGGAGCCCAACTCTCACTCTAGCTCCACCACGGAGCCTCACACCGACTCCGAGTCCAGCACCAACACTAGCTCCACCATGGAGACCCAACTCTGTGACTGACTGTCCGCGACTAGCGTCCCTTTTTATAGCTCCAGTTACTTGAGCCAGAATTTTCGCGAGGTGGCTAGAGACAGAACATTCCCGTTGAATCTCCTAAAAACTCACAGGTAAGCTGGCCGACTAGAACAATACACGGAAAGGCCGGCCCCACCCCACAAGCCGCCTGGGAGATCCCAGGTCGTCTGAGTCACTAGCCCCTTCCTGGAAGTACCGAAAGGGCTACCACGGGGCTGTCACGTAACAATATCATAAATACGAGTTACAATATAAAATACGCATGTGTATTTCTCGAACTTATACTGTGTGAACTCGATTAAAATTCCATTAATCGACCGATTAATCGATTAAAGGCATTCGGTTAACCGATCAAAATGCTTAATCGATCGACAGCTCGAATAATAAAGTATGCAGAACAATTGTAATTCAGTACCAAATGCAGAACTCAGTATTAAGATAAGCAAATTCCTTTCTTTTATAGCCTCCTTACTGTTGTTCTAAATAGTTTAGATTGTTCTGACTAAGATACGCAACTATGATGAGTTTGAGATATAGTTTTTGCCACAAATTATTTGAATTCAGGAAGTTAAGTTCCGACTTTATTAAAATTCATCCTCTGTCTACAAATGCAACAGAAAAAAATGTCAAGTTTTCGTTACATGTCATAAGTACAAACTCTATATAACGTGTATTACAAAATAAGGAACATTAAAATATGTTTTTATAAATTAAAATATAATTTGATATACCTTATGTAGTGTCAAGGTTAGACATCAACACGAGATACCGGCAAAGGAAAATCTGCCAGCGGAATCAGGCTAAGGCATGAAACTGTGCAATTTATTAATCAAAGAGCGGGGAAAGAAAGAAGTTTGTTCGTGTATATTTCTTTGTTATTTTTCACGCTCTTTAGTATTTCAAAAACCTGACTCCATGGACAAATGGTTAGCGTGCTGGCCTCTGGTCCAGGGGGTCCAGCGTTCGATTCCTACTTAAGTCGGGGATTTTAATCATAATTGGTTAATTCCGATGGCTCGGGGCTGGGTGTGTGTATGCGTCTTCACCATTACAATTCATCATAGTAGGGCCCCATGATCATAGACGCGGAGGGCGCTTATACGGTAACAACTCGAAAGATCTGCACCAGTCTTCTTCGGAGGCCACACGAACAAAAAGATGTATTTCAAAATAATTTAATGTGGAGACCTTGGTTTCAGTATAAAGAATTTTGAGATCCTCGTCCGGACTAAAGAAATTCTTGTTTGTTTAAAAGATTTTGGCGATCCCCCTTATAAAGCAAAATCGGGCAGCGGAAATATTCTAATGGGTAGAACTTCACAATTTATTAATCACAGAGTGGTCGACCAAAGAAGCTCGTTCATTTATGCATGTTTCTTGATTATTCTTAACTCTGTTTAGTACTTCCTCTGTCCCAAAATAATAATCGCAAGTAATGTATTGATAATAAACAATACAGAAAGGAATATACTTATAACACTAATACACCACACCAAGCCGATGCTATTGACAGTACTCACAACTGCACCTGATCACTCAACACGTTCTAAGGCAGCACGAGCTGATATGACAATATCGGAATCACGCTGTAGAACAAGAGGTATACACTCATGTAGTTGCAGTTTCTGTTTCCCAATATGAGGTAGGTTGCAACAGTTCTCTCCATGAACCTTCATGCATTCAACCATAACTTGTTGCAGGGTCAGTAGAACATTATTCAGTGTCTCAGCAGGAAGGTCGTTGAAGGCTTTTTCAACAGCAGTAACAGGTTCATCTACTGTTGATGTTGCCTCTTGATATTGTAGAGACTGTATGGCATGAAGAAGCCAAGATCTAGAGCATTCATATCTGGGCTATTTGGAGGCTGACAGTACAATTGTATGGTTAGACCAGTATTAGAAGCGGCAGCTTTAAACTCAGGATCAGATGGATCAACGTGCGGTTTTGCATTATCCTGTTGCATGTAGATGGGTTTTGATGCTGTCCATGAAGGCAATTTTAACTGGATAGCAGGAAGAACTTTCTCGATGAGCATCTTTCTGTATTCGTCCTGTGTAACGGATTGGATAGGTTTCGTAACCAGTGTCCCCCTAGGCCTATTTTTGCTACTGCGTTTTGCTGGTTCCTGGACGATGAATGAAAATACCCCAAGTTTACTATCAAAGTAGGCCTACTGGTTACGCATTGAATCAGGACGGGGACGTTCCACTTCTGCTAGAAACATCACCTTCGTAATGAAGCGTGTATTCTGACAGGTTCGATCTGGATAGGGTTCTTCAGCAGCAAGGTAAAATCGTCCTTTTCCTGCAGTCATGTAAAACCATTTTTCATCAACATGAATCCGATCGAATATGTCCTGAAATTTTGCTCTGCGTATCGAAATTGTTGGATCCAACATTGACAAACAAAACTGCAAACGCTTCTGTTCTCCTGTAAAGTTCAGTGTTGGTTTTAGTCTTGATGAATGTCGTCGAACAGTTTTTTCTTGGATTCTGCGATGCACTGTTGATTTTGCCATACCCAAAGCGACAGCTGCAGATCTGATAGTCTTTCTTTGGCGCAATGGAATGCTTTTAAGTCTATCCTGATCCATGCAATTCTTCTTTCTCTCCCTTTCATTCTAGCGGGAGACATTAGCAACAATGTTGTCATTCATTATGGAGTTCTCACCTTGTTCCCATATGCACTCTATGGACCGTCTATGAACGGCAAATTTTACAGCACTTTCCTTTATTACACCTCTTTGCAAGATGCCATTATTACTTACACGAAGTAAATGCTCATAAATGGCCCTCCTCAGATCATCATCAATAATTTTTCACTCTTCCCATTTCTGCAATGGCACTTTATTACTGCAAGTACAATATGTAAACGGTACGTACTTCGTATTGACATCTATTGTACACACAAAGCGTCTGACTCACGTCACTACCACTGCATTCACCGATATCTTGCTCTGATCTGAACACCTCAATTCATGCGACCGCCTACCAAGGTCATGCGCATATGTCCCAGACTCCTAAACATGTTTATATGCTCTGCGACCGAGCAAACATCACTGTTCTGTTCTTGAATTGCTATTACGTTGCCGTTGTTAACAATAGAAGCTCGTTGACGGAATGCGACTATTATTTTGGGACAGAGGAAGTATTTCAAAAGAATTTAATATGGAAACCTTGGTTTCAATATGTAGAATTTTGAGATCCTCATCCGGATTGAAGAAATACGTGTTTGTTATAAGATGTTCGGCGAATGAGCAATTACAACAAAAACACTGCTACGATCATTAAATATCATATAACTCTTTATATTTTCGAAATATATTGCAGAAAATATTTGTTCTGTATTCGAACAGGTTTAGAACTATCAGATGTTTCAGTGGAAAGCCGGGCTTTTGAGGTAACTTTTGTTACTTGCCAACCCCGTGGTAGCCACTTTAGATACATCCAGGAAAAGACTAGTGAGTCAGACGACCGGGGATCTTCCAGCCGGCCGGTGCGGTGGAGCCGGCCTTTCCATGAATTGTTCTCGTCAGCTGGTGTACCTGTGAGTTTCTTGGAGATGCAAGGAGAATATTCCGCCTCTAGCTACATGGCGAGTATTCTGGTGCACATCAACCGAGCTATAAAAAGGGAGGCTACCCGCATACACTTAGTCACTTGATGCTAGAGTCGGAGTAAGTGTTGGACTGCGTCAGTGTGAGACTCAGTGTAATGGGGTTTGGTGGCTGGGCTGAGAGCGCCAGAGTTGTTGGCTGGTACAAGTGTCCCATCGAGGTCTGAACGAGGAGCTGTTGTTGTTGTATTGGAGTGTCCGGAGTGTGCTGGACTGAAAACGGCTTACGGAACGGAAGACTGTGTACTACCTGAGAGTACCGCGTGTTTGTGTATTTCTGTGGACTGAGGAGCGCCGTGAGTCAGCGAGGGAAGTCGCTATTGTGAGTGTGAGGGTAAATGTTCGCTGTTGTGAGTATCGTCCTGCTGTTGAATACTGTTGAGCTGTTGGTGTAGTTGTTCACTGCATGTGGCTGTGTTAATTACTGGACTGTCTCTGGAGTCGAACCAAGGAGTAGTCATCGTGTGTTGTGTAGCTAGTAGCACGAGTTTTTTTTTTTTTTTTGCTTTACGTCGCACCGACACAGATAGGTCTTATGGCGACGATGCGACAGGGAAGGGCTAGGAGTGGGAAGAAAGCGGCCGTGGCCTTACTTAAGGTACAGCCCCAGCATTTGCCTGGTGTGAAAATGGGAAACCACGGAAAACCATCTTCAGGGCTGCCGACAGTGGGGTTCGAACCTACTATCTCCCTAATACTGGATACTGGCCGCACTTAAGCGACTGCAGCTATCGAGCTCGGTAGCACTAGTTTGAATCCAGCGGTCTACGTACGCTGCTGTATGAGATGACTGGACTTTAGAGATGTGAAAGTGAGGATTATAGCATCGCCTCTCCGATCTCCGTAGTGCACAAATCACTCATCCCAAACTTTTTTCTCGGCCGGGTGGCCCACATCTCTAATCGCAGCCCAGCCGAGCTCAACAAGCACAAATAGGCAGACGCCTAGTTGGCAGTCGCCTCCCCACTACCATGCCTTATGTACTCCTCCCCTGGATAGATCTCTCTATCTCAGAGACAGAAATCCAGCAAGCACTTAAAACACAATATGCCCAAGTTGTAAACTCTTTCCGTGTAATAGATGGCCGAACGAAGAAACCTTCAGAGCACCTCCTACTACAAGTCATGACCGACCAAGAAGCGCGCCGCCTAATACTGGATGGAGTCAACTTAAGAAACTTCAACTACGTGGTAATAACACCGCCGCAGAATATCCTCGACCAACTCCAAGCCAAGCCCGAATACATTCCCATCCTCCATGAGCCTCCAATAAAAACAACACCATTGCCACTCTCCCTCCCTACCACAACCACCACCACAACCATCATTACCACTACCAGTACCCATGCCACTACTATAACCACCACCAGCACATCCTGCCATTCCTTCCCGGTCATGACATCAACCCTCCCCCTACCTCCCATCTACCAACCCCCCAGTCCTCAGCAGACAACGTCTGAAATAACTCTACAGGATTATACCGCTGACCACGTAACACCGTCCGAGCAAGAGTACTCCGCTGACCGAGCAACGCCGACCGAGCAGCCACCATCTCCCATGTCTATCCACAGCTGTGTACTGCGTGGCATCAACCCGGACATCCCCATTAGAGACATCATACAGGAACTCCGCACCGCAGGCATCCCAGTGAAGAGGGCCATAAGGATCCGGAACAACCATGGCCCTACCTATATGGTCCGCCTGCAACTACAATCTGATCGAGACGTACAACGACTTATCAGCACAGGAGCTCAAATTTACGACGAACATCATCGAGTCGAACCCTCCTATTCACCACCCCCATCCACCCGCCAACCATCAGCCACTATGCATCCTCGCCCCCGACCACCCCCACACAAATCCCGCCATATCGCCAAGCTCTCCCACCTCTCCCTCACTCCAGCCCCTACCAGCCGCCCACACCCACATTGGATCTCCTCCACTTTCTCATCCTTTCTCTTCACAACTGCACCGCCACCCTACAACTCCTAACCTCACACCTACTCCCAACCATGGTCATCCCACCATACCCACAGTCTAACCTAATCCCAAATCACGTATACTAAAATTGTAACCCTAATATAAGCACCAACAATTGTAAACCAAATGTAAAAATGTAACATGTAACACCATTGTATCTATGTAACACCACTGTATCTAAACCAATAAAAAGCACAAGAGCAGACACTGCACCCTTAGCCAAGAGGCCAAACCCATTCACATCTCCAAATTCAAACGCTCCCTCCCTTTTAACTTCAAACCCCCATCAAATCCCCAAACCCCGCCAAATCTCCTGGCCAGAGAGAAGGCGTAACCTTCTAGGTGGCCCGCCCCTCCCCTTGGGGGAAGGGAATGAAAACATCCCCCTTGGTCCTTGGATTATAGCCGTCCCCAGGTAACACCAACGGACCGGACCAGCTACTGACTAAATAAGAGAGAGTTGTAAATAGACAGCAATTAGTGAGTGTGGCCATTCGTGGTTGACTAGATGTGTGTGTGTGTGTGTGTGTGTGTGTGTGTGTGTGTGTGTGTGTGTGTGTGTGTGTGTGTGTGTGTGTGTGTGTGTGTGTGTGTGTGTGTGTGTGCATTGGGTTATCCTGAAATAAATTAGATTAATAAAACAGACGCTACCGGGCGAGTTGGCCGTGCGGTTAGGAGTGCGCATCTGTGAGCTCGCATCCGGGAGATAGTGGGTTCGAGCCCCACTGTCGGCAGCCCTTAAAATGGTTTTCTGTGGTTTCCCATTTTCACACTAGGCAAATGCTGGGGCTGAACCTTAATTAAGGCCACAGCCGCTTCCTTCCCATTCCTAGGTCTTTCCTGTCCCATCGTCGCCATAAGACCTATCTGTGTCGGTGCGACGTAAAGTAACTAGCAAAGAAAACAGACGCTGTTTTATTCGTAACACTATAATATTCGACGGTGCTAGTTGCAGTAGGAGGGTTAAGTGGTATCTTATTCTTTCAGAGAGGCTTTTCACGCATAAACGCGTAACAGTGTATAATGGATAATTCTTTTTTCATTCTTTGAATTGAGTTCTAAAGGTAGACCGAAATTTTGCTAGTGGTTAAACGTCGTGCAAACTTCTACAAAATTGTGGCCGTGGCACAAACTAAAATATATCCCCAGCATTTTTCTAGTCTGAATACATATGTTAGGTTTCGAAACCATCTCCCGAATGAAAGCTTAAAACCATGTGACCCGTAGCACATAGCGAAATGGTAGACGAAGCAACCATCCAAGAGAAAAGAAGTAAAAATAACTGTACATCGATATACATCTCATAGCAATATAATAATAACACTGATCAACATTTTTCTGTCACAGAAAAAAGGACTGTTTCTCGAGGATAATTCATCGCTGAATCCAGATCTAATTTCAGAATTTCTGCGCCGGCCTCAGTTTTCATGTGATAATATTTGTCGTAAATGCTTACGTCAGCCTATGTATTAGTTTGTCTGACAAAATGGCACGCTCTCGCAGCAAGAGTTCCAAATGTAAACGGCAAAAAAAAAGTATCAGTACACAGGAATTAAAGAGGTGAGCAACATAAAAGTAAAACAAAGTGCAGAAACATACCTAAAATTGTTTCTTGTCCCATTTTCTGCGATACTTTGCCTCAGGAACGTCTCTTCGTAAGGTCTAGCAGTAGTCGGATAACATTTCGGCACTCCAATTGCCTTGATAACGTATTTTCATTTGAGAAATATCCTGGTTCAACCGCTCGCCGTGTTCATCATTAACAGCACCAAGATTATTCGGGAAGAAGTCCAAATGATCATTCAATAAATGTAGTTCAAGTGACATGTTACATCTCACACGGTGGTACGATCTCAGTAGTTCCTGTACAATATCGCGATAGCTTCCTGCCTTTTGTTTGAGTAAACATTTCTTACAGATACTTGTGAAAACATCATTCAATAAATCAACGAAATGTTCATCAGTCATTAATTCCCTAATTTGCAGTACCAAATATGTTCTCTCCTTCGTTTCTGCTTCACTGATTCCGCGGAAGGTCTCTCGCAAGTACTTGAATGCATGTCATGTTTTATCCATAGCTTTAACTAAGTTCTTGATGAGACACAATTTAATGTGCAACGGAGGTAGATACACATTTCTGGGGTCAACAGGAGGAGTCTTCACCACATTTCTATGTCCAGGCGGTAGTTCATTTCGATCAGGTCACTATTTCCCACATTACTGGTTTGTCTGTCTCTGCTGCCCCACTCACATAGAAAGCTGCAGTCCTTTGTTTATTCTAGGTGCATGCCGAGCATAAACGAGGAGAGTCCGTTCAAAAGGTGCTATTTCCACTTCAAAAATATTTATTTCAGCTACGCATATTGCAGTCCTCCCCTGCGAACCATGTGAGCTTGCCGCGGTGGGGAGGCTTGCGTGTCCCAATGAAGCAGATAGCCGAGCCGCAGGTGCAACCATATCGGATGGGTATCTGTTGAGAGACCAGACTAACGAATGGTTCATCGAAAGGGGAGTAGCAGCCTTTCGGAAGTTGCAAGGGCGGCAGTCTGGATGATTGACTGATATGGCCCTGTAATAATACTCAACATGGCTTAGCTGTGTTGATACTGCTACACGGCTGAAAGCAACGGGAAACTACAGCCGTAACTAACTCCCGAGGACATGCAGCTCTCTCTGTATGAATGATGTACTGATGATGGCTTCCTCCCAGGTAAAATATTCCGGAGGTAAACTAGTCCCCCATTCCCCGGGTGGGGACTACACGAGAGGGGGCGATCATCAGGAAGATGGATACTGACATTCTGCTAGTCGGAGCGTGGAATGTTAGAAGTTTGAATCGTTGTGGTAGATTAGCGAATCTGAAAAGGGAGATGGATAGACTAAAATTAGATGTAGTTGGTATAAGTGAAATGCGTTGGCAGGAAGAACAGGATTTCTGGTCAGGCAACTACCGAATTATCAACACGAAATCAAACCGAGGAAATGCAGGAGTTGGTTTAATAATGAATAAGAAAACAGGGCAGCGGGTAAGCTTCTATGACCAGCATAGTGAAAGAATTATTATCGTCAAGATAGACACCAAACCAATGCCCACCACAATAGTGCAGGTCTATATGCCTACTAGCTCAGCGGATGATGAGGAAATAGAAAGAACATATGAAGAGATAGAAGATTTAATACATTATGTAAAAGGTGACGAGAATCTAATTGTGATGGGAGACTGGAATGCAGTGGTAGGCCAAGGAAAAGAAGGTAATACAGGAGAAGAATTCGGATTGGGACCAAGGAATGAAAGAGGAAGTCGGAAGGTTGAATTCTGCACTGATCATAATTTAGTCCTTGCCAATACTTGGTTCAAACACCACAAACGACGGCTTTATACGTGGACAAGACCTGGAGACACTGGAAGGCATCAAATAGACTTCATTATGATTAGGCAGAGATTCAGAAACCAGGTGTTGGATTGCAAAACTTTCCCAGGAGCAGACGTGGACTCTGACCACAACTTGTTGGTCATGAAATACCATCTGAAGCTGAAGAAATTGAAGAAAGGAAAGAATGCAAAAATATGGGATCTAGACAAGTTGAAAGAAAATAGTGTGAGGGGTTGTTTCAAGGAACATGTTGCACAAGGGCTAAATGAAAAGTTTGAAGGAAACACAATAGAGGAAGAGTGGAGAGTCATGAAAAATGAAGTCAACAGGGCTGCTGAAGAATTGATAGGCAGAAAGAAACGATCATCTAAGAATCAGTGGATAACTCAGGAGATACTAGACTTGAAAATACGACGAACAAACAAGAATGCTAGAAATGAAGAGGGCAGAAACGAATACAGGCGATTAAAGAATGAAGTGGATAGAAAGTGCAAGGTAGCTAAGGAAGACTGGCTGAAGGAGAAGCGCAAGGATGTCGAAGGTTGTGTGATCCTAGGAAAGCTAGATGGTGCATACAAGAAAATCAAGGAAACCTTTGGAGAAAGGAAATCTAGGTGTATGAACATTAAGAGCTCAGATGGAAAGCCACTTCTAGGGAAAGAAGACAAAGCAGAAAGATGGCAGGAACATATCCAACAGTTGTATCAAGATGTACATAATTTGGTTCTGGAACAAGAAGAGGCTGTTGATGCTCATGAAATGGGAGACCCAATTTTGAGGTCAGAGTTTGACAGAGCTGTGAGCGACCTAAATAGGAACAAGGCACCTGGAATTGATGACATTCCCTCTGAATTACTGACTGCCTTAGGAGAAACCAGCATGGCAAGGTTATTCCATTTAGTGTGTAAGATGTATGAGACAGGAGAAGTCCCATCCGATTTTCGGCATTAGTTGTTATACCTATTCACAAGAAAGCCGGCGCTGACAGGTGTGAAAACTTTCGCACCATTAGTTTAGTATCTCATGCCTGCAAAATTGAACACGCATTGTTTACAGAAGAATGGAAAAACAAGATGAAGCTGAGTTGGGAGAAAGAAATGTAGGAACACGTGAAGCAATCCTGACTTTACGTCTGATCTTAGAGGATCGAATCAAGAAGGACAAGCCCACGTACATGGCATTCGTAGATCTAGAAAAGGCATTCGATAATTTTGATTGGACCAAGCTATTTAAGATTCCTAAGGTGATTGGGATCAGATACCGAGAGCGAAGAATTATCTACAATCTGTATAAAAACCAGTCTGCAGTGATTAGAACCGAGGGCTTTGAAAAAAATCAGCAATCCAGAAAGGAGTGAGGCAAGGCTCAAGTTTGTTCCCCTCCTTTTCAATGTTTACATAGAACAGGTAGGAAAGGAAATCAAAGAGGAATTTGGAAAAGGAATCACAATCCAAGGAGAGGAAATCTAAACCTTGAGATTTGCCGATGATATTGTTATTTTACAGTATCTGAGACTGCAGAAGATCTCGAGAAGCTGCTGAATGATATGGACGAAGTCTTGGGTAAGGAGTACCAGATGAAAATAAATAAGTCCAAAACATAAGTAATGGAGTGCAGTCGAACGAAGGCAGGTGATGCAGGAAATATTAAATCAGGAAATGAAGTCTTAAAGGAAGTAGATGAATGTTGTTACTTGGGTAGTAAAATAACTAACGATGGCAGAAGTAAGGAGGACATAAAATGCAGATTAGCACAAACAAGGAAGAGCTTTCTTAAGAAATGAAATTTGCTCACTTCGAACATTGATATAAGAATTAGAAAGATGTTTTTGAAGATTTTCGTTTGGAGCGTGGCATTGTATAGAAGTGAAACATGGACGGTAACTAGCTCAAAAAGAAAGAGAATAGAAGCTTTTGAAATGTGGTGTTACAGAAGAATGCTGAAGGTAAGATGGATAGATCGAATCACAAATTAAAAGATACTGAATCGAATTGACGAGAGGAGATCGATTTGGCTAAATTTGACGAGAAGAAGAGATAGAATGTGTAACCGTACGAATGTAAGATCCCCAAATTTTTAGGTCAGGAAATTTTCGTAATATTGAAGTCATGTAAATCATGTAATTGTTTTCACTTATATGTAAAAACATAAAATTAGAAGAAAAATTTGTAGTAGGGAATTTTGTATATATATGTAACTTTAATTTGTGTAAGTGTCTGCACATGGCATGGCAGTGAAGGTTGCTCAAGAATTGTGCAACCTGTAAAACAGTGGCTATATTGGGAAAGATGCCTGAAGTCAGTTGAATGTGTTGCAACAAAGTGGTTTGGAAACCCGGGGTACGGCAGGTAGTATAGGCTGAAGATTGGAGTGGATCAATGTGGATGTACGTGAGTGGACGTTCTATGTCACATTAGACACTCGATAGCCAATACGAGGGCTTTGTTTTAAGCGAGGTTGGGTTGACTGAGTGACGCGTGAAGATGTGCCTGTGAGAGTGTTGCTACCAGTAAACTTTTCAGGACGCTATAACCACGTGTAGCAGGCCTATATAAGTATGTACGCGTGTGCGGCAAGTCATTCTGATTCTGATTCTGATTCTGATGCTGATACTGTGTTGTTTCTCATTCGGGCCGGTGCGCGGGAGCTACGTATTTTGCGCAGTTTCCTATGCGATCTTCAACTGTTCGTGAGTATCTTTCACGGAGTGAACATGGTATAATCACAGATGCTAACGAGTTTCCGGCTTTGCGGTGGACGTTCTGTAAAAGACGTTACTAAGTGTTGCCTATACTACAATTCTTCTATGAGATAATGTACAGTGGTTGTGGTGGTGCATACTGAATCTACATTATAATTGTATGCCCTCGCGGACCAATTTTGTAGAACTTGAACAGCTCTACATTTCTTGAGAAAAGAATTCATCGTCGGCCGAGCATGCAGTTTCAGTTGGAGAAACGTGAGGCGTCACACTAACCTGTGCAGCAATCTGGAAGGATTCAAGACGTCGATGAAGAAGTGTGTAAATAAGGTTAGGGATGCTCTTCGTAAAGAAGGTTGCATCCGTACGTAGAGAAAGTCGTCGTACTTTTCTTTACCAGATTAGGATTTTCTTCTGTAACAGTAGAGTGCAGTGGGACCCTTACCTGAAGGTATGCTAAATGTATATAGTGAAAATAATTTTTGGTGGTTAGTAGATGTTTGTAATTTGCCTTTGTAAGCGGCAAACATGAGTAGGTCTCGTCGAGTAATGATTTTGTTGGTCGTAGTTGTTAGTAATTTGCCTTTGTAAACGGCAAACACGAGTTGGTCTCGTCAAGTATATTTTTTGTTGTTGGTGCTTTTAGTGGTTTGTATAATTGCACTTTTATAAACGGCAAGCACGAGATGGTCTCGTCAAGTTATGTTTTTGTTGTTGGTAGTTGTTTGAATTTGCCTTTTGTAAACGGCGAACATGAGTTGATTTCATCAAGTGATGATTATTGTGGTATTTTTTATATATATTTTTATTTATTTTGGGAGTAAAGTCATGGAATGAAACTTGCAGTAAATCTTTTATCAGTAGAGTATGGATGAAACTGGCATGCTACCCAAATTTAATTTCAGGTGTTAAACAGCAACAGGTAAGGTTATAAAGCAAGTCTGGAGCTTCGTCAGTCTGATGACCGTCGCCTTGGGAGAGAGAGTTGCTCGTTGCTCTACAGAGTTAATTATTCCTGCAATTGTTTTGCGGGTGGCGCCCAAATGTATTATTTATAATTATTTTAGTCACCGTTTATTCATTTGATAATTTCAATAGCTTGCAGAAGTTACAAATGATAGGACACATCTTAAGACACCCAGGACTTGTTCAGTTGGTTTTTGAAGGAAGTGTAGGTGGTAAGAACGGTAGGAGTAGACCAAGGTATGAATATGACAAACAGATTAGAGCAGATAAAGGATGCAGTAATTACGTAGAAATGAAAAGGCTAGCTCAGGATAGGGTGGCATGGAGGGCTGCATCAAACCAGTCTATGGACTGATAACTCAAAAACAACACATGGCAGTAGCTGAGTATTGTCGAATGCCATGAGTAATCCAGATCAAAAGTGTCGTATAATTCCTCAAAATTTGTACCATACTCGATCTTGAGTAGCATACGTTCCATGTGCCTTTTATTGCACATTTCTTGAGTTTTTCCACAACTTCCTTACGGTGAAAAAGGGCCTCTTGAACATACACTCTTGAATTGGAATTACCTTGAGATTTCCAGACATGTGCCATTTGTATTTCTCATATTGGATAAGTGTGAGTAATAGTTTAAAGTTCTCATACGTGTCCTTCAGGTTAAATGTATGAGAAATCGGAGCAGAAGGAAATTTTTTCCCGTTGTGGAAAAATACTTCTTTGAGACTAACTTTTCTATAATCTACAAACAAACATCACTGAAATCATGGCCTATAGACTCCATAACGGAGTCGATATCATTGCAAAAATCCATGTTGCTTTCCTTGGACAAATATTCAGGAAAAGCAGTATGGCGGTTACGAAAAATATTCACTTTCGTATCATGAGAAAGAATATTCCATCCCTTTAACCGCGACGCTGAAAGTTCAGCCTGTCTTACAGAGATGATGGGACAGGAAAGGGCTAGGAGTGGAAAGGAAGCGACCGTGGTCTTAATTAAAGTACAACCCCAGCCCGCATTTGCCTGGTGTAAAATGGGAAATCACGGAAAACCACCTTCAGGGCTGCCGAGAGTGAGGCTCGAATCCACTAACTCCCGAATGCAAGTTCACAGATGCGCACCCATAACCACAAGATCAACTTGTTTGGTACTCTCCCTCTGTGTCTTCTTCGAGTTCGCCTCGGTAGTCATCTTCAGCCACTGTCACATTCGCAGAAGGCAATTCTTTACTGTGACGTAGAGGCTTATAGCAGATTTTAAATAAGTATGTTGTACACTTTTCTTTGATTTCGAGGTCTTACCAACTATTTTTGTCAGACAGAAATAATAGTCTTTCGTGTGATCCGTTGGTTCCTTCCAAATCATGGGAATAGCAAACCGCATATGACGCGATCCTTTTAACCAGCATTTCAGGAGTGTAACACACGTCAAACAGCATATGTAGTGGGGGGAGGGGGGATTTCTTGACGGGTCACCAACCTTACACCCGAAATAAAGTTCGTAGCACTTTTATTTACAAGATGAGTAACGTTTCGTTTTTGCGACTTCAGGGTTAACTCTCCACAGAAAAGAAAAGAATGTGTTCTATTTACACAGGTACGAGGCATTTTGTCTTCCTAATTAGCACAAACACAAACCTTCACCGACCTAGAACAACAAGCAGTCACATGCAAGTCACTTCCCACGCTGTCAGAACTCTCAAAGCAGAGACGCAACTGGAAAAACAAACAACGCGATTCTACCTAATTCAGCATGAAACATTAACCATGTTGCCAACCCACTGTTTCTTGGTGGTGAATTTCTGATCTGAGGGTCATGTAAGGGAATTTTTTGTACATATTCCCAGTGTTTTTAAACAGTTACCCCTGCAAATTAAGCCACAGTAACATGATGGCAAGCATAATTGGCAGTCAGGGTCGGTTTTTCCCTCGAACTCAGCGACGGATCCCACCTCTACCGCCTCAAGGGCAGTGTCCTGGAGCTTCAGATCTGGGTCGGGGATAAAACTGGAGAGGAGGACAGGTAACTCGCCCAGGCGGCCTCACCTGCTATGCTGAACAGGGGCCTTGTGCGGGGATGGGAAATTTGGAAGGGACAGACAAGGAAGGGAGCGGCCGCGGCCTTAAGTTAGGTACCATCCCGGCATTTGCCTGGAGGAGAAGTGGGAAACCACGGAAAACTACTTCCAGGATGGCTGAGGAAGGAATCGAACCCCCTCTACTCACTTAACCTCCTGAGGCTGAGTGGACCCCGTTCCACCCCTCGTACCACTTTTCAAATTTCGTGGCAGAGCCGGGAATCGAACCCAGGCCATCGGGGGGTGGAAGCGAATCACACTAACCACTACACCACAGAGGCGGCATTACAGTCTCTATCATTGAATTACTACTGGCGCTAACGATTCCGTCTGCACTGCCGAGTACAAAGCCAAACATATCGTTTCACTAATCCCATATAGAAATAGGGGCCGGTAGTTTGGTTGTCTATAAACTGAGGGTTGCCTAAAACTAAAAAGACAAGGAGCTGATGGACCATTCTGCATGTGTATGTTATCGTGGTAAAAGACTAATAAATACTATGCCCATACTAGTCCGGCCGCGAGGTGTAGGGGGCAAAGCGTCTGCCTGTCACCTGATTCAATTCCCGGCCGAGTCAGGGGCTTTTCATTGTAATTATTAATGTCCCTGGCCTGGGGACTGGGTGTTTATGGAGTCCCTAATCTTCCTTTCCTTACACACGACATTCCACACTACCGTCATTCCAATTACACGCAGGTTCTTACAGTATGGTGCCAGTAGGGGCAAAAGATCCACACGGGTCAATGTCTATACTATGTCTACCTCTCAGTCCTGTTTCCTGATACGGGGTAGGGGATGTAGTGAAATCATATTATATGCCTGTTTATGCCAGGATGCCCTCAGTTGAGGACCTATGAAGATGTAATGAATGATGGTGAAGGAAACTGGGTACGGAGACGGAAGGAATTGGCAGTGGACTATGCATTTGCCCTGGGAGTGAAAATGAGAAGACACAGAAAACTATTACCAGGGTTTCGAACTCACTAGTCGCCCGAATGCAGAGCTTAGCTCCATAGCCTTAGTGCGCTAACCCGCACGGCCACTCCGCTTTGTTTAGAACTCTAGTATAATAAAATAAATACAGTACTTGAATAAAATAAACACTCTTAAGTAGAGCAGTCGATCGGAGGCTCGTCTCCTGTACACAGGATTGTGGAGCAGGATTCCGACACAGGGGCTAGGGGCTTTACGTCACACCGACACAGATAGGTCTTATGGCGACGATAGGATGGGAAAGGCCTAGGAGTTGGAAGGAAGCGGCCATGGCCTTAATTAAGGTACAGCCCCAGCATTTGCCTGGTGTAAAATGGGAAACCACGGAAAACAAACTTCAGGGCTCCCGACAGTGGTATTCGAACCCACTATCTCCTGGAAGCAAGCTCACAGCCATGCACCTCTAACCGCACGCCCATCTCGCCCGGTATCAGTCAGATACTCGAGAGATACTTTGTATTTACCATTAGACTTAGTCGTACGTTAAGGATCTACTTTTAAGACAGCGCAGCGTCTACTAAGACAGATAGTGGTTGAAGAATCACTAACCATATTCCGTTGAATATGTTGTATAAACTAGCAAATGTACCCCTGCTTCGCTACGGTATTCTACCTTGTATATGGATTTCTACGAATTGCATGTCTCTTAGCGATATCTGAGAGACAAAACGGGCAGGACACAATACGTTGTTTCCCCTGTAAGGTCGCGTTGGGGAATTTTGATGATAATGGCAGGCCATATTACCTATTGCAAATGACAATCGAGTTTAAGAATGTATACTAACGGCAGGCTTACATGCCAACTGCCATTCACAATAGAGATGGAGAGTTTTCCTAATGCCAGTCACAATCGAGTTGGAGAGATATGATTATAGTCAGGAAATGCAGTTCTACCTAACGTATAAGAAATCGAGATAGGACAAAAAATCACAGGACCAAAGTTGTAGATCTTCCCAAATTCAGCAGCGATTGTGATATCTGTTTTGTGATATGATTTTCCGCGAAACGAAGGTCTGCACCGTCATTAAAATTGCCTCCATATTTTGATATTTTCCGGAGCCAAAATGTTATACATTTGAACACCTTCGAATTTTTCATCAAAGGAATGAGTGCCCAGGTTTCAAGATTAGCACTAGCATGCATACAGAGAAATTAAGGAAGAAAGTAATACGGTTAAGAATATGGCCATTAATATGATTATGATTATGATATGATAATGATTATAACTGAGGACAGCTGCAAGGCACAAATATGTAAATACTAAGTAGTTATTTTGAAAATGAAAATTTCTTCACTAAATTGTGATGATATGAGTTACAGATTTAAGAAAGCAGTAACGGGAGAGAAACCTAGGCGCATAGAATCTTAGTTAAACAGATAAGAAGATGACTTATGGTGTTATTACTTAAACCTAAAGAGGAGGGGAAGAGGCGATAAATAAAAGCAGAAAACGGAAGTAAGAGATAAATACAGTACATACTATAGCAAAAACCAGAAAAATTCTTACAGTTTGAAATAATCGCCTACAATCCGCGAGACTCTTAAAATATTAACAGCCACGATTAGTGTTATTCGAAGACGATTGTAACCTCCAACGGTATTCCGCAAATGTCCCACAGAATGGCCGATTGACGTCTCTCTCGCCAAGGAACAACCACGAGTTTACAGGAATTATGACTAAAATTGCATTACATTACATCCCTGCTGTCAAGCAGCCAGAGACCTTGCCATGGCAATCCGTAGATTCGTAGTCGGTCTGTCCGTTACTCAATTCAGAGCACAAAACCCGCAGAAAATCAATTTTCTCCGTCATTTGAAGAGTAAGCGAAATTATGTATATAAATGAAGGGACGTTTCACTTATAGCCTACGGATTTTACAGAAAATCAGTAATATAAGAGAAATGGAAGAAAACCGTTCGGGGTTTCTTATAAACCCTCAAGCCTGCTCAGAGATTCTTAAATCATATGCATATACAAACCTTCCCCTCGACGAGAAGACTCTAAATATGAAGTTTGATTGAGATCCATCCTGCTGTTTCACCGTGATGGTGGTACAGACAGACAAGTAAACAGAGAGCCACGAAAGCTTAAAACCACTGATACGGTTTTGAGTTGACCTAAATCGGATAAATATCTGAAAAATTGTCAAAGGAAACAAAATTACAGACAACGAACCCCAAATATCGTTATTTATATAGATAAGCATGGGCACATTTATATGTGGAGAGCTTCATTTCGAGATTTACTGCTTTTAAACGGTACGTCATATCGACAAACAGATTCCACCATCAGACGCCTATTTTAGTGTTCTACATGGTTGCTCCTACGACATTTTCTAGTATCTCCTATATTTATGGGTTATAATGAGTTGGTAGCATTGAATGGGGTGAGATTTGGGTACAGTTACCACACGTGACTTTATTTTTCGGATAGTTATGTGGCAGTTGGAATCATAAAATTTGGTTAAAATATGATCATTGGTCGTATCAATGTGCGTACCGAATTTGATGATTCTATCTTCTCTATAAGTGTGTCAAACGATAATATATACATGCAAAAATAAAAAAAAATAACTTAAAATGCAGCTCTATCTAATGTATAAGGGCCGAAGATACGACAAAAAGTTATAGAATCAAAGTTGTAGATATCACCAAATTGAACAGCGATTGTACTATCTGTTTTGTGATACGACTTACCACTTAGCCACCAATTACACCGAAACGAAGGTGTGCACTGTCATTAAAACTGCCTCCATACTTCGATACATTCGAAGCCAAAATGTTACACATTTGAACAGCTTGGAATTTATCCTCAAAGGATAGAGTATCCGGGTTTCAGGATTAGCACTCGAACACATACGGAGAAGTTAAGGAAGAAAATAATACAGTTAAGAAAGTCGACATCAATTTAGGATAATAACTGACGACAGCCGAATGGTACAAATACTGTATGTAAATACCGAGGGGTTGCATTGGAAAATGAAAAGTCCCTCACTGTGTTGATATGAGTATGGTATTTAAGAAAGCGGTAACAGGGGAGAAATTTAGGCGCAGGGATTCTTCTGTGGACACATAAGAATAGGTCATATTGTGTTATTACTTAAACCTAAAGAGTCAAGGAAGAGACAGAAAATAAAGCAGAAAACAAAAGTACAGTAGAAGATAAATTCAGTAAAAATTATAGCAAATGCCACAAAACACCCCACGGTGTGAAATAATTGGCTACACTCCCTGTAATGTTCAAATATTAACAGCCCCCCCCCCCCCTTAGTGCTATCGAAAATGGCATTACATTACTTCCCTGCTCGCAAGCAGCCAAGAGAACATGCTACGGTCACCAATAGTATCGTTGTCGGTCTGTCGGTCATTCAATGCAGAGCATAAAATCCGCAGAAAATAGTAATTTTCTCCGTCATTTCAAGAGGAAGCCAAAATTATGTACATAAATAAAGTTCGTTAAAATGAAGGGTTGTTTCAGACATAGTCCACAGAATCTACACAAAATCAATAGTATGAGAGAAAATTGAAGAACTGTTCTGGTTGTCCTATAAACCCCCAGTCTACTCGGTAATTCCTAAATCGTATGCATGTCTAATACTTCCGCTGGATGAACATACTTTAAATATGATGTTTGAGCCAGATCTATCCAGCCGTTTCGCCGTGATGTTGGAACAGACAAACAAACAAACACACACGAAAACTAAATAAAAAAAAGCATTGATATTGTCTTTAGTTGACCTAAACGGATAAATATCTGAAAAATTGGCAAAACAAACGAAATTACATACAGCGGACCCCTACAACTTTATTTAAATAATTAAATATATACCCGCCTCTGCAGTGTAGTGGTTAATGTGATTAGCTGTTACCCCCGAAGGACCGGGTTCAATTCCAGGGTCTGCCACGTTTACCCTGGAGGGTAAACGGATTAAGAAAGAAAGAAAGAGAATAAATTGTAGAAATGTTTATTATTTCTTAAAAAGTCAACCCGCCATGTATCACATTTAGGATGTTTGCCTATGCGGTCAATAGCAAGGCGAAACCCATTTCATTAGCATGGCATTTTAACAACAGAAAACGTAAATTTCAACCTGATTCCACATACTGTAGTTAACATAATATGTTAATCAATACGTTCATAGCGTTACTTTTCTAAGCAAACCAATTTATTTTACATGAACAAGTTACGTATATTATGAGCGCACTCTACATAAATTAATAAATAACATATTACTTCACTTGAAGGAAACTTCCAAGGAAGGATATCAGGTTTCTGTCTTTTTTTTAATGATCTGCAGATAAAGTCGACAACAGCGTGGAAAGTAGCTTAGAGTACTTTCGAGATATTGAGTTTTATCTACATCAGAAAGGTATGAGTTATTTTCAATAACGTTTCTGCGTTTCAAATGTTAAATCTGATGTTTTCCATTTCATAAAGGTTCCGCTTGTAGTTCTTTGATATGGGCAGTGTATCATCAGGCATTACTTCTGTCAGCAGCGGGAACCAGTGGACTAGTGTTGATCTTTTTCTGCCAGCAATTATCGCAAGATAATATGCAGTTGAGTGTCTAGACCAGGGCCTCTCAAACGCCCAAAATCTCACGCGAGCAGATAGAGGCGCAAGAGCTCCGTGCACTGTGCATCGCTGCCGCTCGGCATGGCTCGGATCAACGCTTCGTCTCTGGGCTACTCGGCTAAGCTCGGCTCAACTCGCCTATACTCGGCTCAAGTCAGCCCGAATTTGGAGCGCTACGGCGCAAGTGGGGCAGAGGGAGACAGGCGGAGCGAGCGAGACAGGCGTGAGGAAAGAGAGAGTAAGCGCTATTGCTCCAAATCGAGGAGTGGGGGGTCTGCACTCTGGTCAACCAAGCCAAGTCGTCTTTTGCACCGTGCACAGTGCATGCACCACGCGCATGCACCCTGAGAGGCCCTGGTCTAGACTATCCTTCCGTGCCGGCTCTCATAAATCAAGTTAATGCTGTTCATGAGCTTAGAGAATGGCATGTCTAGCATAAGAAAACGAATATTTTGCTCATATCAGTGTATTTTAGTTTAACCAAGGAGAAAGGTGTCGGTAGACACTGAAAAGATTCGTGCAGTTTCTGATGAGAACATTGGGAGCATCCGTGGCTCAGGCGACAGCGCACCGACCTCTCATTATTGACTTCTATGGTTCAAATCCCGATCACTCCCTGTGAGATTTGTGATGGACAAAGCGAAGGTGGGACAAGCTCTTCTCCTGGTACTCCGGTTTTCCCTGTCATTTTTATTTCCAGCAACACTCTCCGATATCATTTCATTTCATCTGTCAGTCATACCTTTGCTGGCGAGATGTAGTGTTTACAGTGCACTATGTCTTCTGGTATGGGCTAGAAAAAATGTGTTACTTTCATTGACCTGTCTCAGTCTCATCCTTGGCTTTGACAATATGATAATGACTGACGTATGAGCGATGCTAGTAATACCATTCCTTATGTAGCCAGTCCCTGTTATGAATGGTGTGAAAATATCACGCATAGGGTCAGTTGGTGCATGCATTTCATTTGGCTTGGCAGACTAATATGTAATAGCAACTTCTGGCTCCGTGAGGATAGCAACGGGAAACTACCTCACTACTCATTTCCCTAGTATGCCTCTTCAGTGACGCCTAGGCTATCTGTGACAGCCTTTGGCGGAACTGTGGAGGATCAAACCAGCCTTCGGGCTGAATACTCAATACACAATACCCAACACACTGTCAGTCATTAATCATTGCCCCAGAGGAATACGACAGGCTTCGACAGCCGGCACAATTCCTACCCTCGCCGCGAGATGGAGGTTTCATTCATTCCATTCCTGACCCAGTTCAAATGACTGAAAACAGGCTGTGGGTTTTCATTTTTATCGTGAGAACGTCGCTGGGGAAGAAAGCCCAGAACAGGGGCCTCATGGGGATGGGAAGATTGGAAGGGGGTAAACAAGGAAATGAAGCGGCCGTGGCCTTAAGTTAGGTACCATCCCGGCATTCGCCTGGAGAAGAAGCGGGCAACCACAGAAAACCACTTCGAGGATGGCTGAAGTGGGAATCTAACCCCCCCCCCCCCCTACTCAATTGACCTCCCGACGCTGAGTTGGACCTCGTTCCAGTCTTCGTACCACTTTTGAAATTTCGTGGCAGAGCCGGGAATCGAACGCGGGCCTCCGGAGGTTGCAACTAGTCACATTAACCACTACACCACAGAGGCGGATACAGTATTGATATTGGTGTGATTTCTGTACAAGATGTAATGCCCATTAAATAAGTGCCTACTGTGCACTGTGAGAAAGTTCTCTACGCAAGAACAAATGTGTGTTAGTGTTGATGAACTAATGTACGTACGTATGTGATTAGTTTCATTATTGTATCTTCTACCACACAAAACCATTAAATCTACTGCTTGTTTATCTAAGGGAAGTATGTGTTTATGGTTTTTATTTTATTTTTAACCACCTTTATGAACCGGAATCCTGTATACGGCGGGGGAAAATTGTGGTCCCTTGCGTTTCTGCCGAGGAAAGTTTTCACTGTACATAAAGACTGTATAAATCTTGAACTGTCAGTGCAGAGAGATCTTCCCACTCCAAATCTCAACATGCTAAGAAGGAATCACTCAGCTCAGTGTACAGAGCTACGCACACATGCTGTATAAACTGAGGCTCACAAATAAGTCAAAAAGCCGGGGTATACAATAGAACGGCATTTCCCTTCGTCTTGATAACGCCCGCCCCTACACTACCAACTCTGTGAGGAATACGCTGCCGAGATTTGGGTTGGGAACTCTTCAACAACTTGCCTAGTGGGGTTGCCGTGTTTTTTAAATGCCAATAAGGAACAGTTCATCTCTTCACGATATAACGACATTTGCTCAAGAAAACACTGATATATAATTTACCAGACTATAATTTCATTGTAGGCACAAACTCTTTTACAGTATTTTGCTGTTTCATTTTCTACATTAAAGTTTAAACCCCATATTTTTCTTCACTTTTAGACTTTTTCAATAATGCTGAATCTTCCTTAAACAGTCCTGAAATTTCTGACAATTATCATCAAAATTACGTGACTTGAATTTCTAACTTTTAACAGAGTTACTGAACATCCATTCCTTTCATCATTCCATTTGTTTTAAAGAACTGAAAAAACTATACTAGCATACTCATTAAAACATTAGTATATTTGGAACTTTAGAGAAAAAAATCATCCATTTTGAGTTCATATTCAACTCTGATCACTATCAGCATCAGTACAGGTTTTTTTTTTTTCAAAATCTTCCTCCACTTGGAGGCTGTCAAAGACAAAGAATACACAAACAATTTCATTCAAAAATAAAAATAAGTAAATCATGTCTCAGTCTGGCGAGTATAAGTGGTGTCTGAGTATCGAAAGAGAACCCCTGATTGCTTTCAGCCCCCAGTCGATGAACTCCTTGGTACTGATGTTAAAGGTCTTCATCAGTTCTATCGTCTTCTTACAGACTGACCCTCTCGCACCGATTATGAGACCCCTCACTTCTATGTCGTCCATTTCGTATTTATTCTTACAATACGGCACTGTGGTCAGGTAGACAGACTTCTTTTCTCGATCCACTTCCTACTGCAGCTTCAGCATCACGTAATTGAATGTTATGGGAAGTCGGTTTTCCATAAAATACATCAAAATTAAAATCCGGGCAAATTTAAGTAAATTTGAGACAACTAATAATTTCAAACCCATTCAAAACCAGAAAATATAACATCTTTCAGATGTAAATCCTTTGGTTTATTAGAAGTCATACACTTTATCCAGATAATTTATTGAAGCATTGTAAAAGCTCTTTAGGTCAGATTTCACTTCATTCATTCTGAAGGTTTAAAGGGTGTAGATCTATTAATGAATTCTCCATCGGAAAAATTATCATCTTTTCTACAAATCAACTTTGACATTAATTCTGACAACAATGGTAACTTTACTTTTTTCGAACTTCATTAAAACTACTGTAAATAGATCATTTTTACCATGGCAGAAGTAAGTTGTTTAAATATTGGGAAAAGGCGTCCCGTATGCTGTTAAAACGGGACAGTACTTCAGACCCTCAAATAAGGGAACTCCCTTATAATTCGAGACACGTGACAACCCTACACCCTACAGCCCAGTTTTCTCCCAATGCAATTTTCACATCTTTGGGGAGACGAAGAAAGATATTCTTGGAGATCGGTTTGCATCGAGCGACGACGTGTGTGACTGGGTACAGATGTGATTCCGTCAACAGCCCACCAGCTTTTCCAAGAATGGGACTGACCATCTCATCATCACCATCTCTTAACAGTTCCGGTGATTGTTTTTCAATTACGAAATATTTTATTGTGTTCTTTGGTTGGTGACCTGTTTTCTTTGACTGTCCCTTACAGTAACGGTAATAGTTTTAAGGAAAAGCACAACTAAGTACCATTCCCTATTAACTCTAAAATGAAAGGAACTGAAGAATGACAGAATTTGTCAAAGAAGGGAGGAGGCAGAAAGAGCGTGAAGATTAAACATTCCCTAGGTCTCGCAATCCTTTAAACCATTGAGGTCGAAAAGATCAACGGCCAAACACAGCTAGGGGCACTAAGGTTGCCAACCTACACTCCAAGCTGAGATCCCCTAGGAGTCATCCCGTTTAGTCTGAACTTTTGAGCGTGGGTTGGCGACCACGGGGCCCTTAGCTGAGTCCTAGCATTGCTTCCACTTACTTGTGCTAGGCTCCTCACTTTCATCTATCCTATCCGACCTCCCTTGGTCAACTCTTGTTCTTTTCCGACCCCGACGCTATTAGGTTTGCGAGGGCTAGGGAGTCTTTCATTTTCACGCCCTTCGCGGCCCTTGTCTTCCTTTGGCCGATACCTTCATTTTTCGAAGTGTCGGACCCCTTCCATTTTCTCTCTGATTAGTGTTATATAGAGGATGGTTGCCTAGTAGTACTTCCTCTTAAAACAATAATCACCACCATTAGTCACCTGTTTATGACAGTCAGTGGATACCGTGGAGAGATATCCTACTTATTACCCACAGCAAGTTCCGTATTGTCCATTTATGACCCCAGGTAGAACTTCTACACCAACCTAATGACAACTATTGTGCATTTATTATAGAGAATACATTAGCATACTGATTGAATTAATGTAGGCTATCTCTCCGATAAAACCTTGCTTACCTTGAAACATATGAACTGAATGAACTCTTCTTGTAATTTTCCAGTCGGTAGTAATATTCCACGACGGAATTTCTTCGAATAGTTGAAGTATAACCTGCTCTTGGTATTTGTACATTCTACTAACCTGCTACTAACATACGAAAGTCGTCTCCTTCATACTACGGAGTGAACTAGGGTGAATAAGGGACGAGTTTATTATTATTATTATTATTATTATTATTATTATTATTATTATTATTATTATTATTATTATTATTATTATTATTATTATAGTTTAAATTAATTTTGTTGGATAGAGACTAAATGTGTCGCAAGGGTTATTTAACATGATATGAAATGGCGTATGGCTTTTAGTGCCGGGAGTGTCCAAGGACAAGTTCGGCTCGCCAGATGCAGGTATTTCGATTTGAAATCCGTAGGCGACCTGAGCATCGTATATAACATGATGATATCGTACGACATGGAGTGGAGTGCCGAATAGACTTTTATTCCACCCTTCAAAAATCCGACTACTTCTGCCTGGCCCCAACCCGCGAACTTTGGATTCGGAGGCCGAGATTGTATCACAAATCCACAAAAGGAGATAGTGACGAGACAATGTTCAAGAAGTCTTATGAAAAAGAAGAATAAAAACAAGTCATAAATTGATAGCAGACTTATCAAGAGTTCTCTCTTTCACAAACCAAAATCCGTTAACTCATAAGAATTGCGTTCGTATTTCTTGAAGTAATTAATTTAATGTAATGGCGTATTGCCTCTGGAGAGGCCTGGCACAGGTCTTTCGAGCTGAAGCCTATAGGCGCATTTCTGAAGATGGAGTCCTACTTCTGATGGTCTAATGTTGAAGACGGCGCATACCCAGCCCCCGAGCTACTGGAATTAACCAATTAAAGTTTAAAACCCCTTGAATCAAAGGCCAGCGCCCTAACTCTTTAGCTATGGAGACGGACCCTTGAAGTAATAATTGTATAGAATTTTGGCATTCCTTTTAACAGTCACTAAAGCAGCCACCAGGCAAGCTGGCAATGTGATCAAAGGCGCACAACTGTGAGCTTGCATTCGAGAGATAATGGGTTCGAACCCACAGTCGGCAGACCTGAAGGTGGTATTCTATGGTTTTCTGTGGTTTCCCATTTTCACACCAAGCAAATGTTGGGAGTGTACCTTAATTAAGGTCACCATAGCTTCCTTACCACTTCTAGCTCTTTCCTATCCCATCGTCGCCATAAGACCTATCTGTGTCGGTGCGAGTCCGAGGGGAAAACTAACCCTGGAAGGCGAACGCATTAAGAAAGCGTACCGCACACTCTAGGAACTCAGTCTTCCCGACGAACATAACTGAATCATTGACAATGTAGTTTTTAACACATTTTCTACACAGTATTCACTGCGCTTCGACCATTCGGTCGTATCTGGGTCTCAACATTTTCAAACGATCTTCCCCAAGATTGTGCAACATACAGCTGGCCCTGACTGAATACTGGTTGGGGCAAGTTGACACGCACTTTTTCAAGAGTTTGTCCCTGCGTTTTGTTGATGGTCATACCGAGGGTTTGTAGACTTGATACCTTCCCGTCTGTGCGTACGTCGAGGTTTTCTATTAGCAGCATGTAAGTTATCTAGGAAAGTTCTTCCATCTGGTTAGTATATTTAAAAGCTGGGGAAGGACAGAAAATCAAGAAAATCAGCATCCGCATCCATTAGTTACAAGTAATTTTCCACTACTGGAACATCAAAGTTAATTTGCGTCAAGTGGGACACTGTCTAGGACGGAGGAAAAAGATGATTGAAGAGTTGCATCTACTGCCCTCTCTTACGCCATTCAGGTGGTCATTTCCATATCCGGGCGTCTCACAAAGGAACTGTGCATATTATTTCAGGAAGCGGGTAGTAAATTCAATAAACGTGTTTCTGACAAACTACAACGTAATAGAAAATATAGAAAATTACTGTAGCACCAGTAGTAAGATGTCAACAGCTCCTACTGTCCTGGATGCGTAAAGTACTGGAATAGGAACTGGTAGAACCGGTACTAGTTGTCCGCCAGGGCCTTCGCACACAAGTATGCAAATTTTTTTTTTGCTAGGGGCTTTACGTCGCACCGACACAGATAGGTCTTATGACGACGATGGGATAGGAAAGGCATAGGAGTTGGAAGGAAGCGGCCGTGGCCTTAATTAAGGTACAGCCCCAGCATTTGCCTGGTGTGAAAATGGGAAACCACGGAAAACCATTTTCAGGGCTGCCGATAGTGGGATTCGAACCTACTATGCAAATTTTGATACAAAATTCATACCGCCTAAAACCACAAAGCACTTTCAGATTCTTGAAGTCTATCCTTTCGCCAGTACAAAGTACTGTATTTGCGCGACGCATGAATGAGTACATTCGTCATGGTGGAGTGACTGTCGTAAACCTGCATGATAGGATCTTGATTTTCAAGTTGCATTCGTTTGTATGTAACCTGTTGAGTACACCGCAGTGCCAGCTTATGCTTCGCTCTGCGTGGAAGAAGTTTGGATAAGTGTCACAGGACACTCCATTTCCGTTATGTAAGTTTTGCTGTTCTTGATACATGCAGCACTCCTGACTGTGATTCTATTATTTGCTCGTGGTGCGAGATGCAGCCTTCTTTGCAGCACTGCCTTCTCACACTACATTACGACGGTGAAGAGTGAAATGTGCATATGACATTTGTAAGATCTTGTAAGCAATCTCAACATTTATGTCTCATACTACACAGGTATGGTGTGTTTGGCACGTTATAGCAACAGCCATTACAGTCGTACACCCTACTTTTGTAAGTCTTATTTTAGGGGTTGTGGTTGATTGCCAAATGCCGCACTTCAGACCAGTTACTTTGGTCTATTTTTTGTTCCCCTTAGGAGGTTTCGTGACGATTGTCGTCGGGAGGTCTGAAGCTTCCCTTGTGAGTGAAAATTGCTCAACCGAGTGAAGCGAACTTCTCACGTTGATTCTTTCTTAGGGGTTTAAAACGTTCGATTCACTAAATCCAACACGGAATAAAGAAAGTGAAGGATATAGATACCCAAAGCTCCCTATGGTGTCCACCAAGTAGTAATGAAATAAATTTGTCGTCTGTCCATCGTACGTAAGACAAATGAATACATACCGATGGCAGGTAGGATGTCATATTGTTGCATATTTCTCATTGCCACCTATGCAACTGAGGCCTGGACAATCAAACAGGAAGACAAGAGAAAAATAGAGAGCTTCGAAATTTGGATTTACCAACGCATTCTCCGAATTTCTTGGAATGAACACCGAACTAATACGTCCTGCTGGAAGAACTAGAGCGGTACTTACAAGTTAGGACACAACAAGAACAGGCATCCTGGAGAAGCTTGTGGTGGAGAGAAAGAGACCCCCGACGAACACACCTAATTAGGTGGGTGGTCCAGCTGCAGCCCCCGGTGGGAAAATCTCTCCACGAGCCTATCCTAATGGTGACCCGACCGCCAGACGTATAGAAAGCAAATCAGGACAGCAAAAACGTGAACGCCGTCAAACATTCTCAAAGCTGAACAGCTGACAATGATAATGTCACATAAATCGTGCAAAGATACATTAGCTATCACAGAAGTGAGCATAGTTGATCTACAGTGCATGGCGTGTACAGATGCAAATTGACTCAACAACTTTTAGTCTCAACTATGAAGTTTTACTGAGGAGTGGAAAGGGGCATGCTGCGGTTTCCTCCTTCAGTTCAGTGGAATTCACGTACCGGTACGGTAATTACGTGTTGTGGTAATTATTCCACCCCAGTGAATGCGCCAGAGCACACCAATTCGCCCATTAATGGCTTTGGCCTTCGAAGACGACTGTTGCAGCCTATCTAAATGGCCTTCAGATATTGGAGTACCATATGGTCAGCGTGTCAACATCCTCAATCCTGTTTGGCTTTATTGACCTGGTTCACTCCCTCTCGTATCAGCAAGCTTTTCATTTGGTAAACCCAGGAATAGAACGAGGAGCTTCTGGGCTATTTCACGGGACCGTCTAATTCACGATTAACCTGAAGGAATTCCCAACTTTCTGCGGCAGAATAGTGAAGTCCTGGATTTGCTCGATGGTGTAGCGTAGAAGTTTCCAACTGGCGGCCCGCGAAATTTTCGAAAAAATATTTTTTAGGAATGAAGAAAATTTACGAAAAATATTTCGAAGCTCGTTCAAAAATGTATTCTTTTCTTTTTCACAATTGGCTTTAGGTCGCACCGACACAGACAGGTCTTGTGGCGACGATGGGATAGGAAAGGGAGAGGAATTGAGGAAAGCGCCCGTGATCTTAATTAAGGTACAGCCCCAGCATTTGCCTGGTGTGAAAATGGAAAAAACGTTTAAATGTATTAATTTTGATATCCATTACAGACTCGAATAAGAATTAAGTCATTCTTTAATATTATTTCCTGTTTTTATGTATTCACATGATCTGAATGGAGTATATTTGATTGATTCATTTTGCATTTAAAACCAAAATTTAGGGGAATATGAGACCTCACAAATGTTAGTGTTCGGTCTTAACCATTATACAATGGCTATGGGATCCATTCCAAATCTTGAACACATTATCTGTCTCAGCCATGGAAATTTTGTGTGACCAAGCATATAATGAATACTAAAAATTTATTTTATGTCCATTGGTGTAGAAGGCGGCTTCAGTTCTTCATTATTCTCTTGCTGGTAGTATTAGCTGGTACGCAGTGCTACACTTCCGAATACATTTTCAGAAAAGTACTCTTGGAAATACATTGCTCTTGTTTTAGGCTCTTATAACTGAATGCCAGTGTTCTCTTTGGATATGGAGCAGTTAATATAACTGATTACATTATTTTTAAACTGCTGTCCAGCGAAAAATACTCAAACTTAAAGTAATTTGGACAAAACATGACTTCAGTGTTTGGGAGCACGTACATACGTGAAGGTGCTTTGTTTTATTTCTATGAAATTCATTTTAAATCTATGGACTGATGACTCAAAAAAGAAATGAATCTCAACTTGTATAACTGTCCTACCACTCTGCAGAAAGAAGTTCAAATTCCGATGACTATAAGGTGGAATTATAATAAGAGAAATCACATGGTGGCAACTGGTCTTGAGCCAGAATAGTTGCGACGACCCAAGGTTGTAATTTCCACGTGACTGCTGATATCGTTATCATAGGCATAACACCTTCGGCTTTACGTGCAATGCCTGTGGATATCGCGAAGAACGAACCCACTGGAAAGTGGACAATTTTAAACATGTGTTTCCGAATATGGGTTCAATATATTCCTGGAGAACACAATCTGACATTTCATGTTGTACCAACAATAAAACTTAGTGGAAATAGTAGTACAATGTGAGGAGTGTTTGGTCCTCTTGTAGTAATGCACAGACACCTAAATTTGGAGTATGCAAGGACATTTGGGATCAATTCTGCACTGTCTATCGTAGAAGATCCGTTTCATTCTTTTTTCTTGCAATTTGTTTTACGTCGCACAGATAGGTCTTATGGCGACGATGGGATAGGAATGGGAAGGAAGCGGCCGTGGCCTTAATTAAGGTACAGCTCCAGCATTGCCTGGGGTGGAAATGGTAAACCACGGAAAACCATCTTCAGGGCTACCAACAGTAGGGTTCGAACCCATTATCTCCCTGATGCAAGCTCACAGCTGCGCCCCCCTTACCGCACGGCCAACTCGCCCTGTAAGATCCGTTTCATGATGACTATTGCCTGTATCATCATGACAGAGCTCCCTAGCACAAGACAAACTGCGTGGGCGGTAAGATTTTAGGAATAGACTGGCCAGCGCAGAACCCTGATCCGAATCCTATAGAATACTTTGATAAGAATTACAACTTCGGCTTTGCTCGAGACCGCACAAACATCACATTGTGAACTGCTCTGGCTATAGGTCTTCAGGGAAGTTCCGAATCCTGATACCAAGTCTCCGGAACAGAATTAGAAAAGTCAAAGACAAAAGGCATGTCGATGTCCAGACGCGTTTGATGATAGTGTATATTTTAGGACAGTTCAAGTTCACTCATTCTCTTTGATAATATTAGGGCCTATCTTTTAAGATCGTTCATACCTACTATAGACATGATAGATAGATAGATAGATAGATAGATAGATAGATAGATAGATAGATAGATAGATAGATAGATAGATAGATAGATTCAGTTACCACCAACAGGTTATTTTCCCTATTATATATGATTCGCCGGCCCCGTGGTGTAGGGTAGCGTGCCTGCCTCTCGCCCGGAGGCCCCGGGTTCGATTCCCGGCCAGGTTACGGATTCTTCTCTCGACCTGAGGGCTGGTTCGAGGTCCACTCAGCCTACGATATTAGACGGTGAGATGGCGGCCGCGATCTCTAAAGCCCAGAATAACGACCGAGAGGATGCGTCGTGCTGACCGCACGGCCCCTCGCAATCTGCAGGCCTTCGGGCTGAGCAGCGGTCGCTGGGGGGGGGGGGAGTTTATAGATGATTCAGTAAAACAGTATACACAAAAAATACACCTAAAATAATAACCAAATTTAAACTAAACCTAGAAACATGTATATATACATATTTACGCCACCTTAAATAAATAAAGAATTAAATAAATAAATAAAATAAAAATGAATCTCCTAAAATAATATTTATGATTAAACTACATCTAGAGACATACACATATTTATATATTTTACAGAGAGTACCGGTGCCTTACATTCATGAGGTCGTTAAGGCACGTCTAATTTTAGACGGGGGTGAGTGAAAACAGTCCCACTGATTCGCCCACCTCATTAAGTGACATGAATATCGGAAATCCAAGCAGTTCCTTAGACAACGCTCGCCGTCTATGAGTCTATCGTCAACACATTCATACGAAGATGAGCTCACAACTAGGCTGAAGAGGGATATTTTGAATAATTTAAACATTATCATCATTTTTGAAAAGTAATATATTAATTCTTCTGATGGAATTGTTGGATGATACTCGCATGTTTAAGCAAAATGTACCCAATTTATGAAACAAAAATGTATAAATATAGAGACGTAATGCCACTATCCGATTTAACACTCCAATTATTATAACAAGAGAGTTTTATTGGGTAATTTGAATAACACTGAAAATGAACAATTACAATAAGAACACATTCTGTATTATCAGTTCTTCTTCACATGCTAAATTTGAGTTCATGTTGAGCAGGATAATCACAAATAATTCAAATTATACATGATTGTTCCATAACATAATTTCAAGCACAAGGGGATTAAAATTTAATGTCGTATGACCTATCTATTCTTTCATTCAGATCGAACGTATCACTCGTGATATCTTGATCTGCAGCACTGGCAACGAATCCAGCCTCCATTTCTTACAGATAACTTTGAATAACAGCTCAGATTAAAAATGTACTAATGCTGTCACTGTCTGCACATTCATTCGTAAGTTGTTCTTGGTCATTTGGAGGTGGCATTTTCATTGATTGCTGTTTCATAACTCACGCTTTCTCGATGACCTCCTCTTTATCACTCTTTGATATTTGAGTTTTCTTGGCCATTATTCGAATCGGGGAAAGATTTGCTTGTGCTCAGTCGACGGTTTATCCTAACAGTGGCGATATTTTTAGGTGAAATCGAATGACAAGGTTTGTTCTTGGCCCGGGTAGGAGTTTTTAGGACTAGGAAGGATCTGTTGGACTGCTGCAGTAAGACGAACAACGTTAAGCTCTTCCGTTGTTGAGTGAAGTCGAGAAATATATTTGCCATTTAGTACTGGAATTCGCATTGCACTGCTCTTTCTCACAATTTGGTGAGTTTGCAGACACGATATGTGATGTGTAGACTTGGCCTAGTTTCACGGATGAATGCCTTTCCTAACGCCATCCCTAAATGGAGGTGTACGTACTCCTTTCCCATTAAGTTTGTTGTGTATAACTGGGGTTTCCCGAAAAATTAAAAGTTAATTACACGCGGCTAAAATCTCCGAATAGGGAATCGAAACCAGGGCTCTCTGAGTCAAGGCCATACGCGGACCGTTTAGAAATCAAGACATCATCATCATCATCACAATCATTTTATCACCTTCCTTCCTTCCTTCCTTCCTTCCTTCCTTCCTTCCTTCCTTCCTTCCTTCCTTCCTTCCTTATCGGTATAATTGAACCAAGTTCTCGACAAAAGAGCGAAAGGTTTCTTATTCTTCCACCTACTTGTGCCAGGTTCCCCGCTTTCAACTTTTATATCCAACCTCCGCTGTTAACCCTTGTTCTCTTCCGACCCCGGCGATATTAGGTTGCGAGGCGTAGGAAGTTTTCCATCTTCATGTCATCTTCATCGTAAAATTTTAAAATGTAAATGTTCGACATTGTTATAGGATAGTTGCCCAGTTGTACTTCATCTGAAAACAATAATCACCACCGCCACAACCATCACATCGCTAATACGCATGATGGGTGGTAAAACTGACCAACTTATTATGTTACTTTGTTGTTGAATGTTGTTCTGTGTTTTATATTTGTAGAAAGTTCGAACTGGTTCTGGCGGTGCCTTTGAAGTAACATTCTTTATGAAGAACTGACTAACTCATTTGCCAATGACAGAGCAAGGGGGAAGCAGCTGAGGCCCTGCTGTTCTGTTTTCTGACAACATCTTTGAATGAGCTCAAGTAAATATTTGTAATAATTAGTGTTCATAACGTCTATTTTGTATAGGAACAAAACACATTCATTGACACGATATCTAACACTGATGTCAAGGAAATATATACAGTATAGGAATAAATATTTTATACATATCTTACAGACCAATACGTAAGAAAATCAATATAACACATTTCTGTGTACATTTATCTGGAGGTGCCGTCAATTGATTTCAATTTTCTGGTCCAGGAGAATAAGGATACCTAAATATTGCTTGAGAGAGCCATTAAGGAAGTCATCCACCTCCTCCTTTACAACAAGAGGCCTACGTTGGACTGCATTTTTCTCCTCATTGACCTTACAGCCCACAGCTCTACCATAAAGACTCTGCACTGTGGTTCATATGGGTGGAATACCATCGACAGTGTCCCCAAGATCGCCGCGATGATCTCTTCATTACACGAACTCAGCTCTGGCTTACAACACAGAAAATGGGAAACCGGTGAGGGGAAGCAGGTAACTAGAAAGGCAGTTTGAGAGTCGACTATCTTTCAGAAAGAAATAAGAACAGAATTCGGGTACTGCGGTACGCCACTTGCATTAGTTTTGATTTAAAATGTTTCGAAGCTCATTGTATTTCTTGGAAAGAAGTCATAAATCTGGTGGCTGAAAGATTTGCTAAAGCTATTGAAATTCTTGAAGGAAGACCATAAATCTTGTACTGAAGGTCGTCTGAAACACAGTTGGGTATTGCCCTTAATTGCCAACGTTTAGTGAAGACGAGATGATTTGAACTCTCAACCTGGGAACTTAAACAGTGTTGAGTCAAAGTCTTTCATTCTAGTAAATGAAAGTCGAAGTGTAGCGATGTATTGTAGCTCAAGAAAAAATGAACACGTGGTATTGTACGTTCCACACCTTGAATATTTTATCACACTTAATTTTAATTGTTATCAGACGGGCTGAGTGGCTCAGACGTTTGAAGCGCTGGCCTTCTGACCCCAACATAGCAGCTTCGATCCTGGTTCAGTCCGGTGGTATTTGAAGGTGCTCAAATACGTCAGCCTCGTGTCGGTAGGTTAACTGGCACTAAAAGAACTCCTGTGGAACTAAAATCCAGCTCCTCAGCGTCTTCGAAAACCGTAAAAGTAGTTAGTGGGACGTAAAGTCAATATTATTATTATTATTATTATTATTATTATTATTATTATTATTATTATTATTATTATTATTATTATTTCGGGGTATCTGTGGAACAGCAGAGATGAAAGAAGGTGCCGGGGTGAATGGGTCTAACTACCAAATCAAAGTTAATATAAAACTTTAACAAGGTTATATTTTCTAAGTTTTAACAAACAAGAATAACAACAATAACAACGGTATGATCATTTAGAACCAAGACTTATAAGGATCCGAGATTTAAACCTTTAAACATTCTTGGGGTAGCAAGCCCCAATTTTACAATTCTGAGCTCCTAGTTCAATTTTAACCAAGCAACAATTTGTTCAAAAAGGCAGAAAACCCCTAATACATGGAGAACTTGCTCACAATTAGAATATCAAGCCTCTCTGAGGTACTTTTACAACACATGAAAAGAGCTGACACGCTCTCAGTTTTCCACGCCTATTCAAGGCAACACTAAAAATGTCTTATACTTTCTGGCATTCCATGGCCTAGCTTACAAATAGAAACAGGGGTATCTCGTACCCAACCTACAGGGCCTTCTAGTAAAAGATATAACCGTTAAATAAATAGCCCAAACAAAAGGAAGGAGGCGGATACTTGCACTCCTCTATGTAGCTTCTTAAAACCTAAAAGGCACTAGGCCGATGAAACAGGGGCTATTCCCAAACTATGGAGGTGACTCGTATAAGAATTATTTAAGACATTAAGGAAGAGAAGAAAATCAGTTACCGAACCGTAGTCACCTCAAACCAAAATGAAGGGGAGCTCGAGAAGGTAAATCACTCTCTATCCCCGAATTACAGTTACAGATTTTATTAAGTTTTTACATAAGCCGGCAGAAAATTACATGTTTAGAAAGATAGGTTACATGGTAAAGGTTTCGGACCTTTCCAGCGGGTTAAACTGCTGAGCTAGCAAGAAATAAAGATGTTAACTGGCCATTACCTTGCTGAAGACCTGCTGGCAGATGAAAGAGGCGCTTCCCGCCTCCTGCTTTACGTCCACACAGTTAGTTAGATGTTAATCGAGTGGCCGAGAGACGAGAAAATCAACAGTTTATAAACCCTCGGGGAAAGTTCGAGACCTTTCATGAATAATTAAGCCACACCCTCTCTCTTTTATTGGTAAATGAAAGGTTACAAAATCGAAGAAGAAGAAGAAGAAGAAGAAGAAGACTGTGATTGGTTAGAAATTAATTAAAGAAATTCTGGATTTGCTAAATTCAAAACTGGCGGAAAGAAAGATAAATATTGCCAACCCACAACTGAATGAACGAAATTTAGTAAAGAAGAAACTTATGGCTACAAAATTTCTTTAAATAAAGTTCCTTCACTTCGCACCAGGGTGCATGATCGTAGTTTTTTTAGTAGAGAGATCTATGAGAGAATATCGAAACTTCTTGATGAACAGAAAACAAAACAAGTCGAAATTCACACGGTACTGGCAACTTCATAATCACAAAATTAAGGTAGTGACATCTTGTGAGCAAAAGTTTAAAGAGGTCTAGTTTTAAGTTCAGAGTTTCTCCTGTAGGGGAGTTTTATTGGCGCAAGATTTAAACGTGCGGCGTAGAGGTGTACCTCCCGGTACAGACCTCCCCCCCCCCCGCAAAATGTCCTTACAAGGGGTGACACAGAAGAATTTTGAAGAAAATATTCTTCAACTTTGAAGGGGAAAAAATTCTTTTTTTTTTTTTTTTTGTAGTCAGGTAGCGACTCGTTAATCTCCAGCTTTATAGTGTCTCTGTTGCTGCAGAATGTTGAATATATTTGAATATTTTTGACGGCAAATACTGCCGCCGCTGCCGATATCCAGTTGAGGTCGCCCGGACCCCTCAAGTACCCTCAGATACACTTCTCCCGCTACTATGAGAGGGATAGTCGCCGTGAAGGACGTCGCAGGACAAAAGTATATGTACAGTTCCCAGATGAGTTGGCGGTTAGAGCACCGCCGCACTTCAGTCTTTGCTGGGAGATGGACTCAGGCACGCCGTACACAGGTAGACATCACGGGAGTGGAGTGGGCCCGTACCCCACCACAGTGGAGGTACGGTGACGAACGGCTGCGAGGACACTGAAACAGTAAGATCTCGGCGACAGAAAAGAGTGTTGTTGGTGACTTGTGATTTAGGGTACGATCTGTATTGGTGATACTGAGGACAGGGCGACGTGGAAGGCTTGACATGCCACCGTGTGGATCTGCAGGAGGCGGGGGCTTGTTAATGGCCTTTCAGGGACTGACAGCAGGAAAACCAGAGGGAAAGATCGTACATCTAATACATATTTCTATAACAATTAAAATAAATTGGCGCAGAAGGCCTCTTGCAAAAAATATAACCTTCACTTTATTGAAAAACATAGATGGCTAAGTTAACAATGATATTACACAGGTTTCACCCTAGGCAGGTGAACCCTAAAGATCCTCTCGGTGGCTGGATTGCTCACTAATAATGTGACAGGAGTCAGGAAATCTAAAATGATACACGGCCCATGAAATCTGGGGGCAAGCTTGCCCGCGGGAACGAAGTTTCTTACCATGACTTGATCTCCTACTTTTAGATTGGTGGGCCTCCGTCCACGATCATATATTTCCCTAACCTTTTCATGAGAAGCCTTAAGATTGGCCTTAGCCTTCTTCCATAGATCTCTAATGTTATCGGGATCTATTGTCTCAGGTAGAATATCACTAAGAGACCAAAGGTTGGAGAGCGGCGTGTTAGGCACAAATTTAAACATTAAAGAAGCTGGAGTGAACTTATGAGATTCATGAACCGCCGAATTCAAAGCGAAGGCCAAACAATGCAGGGATGTGTCCCACCTGGAGTGATCATCATGATGAAACGCAATGAGCGCCGATCTCAGATTACGATTGACCCGCTCAGCCAGAGAAGGTTGAGGATAATACGCTGAAGTAGTTACGTGTGATAGAGACAGGTCAAAACAGAATTTACGGAAGAGATTGGAGGTCAAGGCTTTAGCATTATCAGAAACAATATATTGACACGGACCAAAGGAAGCCAAGATGGTATTTAAACAAGCAATGGTGGACTGAGCGGTAGCCAGCTTAGTCGGAAATAACCAGGAAAATCTTGTGAAACCATCTACACACACGAGAATGAATTTGTTGGCATTCACATTTGATTGGGGGAAGGGTCCTACGTAGTCGATGCAGAGTCGCTCCATGGGGCGCGACGCTTGATGAGAAGATAGTAGCCCTAGATTAGTGGACAAGGTGGGCTTACTAAGCAAACAAGCTTTACAAGCTTTTTACCAATCCAAGAATTTCACCGTCCATACCTTTCCAAATGAACATCTCTCGGATCTTTTCTCGAGTTTTAAAGATGCCTGAATGCCCCCCTAATGGGGTCTCATGGTAGTACATGAAGATCATAGGTACAAGAACATCTGGAACCACAACTTTCATCTTCTTATCATGCCAAGACGAACAACATAAAACCCCATTCCTCAACACATAAAGGACGACATGTTCCCCAGAAGAAAGGGTTTCCATAATAGGGGACAGCCCTGGATCTTCGCGTTGATATTTTTCAATATCCCTAAACAACATGGGAGCATCAGTTAGAATGGCACTTACCCCAGGAGGTATGGACTCGGGAAGAGAAGAACTATCTTCCAACTTGGAGGTCTCCAATCGTGAGCAAACATGCGGCTTAGTTCGTCCGCCACAACATTTTCAGATTCTCTTATATGCCTAACATCAAACTGGAAGGCAGAAATTCAGATGGCCCAGCGGGCTATACGACCAGTACGACGCGGCCTAGCTAACACCCAACTTAAGGCTTGGTTATCTGTTTCCAAGTCGAACTCGACGTTTTCCAGATAGAGGCGGAACTTCTCTAGTGCAAATAAGACTGCCAAACCTTCAAGTTCATAGATGGAATACTTGGCTTCTTGAGCCGATAATGTTCTAGATGCATAGGCGATGGGTCGCCTTCCGAGTTCAGTCTCTTCAAGAAGCACTGCAGCTAGCGCCGACGACGACGCGTCGGTTTGGACGATGAATTTCTTCGAGAAGTCTGGCATAGCAAGGACAGGGCATTACAAGATGCTAGTTTCAGGTCTTCGAAAGCGGCTTGTTGAGAAGGCCCCCACTCGAATTTGATGCCTTTCCTACGAAATGAGTTCAAGGGCGCCGCTCTGTTAGCGAAGTTAGGAATAAATTTCCTGAAGAAATTCACCATGCCTATGAACCTGTCAATACCTTTGATGTCCTTAGGAGGTTTGAAATCACGGATGGCCTGTGTTCTAGAATGATCAACAGCAACACCATCGGGCGACACAATATGCCCTAGGAATGACATGGAAGGCTTAGCAAAAGCAACCTTAGACAACTTCACAGTTAACCCTGCCTTACGAAGGCGATTAAGGACCTCTTTCAGATGATCTAGATGTTCTTCATAGGTCTCAGAAAATACGACATCATCAAGATAATGGTATAAGTACTCGAATTTGAAGCCGGAGAAGACCCTATCTAGCAGTCTCGTAAGCACAGCTGCTCCCGTGGGGAACCCGAAAGGTGCGCAGTTGTACTCATACAAGTTCCAATCCGTGGCAAAAGCTGTCAGGTGTTTGGATTCTTCGGCTAGAGGGATCTGCTTATACGCCTGATTAAGGTCTAAGATAGTAAAGAACTTAGCTTTTCGAAACCATGAAAAACAAGAGTGAAGGTCGGGAAGGGGCACAGATTGTAACACCACCTTCCGATTTAAAGCCCTGTAGTCAATCACAGGCCTAAAGCCACCTTGGTGTTTCGGAACCAAGAAAATAGGCGAAGAATATGCTGACTTAGAGGGCCGAATTTATCTTTCAGCATTTGATCGATGTTCTCCTTGAGAGCCTTCATTTTAGGAGGAGATAGCCTATAAGGTGGAAACCTAACGGGGATCGAATCCGTAACCTCAATCTTGTATTCGATAAGGTCAGTAACACCAAGAGTATCGGATAAAACATCTGGAAACGACTAACACAACTTGCGAATACTCTCAGCCTGCTCCTCAGGTGGATGTCTAAGATCTAACATCTCATCCTGGGTAGGCGAAACAGATGAACATGACACAGAATTACATTTCAGTAAGAGGATTTTGAAATTACTAGCAAATTTGAAAGTACACGACTTGCTCTGAATGTCGAGCACTAGACCAGTAAATGACATGAAATCCGCTCCCAATATAATGGGGCAAGACCAATGCTTAGCCATAAACAGTTTAACTTTCCAAGTAAATTAGCAATCCTAATTTTGTCTAAGATGAAACCTAAAATTTCTAATGGAGAAGTGTTAGCCGAAACGCATTGAACCAAAGACGAACAATAATCAGAAAATTTACAGACAGGCTTTTATTTAGAGTACCATTCAGCCGAAATAATGGAACACACACTCCCAGAATCTAATAGAGCAGTAATCGATTCATTGTTCAACTCAATTTTGAGAAAAGGAACCAGTGCGGAGGTTCCCGCCGCAATCCTAAGACATTCTTTGGGACCTTCGAATGATAAATTAGAAGAGCCCTGACTTTTCCCTGAGCTTTCGTCGGGTTTAACAGGAGCTGAGCCTGAAGAAGGGAAGCACACTGACTCAGCCGATGACACTAGTCACTTTTGACTATTTGTGTTGGTGGAAGTTGCACCAGAAGTTGAACAGGAGGGAGTGCTATTAGCGTTCGGGCAATTCTTGGCGATATGGGAAAACGAGCCGCATTTAAAACAGCCTTGGGATGACCCTGCTCCGCCCTTGGTTCCATTGGATTTGATCAAAGGGCACTTATTCCGGAGATGATCTGCCGACCCACAAGCATAACATTTGCGGCTTGTGAAAGTTCGGCGAGGTTGAGGCCGAAAATTACTCGAAGACGGAGGGGGCTACTTCGCGACACGTAAGGTGTCGGCATAATTAACTCCTTCGGCTGAGACAGCCATAGCTTCTAACTCAACAAAAGTTTGCGGACGTGACGCAAAACACAAGTATGACCTGTAGGGTGGTGAAATCTCTTCCACAATAGCCTGCACAATTTGATCTTCTGGGAAATGAAGAGCAAACACCCTAGTGTAGAACTTAATGTCTTGGATGAGGTCGGCAAGATTTTCATCCAGTCGCTGTACTCGGTAATAATACTTTTGAATTAGTGATGACCTAGCTCGAGCCGGAATGAAATTAGCTAGCAGGTGGGCGTGTAAGTTTTCTATAGAAGATTGTTCAGCTATGGCTCTGACTATTTTGTCTGAGAGGACACCAATGGAGTAAGGGTACATAATCTGAAGAATATGAGAAGGGGAAACCGAAAACACAAGAGCGTGATCCTGAAACTCAACTAAAAATCGTAAAAAAAAATGACATCGCTAGTGGAATTAACCGAAAACTTAGAAATTCCTCTAAGTAACATGGCCAAAGGGTGAGGCAAACTACTAAAACCAGGAGACATAACAGATAAAGGCCTAGGGGGCGGCGAAGCTGGTTCAGAGACTGCATTATTTAAAACGAATTGTGGAATTGAGGTACGACGATCAGACTCATTTCCTAATGGGGCAGACGTCCGTTGAGTAGCCACAGATTTACTACTTTCTTCGCCCTTGGAAGAATCCTCCTCATTATTTATGTTTACCACAGGGGGCTGGTCGGTTTTGGGAGCCGCTGCCCCAGTTAACAATTGACTAACCTTACTGAAAATTTTAGAAAAGTGTTCAACAAGAGCACTAGCCTCCTTCCCCTGAACGTCGTTTAATTTAAGAGACAATAGATCACTCACCCTATTATAAAAATGGTACAATCTAGCCTGTACTCTTTTAAGTTGATTAGGCGATGGATCACTTACTTCAGAAAAGCTAGCTACAGTAGTGTTGTCCGTGATAGTGGAGAGAGCCTCATCAATGTCCTTCTCTCCCAAAGTTGGGATACAAATTGGCAGTCCAAGGGATACTTTAAGCTTGGTGGTATCGGCCGCAAACCTGCCTCCAGATTGAACATTTCTAATAGCTAATTCATAAATCAATTCCTTCTTGCGCAAATAGCCGGGATGGAGGACTTCGCGAGGGCCGAACATGATGACAGAAACTTTACAAATTTAGCAACTAGGAAAGAAAATTCCAACGACTGACAAAATAGTTAGAGCACAAGTCAAATCGAATGTTTAGCCGTCAAAAGGGGCTTAATTGAGACCCATTCAACCACGCTCAGCTACCACTTGTTCCGAGGTATCTGTGGAACAGCAGAGGTGAAAGAATGTGCAGGGGTGAATGGGTCTAACTACCAAATCAAAGTTATTATAAAACTTTAACAAGGTTATATTTTCTAAGTTTTAACAAACAAGAATAACAACAATAACAACGGTATGGTCATTTAGAACCAAGACTTATAAGGATCCAAGATTTAAACCTTTAAACATTCTTGGGGTAGCAAGCCCTAATTTTACGATTCTGAGCTCCTAGTTCAATTTTAACCAAGCAACAATTTGTTCAAAAAGGCAGAAAACCCCTAATACATGGAGAACTTGCTCACAATTAGAATATCAAGCCTCTCTGAGGTACTTTTACAACACATGAAAAGAGCTGACACGCTCTCAGTTTTCCACGCCTATTCAAGGCAACACTAAAAATGTCTTATACTTTCTGGCATTCCATGGCCTAGCTTACAAATAGAAACAGGGGTATCTCGTACCCAACCTACAGGGCCTTCTAGTAAAAGATATAACCGTTAAATAAATGGCCCAAACAAAAGGAAGGAGGCGGATACTTGCACTCCTCTATGTAGCTCCTTAAAACCTAAAAGGCACTAGGCCGATGAAACAGGGGCTATTCCCAAACTATGGAGGTGACTCGTATAAGAATTATTTAAGACATTAAGGAAGAGAAGAAAATCAGTTACCGAACCGTAGTCACCTCAAACCAAAATGAAGGGGAGCTCGAGAAGGTAAATCACTCTCAATCCCCGAATTACAGTTACAGATTTTATTAAGTTTTTACATAAGCCGGCAGAAAATTACATGTTTAGAAAGATAGGTTACATTGTAAAGGTTTCGGACCTTTCCCGCGGGTTAAACTGCTGAGCTAGCAAGAAATAAAGATGTTAACTGGCCATTACCTTGCTGAAGACCTGCTAGCAGATGAAAGAGGCGCTTCCCGCCTCCTGCTTTACGTCCACACACTTAGTTAGATGTTAATCGAGTGGCCGAGAGACGAGAAAATCAACAGTTTATAAACCCTCGGGGAAAGTTCGAGACCTTTCATGAATAATTAAGCCACACCCTCTCTCTTTTATTGGTAAATGAAAGGTTACAAAATCGAAGAAGAAGGAGAAGAAGAAGAAGACTGTGATTGGTTAGAAATTAATTACAGAAATTCTGGATTGGCTAAATTCAAAACTGGCGGAAAGAAAGATAAATATTGCCAACCCACAACTGAATGAACGAAATTTAGTAAAGAAGAAACTTATGGCTACAAAATCGTAGTTTTTTTAGTAGAGAGATCTATGAGAGAATATCGAAACTTCTTGATGAACAGAAAACAAAACAAGTCGAAATTCACACGGTACTGGCAACTTCATAATCACAAAATTAAGGTAGTGATATCTTGTGAGCAAAAGTTTAAAGAGGTCTAGTTTTAAGTTCAGAGTTTCTCCTGTAGGGGAGTTTTATTGGCGCAAGATTTAAACGTGCGGCGTAGAGGTGTACCTCCCGGTACAATTATTATTATTATTATTATTATTATTATTATTATTATTATTATTATTATTATTATTATTATTATTATTATTATTATTATTATTATTATTATTATTATTAAAATATAACTCACCTCCCATGTGGATACAAACCCTTTGGATATTCACAACAAATATTACCTATAGATTCAATTGTTTTTAAGAAACCTGCACCTGCGAGGACCTTATACAGTACCATGCGTTCATTACTTTCTTGAGAGACTGAACAAGAATGAAAATATAAATTAACTAGCTGTTAGCCACGGCTTCGCTCGCGAGGATTTCGTAAGTTGACAAAAATTCATTGTTCCTCGGTACTGCACTAAGACATTACCTGAAAATCCCTAAAGTATAAAAACTCGCCGAATAATTGCATTTCATTTAGGCCAGAAACTCTTTGTGAACCACGTTTGTGGCATTGCCTTTTGGGGCTAAGATGACCAAGCTACTGGAAGAGCTAAATCTGGAACATGCGGCATGGAACTCTTCATGTGAAAAACAGTCAAAAAGAGGGGTTTCTTTATTTCTAAAGGTGATTACAAATACCAGTTTTCACGCCTGTAACATGTTAAGTTTATGAGATATACTGCAGATATACTTATTTTAAAAACTTTTAATTTTTTTTAAAAAAATTCTTCTGGCTCGAGGACAGGTTGTTTGTGTTTGTCCCAACACTCTCCTCTTCATATTCACTCAACACACCACATTACCAACCACAACAGGAATAGGCAATAGTAATTACATCCCTACACATAGCGTTGGCGCCAAGAAGAGCATCCAGTCGTAAAACAGCGTTAAATCCACATGTGCGACACAGTTCGCACCCGCGACCCCACAGGTGTCAGCCCCTTAAGTGGATTTTGCAGAAAAGTGCGTTCATTTATTTCTAAAAAAAATTCCAAGTACGGCCTACCAATTTTAACGTCTGTAATATCTTCCGTTGCTGAGATATATGTATCCTCATATAAAGAATTCAACTCCTTTCTCACTTCTTTTCAACCCTCGCCCCTTAAGTGGATTTTCTGAAAACAAAAATTCGTGTTCTCTTATTTTGAAGGAGATTCCAAATACAAAATGTTATGCCCGTAACATGTTATGTTTTTGTGATATATTGTAGATAACATCGCTGCTGTAAGCATACTGGAGCTGATGTGGCCATGGTTACGGCAGTTCATTTCTTTATCCGATTCCTAGAGCAGGGGTAGTGTGGTGCCAATATCTCAATAATGGTTGGTTTTAGGGCCTTAAAGCATGGTTTAGGGCCCGTAGAGCTTACCGAGTTTTTTCTGCGTCAAGGGGCTTAAAATGAGCTTTGTCTCATCCTTGTACGACAAATTCGATATTTCGCCTATATTAGCCTAGTATTTTTATATCTCCCCACGTCGCCCCCCATCCCTCGAATTGTTTCGAAAAAAATATAACCTATAGCACTCAGGGATAATGTATCTTTCTATTAGAGAAAGAATTTTTAGAATCGGTCCATTCAAACAAACTTTACCTCTTTATATATTAGCATAGATTTACGAGAACCTTCCAGGTACTCTGGAAACTTTGAACTTGGTAACAGCGAAACTCAAACGTTGAAAACGTGACAGCAAATATTTCCAATTCATCATATCTTGACTCATTCGAAGTACTTAACACTGAGAGCAATTTAGGATTAGAAAAGTGTACAACCAAATTAACCTCTCTGCTGGCAGATGATGAACGCATGTCAATAACCGCCAGCCACGGGAGGGGGCTTTACTGAGGGTTAGAACCCTCCACCCTTGGAAATTTTACAGAAAGAAAATAAACAATAACTGACGATAACCTCTGTGGTGTAGTGGTTAGCGTGATTAGCTGCCACCCCCGCAGGCCCGGTTTCGATTCCCGGCTCTGCCACGAAATTTGAAAAGTGGCACGAGGGCTGGAACGGGGTCCACTCAGCCTCCGGAGGTCAACTGAGTAGAGGTGGTTTCGATTTTCACCTCAGCCATCCTGGAAGTGGTTTTCCGTGGTTTTCCACTTCTCCTCCAGGCAAATGCCGGGATGGTACCTAACTTAAGGCCACGGCCGCTTCCTTCCATCTTCCTTGTCTATCCCTTCCAATCTTCCCATCTCCCCACAAGGCCCCTGTTCAGCATAGGAAGTGAGGCCGCCTGGGCGAGGTACTGGTCATAAACTGCCGATAAACAATAAACGAAATAAACTTTCAGAGACATAATTGCACAACCAAGAGATTTGTTTAATATAATTTCTAAGAAACCTCGAAAGTTAGATTTTAGATTGTAAACTGAACATACCATTGGTTGTAAAACTATTGACCTTGCATGCGCACACCGCACACGCACAATCATCTTCGTTGTGTTTTATCATCATTTTGTAACTATAACCCAACCCCCACCCCCCAATCGGCCGATCCTGGCTACGCTACTGGTAACAGCACAGCATGTGACTGTTAGGAAGTACTCTTTGATTGGCAAGCTATTTTTTAGTATATTTGTAATGCCCATAAATTTCCATCTGCCTCTTGTTTACGAAATTAACATTGCATTGCAAACAGTTTAAGGGTGTTTTTTTGTTTTTTTTTGTTTTTTTGTAATTTTCGAAGTTACTTAACACATCCTCATTGCAAAAATGAGACGACCCTCTTCCTGAAGGACAGGTTGCACCGTTACTATTGAAGGTCCAGTCGGGTAACGTTGACGTGTCAACCCGTTGTGTTGAAAATGTATAACCATACCGTAAGTAACGAAATTTCATTTATATTTCTCATTTGTAAATGGCATATACATACATATAGCCAACTATCGCTACATGTGTATGTTAATTTAAACCCGAAAATTTAAATTCATGTCATAGAGTAGACTGCGCGAGTTGGCCGTGCGGTGAGGGGCACGCAGTCTGGGCTTGCATTCGGGAGATAGTGGGTTCGAACCTCACTGTCGGCAGCCCTGAAGATGGTTTTCCATGGTTTCCCAGTTGCACACCAGGCAAATGCTGGGGCTGTTCCTTAATTAAGGCCACGGCCACTCCCTTCCCATCCCTGGGCCTTTCCTGTCCCATCGTCGTCATAAAACCTATCTGTGTCGGTGCGATGTAAAACACATTGCAAAATAATAATAATAATAATAATTTTGATAGGATTTGAATTAAAATTTATAAGGAATTAATTATGGTATTTGTTTTCAATGTCCATTTGAAAGATTTTATTCCCTATGGAAGAGCGTATTTTCGATATGATCAGTGCCTTTTTTTTGCTTGGTTATTTCGCCTTGTACTATGCGTTGATATATAGGGCCTATATTTTCAATTTGCTTCCCGTCGTACCGTCATATACAGGTGTTATGGTGACGATGCAATGAGAAATTTCTAAGAGTGGGAAGGAAGCGGTCGTGGCCTTAATGAAGGTATAGCTTCAGTATTTGCCTGGTGTGAAAATGGGAAACCACGGAAAATCATCTTCAAGGCTGCCGGCAGTGGGGTTCTAACCCACTGTCTCTCCCGAATGGCAGCTCATAGCTGCGCCACCCTAACCGCACAACCAACCCGCCCGGTACCGACGGAAGTCTTCACTGTACAAGTTACTGGCCAAGGAAATCCACTGTCTTCATTTATTTTAAGGGGAAAGTAATGAGCCCCTTTCAACTTAGCTCTTCGGTATCAATGGCTCAGTCGGCTAATCGTTGTCCTGTTCCCAAGATAGTAGGTCCAATTCCGGTTCAGTCCGGTGATATTTGAAGGTGATCAAGTAGGCAAACCTCGTGTCAGTAGATTTGCTAGCACGGTAAAGAATGTCAGCATAACAAAATTTCTCGGCGTTTCCGAGTATTAAAACAGTATATGTAGTTAGTGGGACTTAAAACCAACATTATTATTATTATTATTATTATTATTATTATTATTATTATTATTATTATTATTATTATTATTATTATTATTATTATTATTATTATTATTATTTATTCATTCGATTATGCCACTTTCGGACCACATGAAACAGTTTTATATTCTTGTCTTCCCAAAATATTTTCATCCTTTTACGGTGTTGTTTACTTTTTTTCCGTCCATTTCCTGCTTAATTTTTTTCTGGCCTCTCTCTGGAAATTTGCCATCAAATATTGCTTTCGTGAATTCTTTTCCATTTGCTACTTTTTCTTTTTGTTCTTTTTGAGCCGTTCTAAATCTTCTTCAGCTTCTTTGAAAAATTCTGGTTTGTGTTTTTTATTTTCATAGTGTTCAAAAATGTCTTTTGTTAATCTGTCTTGTCTGTTCTGTATAGGAGACCAAATAATCTTCTTTTTCTGAAAGCATGACCTATTTTTTCTGCAGCTTTCTCTAAAGCTTGTTCTGGTCTGAATTTGAAATTATATGCTATTCTTCCAAATAGGTCCCATAATTTTCGTTAGGATTCTCTTTTCTGTTTTGGTTATTCTTCTATCTGAGACGGTATTCAAACACGCTGTTACATACAAAGCTCCTGGAAGGATTACAGTGTTGTAGTGACTCAATTTAACATTCCTGGATACTGACTTTTTTATGTATTCATCGTTGCGTGATAAATTTTTCCATTTTGTGAATTCGTGCCTTTATTTTCTAATTCTTCACCGCTGTTACTGTCATTAGTTCACCTAAGTACTTAAAATTTTGACCATTTTAATTGTATTGTTTTTGGGTATCTGAATTTCTGCCTGGCCGAGGCGGTAAAGGCGTGCGCGGTTCGTCCGGAAGGACGTGGGTTCGAATCCCCTTCAGGAAGTCGTAAAATTTAAGAAACGAGATTTCCACTTCCGGAGGTGCATATGGCCCTGAGGTTCACTCAGCCTACATCAAAAATGAGTACCAGGTTAATTCCTGGGGGCAAAGGCGGCCAGGCGTAGAGCTAACCACTCTACCACATCAAGTGCCGAGGTTACGAATGGTGGAAGCCTTTACCTTCCACTCCTCCGAGGGCCTTCATGGCCTGTACGCAGATGACTTTGCTTTGTTTTTATATTGTTGATCCTAATGATCTATTCTGTTCTTCTTATAGGAAACTTGTAGTCTTAGTTTGGCTGCGCTCTTTTAAATGATTTTTAAATTTATCCTTGCTTCTTCTGGGGTTTTTGCTAGTATGACCAGATCATCTGCAAAAGCCAGCGTACGTGGTTGTTACAATTTCTTTGTTTGATGGTCCCATTACAACCGATTCGTAGATGAATGTTTCTTTCAATATTTCGACCCATTTTCGTACTACTATTTCCAATGCACACTTTAATAGTATCGTGGAGAGTCCACCCCTAATTTCACACCAGTTTTAATTTCAAGTACTTCTGAGTGTTTACCTAACAGTTTGACTTTTGAAAACGTATCAGTTACTGTTTCTTTAATGACGTTCACAGTTTTTGTGTGTATTTTGAATTCTTTGAATATTTCAAAGAGAGAAGATCCAACCATAGGCTTTTTTTTATCTAAAAATTTTGCTACCGGCACTACGTTGTGTTGTTAAATAGCATTGATTTCAAAATAAAAATTTGTTCTCCACAACTTCTTCCTGGTTTAAATATAATAATAATAATAATAATAATAATAATAATAATAATAATAATAATAATAATAATAATAATAATAATTGTTACGGGGTTACCCGTGGACCAGCAGAGGTGAAAGAAGGTGCCGGGGGTGAATAGGTCTAACTACAATGTCACGAATTGATTTAAAACTTTAGCAAAGGTTATATTTTTAAAGAAACAACAAACTTTAACAACTTTTCACTTAGTGAGATAACAATGACATAGCAATTTAAAAACAAGACTTAGAAAGATCCAAGATTTCAGAATGTTTACGCTCTTGAGCTACAAGCCCCCAGTTTTACAATTTTTGCGTTCCCATCTCAAAATTACAAAAGAGTACAAATTTATACCAGGGCAGAAATCCCTTAATACATGGAGCGCTGGCTCCCAACTCACAATATCAAGCCTTTAAAAGGCATTCAGTAATCTTACTTTGAAAAAGAGCTAATAGGCTCTCAGTTTTCAAGCCTTTTCAAGGCAACACCAAAAAAATCTTACACCTTTTGGCCTTCCATGGCCCAGCTTACAAATTGAAACAGGGGTATCTCGTTACCAACCTATAGGGCCTTCGTGTAAAAGAAATAACAGTTAAATAAATGGCCCAAACACAAAATGAAAGGAAAATAATAATAATAATAATAATAATAATAATAATAATAATAATAATAATAATAATAATAATAATGTCCACCTCTGTGGTGTAGTGGTTAGTGTGAATAGCTGCCATCCCCGCAGGCCCGGGTTCGATTCCCGGCTCTGCCACGAAAATTTGAAAAGTGGTACGAGGGCTGGAACGGGGTCCATTCAGCCTCGGGAGGTCAAATGAGTAGAGGGGGTTCAATTCCCACCTCAGCCATCCTAGAAATGGTTTTCCGTGGTTTCCCACTTCTCCTCGAGGCAAATACCGGGATGGTACCTAACTTAAAGCCACGGCCGCTTCCTTCCCTCTTCCTTGTCAATCCCTTCCGATCTTGCCATCCCCCCACAAGGCCCCTGTTCAGCATAGCAGGCAAGGCCGCCTGGGCGAGGTACTGGTCATTCTCCCCAGTTGCTTCCCAGACCCAATGTCTCACGCTCCAGAACACTGCCCTTGAGGCAGTAGAGGTGGGATCCCTCGCTAAATCCGAGGGAAAAACCCAACCCTGGAGGGTAAAACAGATGAAGAAGAAGAAGATAATAATAATAATAATAATAATAATAATAATAATAATAATAATAATAATAATAAAATTGGTGTCGACCCGACAAAATTAATTAAAACTCAGCTGTAGGCACCCAAGAGAGATTCGGCTTACTCTGTCGTATAGTAGGCCTAGACTAAAACGGAACGTCGAAACTGACGAGCAAGCAGCCAGATGGCGTCAAATTAAAGTGCTGCACACGGTAGCTGAGGCCATACTACTACTACTACTCTAGTAGTTTCGTGTGGCTATTTTTAGCCGAGTGCAGCCCTTGTAAGGCAGACCCGCCGATGAGGGTGGGCGGCATCTGCCATGTGTAAGAAACTGCGTATTATTGTGGTGGAGGATAGTGTTATGTGTGGTGTGTGAGTTGCGGGGATGTTGGGGATAGCATAAACACGCAGTCCCCAAGCTGTGGGATTAACTATTTAAGATCAAAATCTCCGACCCGACCTGGAATCGAAGCCGGGACCCTCTGGGCCAAAGGCCAACACGCTAACCACTTAGCCATTGAGCCGGACAGTAGCTGTGAGCTTGCGACCGGGAGATACTGGGTTCGAGCCCCACTGTCGGCAGCTCTGAATATTTTTTTTTTCGTGGTTTCCCATTTTCATACCAGGCAAATAGTAGCGTTGTACCTTAATTAAGGCCACGGCCGTTTCCTTCTTGCTCGTAGCCCTTTTCTATCCCATCGTCGCCATAAGACCTATCTGTGTCGGTGCGACGTAAAGCAAATTGTAAATTTAAAAAATAAATAGTGGTAGTAGTAGTAGTATAGAAGGAGAAATAATTCAAAGCCTCTATGGATTGACATACGGTATTAACTACTAAAAGGTAGGGCCATGAAAGGCACACAATGGAACACTACTTATGACTAACATACTTAACATCATCGAAGTAGGAAGGGGGTAAGAGTTAACCACGGGTGATCGGAGGAAAAATATATTAAGGTAGTAAGGGAAGTGAAGGTACAGCATGTCATGTGGTTGAGCGGGTTGAGTGTCCCTGGACGACGTTTATGTTCCATCCCTACACAATACTTAACAAGTACTGATTCCTAACCTTCACGTACCGGTATCTTAACACACTTGAAGATTTGTTTGAGGTCGTCTTTCAGAGCTACTCCGACCTTTGCCAGAGAGCGACATTACCCGAGGTAAGGAACCTCCAGGCAGGAGGAAAACCATGACCACGACAAGGAGTGAAGGGATAAGACAAGGAACAGTGGGGATGTAAGGTGCTTTTTGCTACGGTGTGCCAGCGTCGTTGGAGTGCACTCCAGGTTTCAATGGCGAGTGCGCTGTAGCCAGTCCCACCCCCCCACTATGCTCCTGTCCCCCACCCTCCAGCTCAGTACTAGAGCCGCGGCCTGCTCGAGGTAACATTTACTCCGTAACGGACTGCGTCACTGGACACCTCGCGTGTGCATTACCAACATGAGTAGCAGCAATCGACCATCGGCACCGCGGCGCCTTCCAGAGGTAAGTCAAGTGTTAAAAATAGGATGTTCAATAATAGAGCACAGAAGACATCGCGGACGTGTGGAAGACACGCTTACCAACTTGTCAGTGGTGTGAATGTTTCTACCAACTTTATTAATAAACTCGTATTTTGTGTGCGTGTGGCCAGATGTTCAAGTATGACTTTGCATTAAATCTTCTGTTTAAGTTACTGTAGTAAAATATAAGTTTTTGTGGAATTCCAATCGATCTACTCGTGTGTTAAGCGTATCTATGTTACTCGGGTGACGAATCAACTTCTAGGTTCTTTTGCTCGTAACTAAGACAGGAAGCTGCTGGTGTCAGGGTTTTCGTCAGTAAACAGACACAAAGAGTAACTATATTTGCTATCCTAGGCTCTCTAACCTCGCGAGCTGGTCGTACGGTTAGGGTCGCGTAGCTGTGAGCTTGCGTACGGGAGATGGTGGGTTCGAGTCCCATCGTCAGCAGCCCTGAAGATGGTTTTCAGTGGTTTCCCATTTTCACACCAGACAAATGTTGGGGATAGTCTCTCTCATGTACTTAACTTATTTTAGCAATATTCTTGTAAATTAAATTCCGGTTTATTTACAAAGTAATACCCTGCTTAAGTGATACTGCAATATCTACAGGCATGCTAGTGGGCAGCACTCATCTTGGTAGCAGAAGACACTTCACGAACTGTATGCCCCAAGGTTTACAGTAGTTTTAGTTAAACTGTATTATTTTCATGCTGCACAAAAGTAAATGTTGCAAAGTTGGAAAGAACTCAGAAGTGCATCACTTCTCAAATCAAGACATCGTGCTCTGAATTAGAAGTAGTTCATAAGAGTTGCATGGCATAAGGTAGATGGATTTGTTTTCTTGATTTATGTCTTATGGAATATTAAATTTTTGTTTATCGAACCAAAGGAGCTACTTTGAATCGATGCTCTGTTTCACAGAGCATGAATCCACAAGACAATTTTGTCTTAAATCTGATAAGAAATTTCAACATTATGTCTATCACTCGAAATATATAAGAACCCATTAAAGACCAAATTATTTTTAATTATGTAATAATTTTAGTGAATCGTAGCCCTATACAAAAAACGAAAGTATAAGCAAACTTATAATGTACTTAATCCCCCAAAAAGGATGCTAAACATGATGAGTAGTAAGATGCATTTGACTTAATACAGAAATGTGTCTTAATTTCTACAAATAACAAGATGGCTTTTTTTGCTGACATTACTATTCATGTTAGGAAGCATAAACTATTTTATTTATGAAATTAAGTGAATGGAAGCCTAAAAGGGAAGACCATAAATGATATCATGAGAAAAGTTAAAGAATTTGTGATGTTGAAAGTATGGACGATTTAGCAGGATACTGTAAAGGCGCCAACGCGTTGATAAGTTGACAAACATATTACGAATACCGTGCTCTTTACGGATCAGCACATTTTTTTCCCAAACAGTATCGAAATATCTTATTTTATACGATTCAGTAATACATTTTCTACTAGAGACCTTGATATTATTTTTAAAATGGGATTAAGGTGCTGTCTTCACTAGGTTTTAAAGCGTTAATTGTATTATTTTCTTAACAATTCTATTGATATCAAAGTGAAAACCACATGCATTGAGCTTCGAGAATGGGACCACAACTTCTTTTACACGTGAATAGATTTCCTGATTAAAACAACACGGTGACATAGTTTTCTTAAGAGTGTCTTCTGTGTATGTGACTACCATCTCTCTTCCTTGTTGTATTAGCTCTTGGACGACGATGACAAAACTAAAAGAGAGCTACTAAGGTTTCACAATCGAGCAAGAAACACAACACTGGTTGAGACAGCTAAATTAAAACATCAAACGTGGCTCTTTTTAGCCGTGTCACGTGACATCCAGTCAATGTCCCACGAGACTATGTGACTATGTGACTATGAACATATGGTCGCGACAGAATGTCTCAGTTTTAATTTCAGTAGTTCAATGTGATATGATTGTAACGTGGTGTGTTTAAATCCTGCGATGTTTTGGAAGATGATCTGTAGGGTAGTTGTAGTTTTGCATGTCTGGGACAAGGAGTATCTGTATAATTAGCCCCATGTACTTAGTTCACTATTAAGTTATATTGTGATGGTGTGTGCCCATGTGGTAGACCCTATATGTGTGGTTTTGTGTGCATGTAAAATATTGGACTAGATTTGTAAAGGAAACTGTTGTGGCTGATAATAATATAATAATGCTTTTCATTTTGCGTCTCTCTAATTACCTCTACGATTTTCGGAGATGCTGAGGTGTCGGAAATTATGTCCCAGTAAATCTACCGACACGAGTTCGGCGTGTTTGAGAATGTCCAAATATCATCAGATTGTGTCGGGACCGAACCCTCCAACTTAGGCTCAGAAGGCCAGTGTTCTAATCCGTGGCTTATGTAGTGTACCATCCCAGAATAAGGCTGAAAAAAGAGGTGGTCGGTAGGAACCACAGAAAAGCAAGTGTATAATAGCATGTTGACCACATTTGGTTATTTTTTCAATCGCACCGACACAGATAGGAAGGAAGCAACCATAGCCTTAATTAAGGCACAGCCCCAGCATTTGTCTGGTATGATAATGGGAAACCACGGAAAACAATCTTCAGGGATGCTGACAGTGGGGTTCGAATCCACTATCCCCCAAATGCAAGCTGATCGCACAGCCACTTGCTGGGTGTCAACTGCATTCCTTCATTAGTTATATTTCCTGAGGATGAGTAAAAACCTCGTACAACTCCATCAAACCAAACTTTTTTGTTGTTGTTGTTTTTGTTTAAGGCTACAATAACTAGTAGGTTTTCAGCGACAAGGGAGAAAAAAGGCAATGGATTAGGAAAGCAATGACTGTGGCGTTCATTTCCGTACAGACAAGGCATATACCTGATGTAGAAATGGGAAAGCACTGAAAACGCTTCTCAGGGGGACGAACCCGCTATATCCGAAATACCTGTTGTTGCCGATAATAATTTAAGGAAAAACATAACCACGTAATTCCATTCTCTCTTAACACTAACCAGAAGGAGAAAATGGAGGAAACCCAACCCTCCGAAGGTCAAGGTATCAGCAAAAGAAAGGGAAGAGTCACGAATAGCGTGTAAATAACGGACTTAAATCCGGTGAGTATGGAGGAGCGGAGATGTAGGCGAGTGGTAGAGCACTTCCTAGTCCCAGCAAATGAACCAATCTCAGACATGGCACTGCATTGTCAAGCAGAATGATGGACGGATTATGCATGAAGTGTCATTCCGACTTCAACCTAATCCGTAAAATGAAGGAATTACTGGGTGGAATTCGCTTCCGAACAGCTGAAGACGTTCTACAGGCAATCGATCGCTCACTTCCCACCATTAGAGATCAGACAGTTCCGACGGTATGCACAAGCGTCTGCGTCAGTACGTAACGCTAGCGGCTACAAGAAGGCCTGTACAATCCAGAACCTTGTATGAATGCTGTGTACCTGAAAAATAAGTAGTTGCCACTGCAAAAAAAAGTCAACCCATGTATTTTTTCGCTACTGTTTACTAATCAGATAATCTATAGTCCAGTGTACACTCCGGTCATCTCTGAACTTAAATATAGAGGTTCGAGAAATTCTGTTCAGTAATCTTCCCGTGAACTCTCCAGAAATAAACAAACAAACAATTATTGATCTGAAGTCACTTTCGACTTTCGTATACTTCTCCGGGATACGAAATACGAGATAGTAATTGGAATGTTACAGACGCTATAGCTTTATAATAGTACACGCTTTTCTTAGCTTCATTACAGTATCAATATTTACTATATCCTAACGAGTCGGCAGCACGATACGATACGAGTCATCTAACTGTAAGCTAGGATTCAGGAGGCGGTGGATTCGGTGGCACCCGCGTAAATGGTTTTCTGTAGCTTCTCATTGTTACTCTAGGTAAATTACGTAACTTTACACTCCCTGAAACACAAAGCGATTGGCTCAAAATTTTAAGTCCCCAAGTATAAGCACAAGCTATAGCAAGCAGCACATTATCTATGGAAATATAACGAGAGTTCCGAAATTTATCTAGAGAAAATTTGGAGTTCGAATTGTATTTATTGTGACTAAGTGAATAACTACGAAATTTAATAAGTAATGGTAATATATTACGTACGTCTACCCCTTAATCCCGTTTTCCTGATACGGGATCGGGGATAAGGTGAGATTAAATTCTATGGCATATTTTACGGCTGGATGACTTTCTTGACGTCAACCTCAGGTGAGGAGCGAATGAAGATGAAATGGTGAATGAAACTAGATAAGGAGGTGGAAGGAATAGCCTGTAGTCTATGAATAGGAACTGTCCCGGCATTTGCCTGGAAGTGAAAATGGGAAACCACGGAAAACCTTTCTCCACTCCGCTCGGTAAATAAGCAATGTCAATAAAAGTACATAAACCGAGGTCCGTAGCTGCAGTCGCTTAAGTGCGGCCAGCATCCAGTATTCGGGAGATCGTGGGTTCGAACCCCACTGTAAGCAGCCCTGAAGATGGTTTCCCGTGTTTTCCCATGTTCTTATCAGAAATATGATGGGGCTGTACCTTAATTAATGCCACGGCCGCTTCCTTCCCACTCCAAGCTCTTTCCTGTTCCATCGTCGCCATAAGATCTGCCTGTGTTGGTGCGACATAAATCAACTTTTAAAAGTGCATAAATATGAAATAAATCCAATATATAAGTATTCATAACTTATACAGAGAAAAGAATTTCAGCAGAGATATACCGTATACTGTTTTCTTTTTACATTTAAACTCTTCGGGCCACAGTCTTCAAAGATGACGGCTGTCGACTTCATCAGACTAACACAGTTACGTAAATGTTGTATGAAGATAACTAAAGCAGTATGATAGAGCAAAGAAGTTATAAAGATGTTTCTGGTGAAGTTATGTGATAATACGAAAGTCATATTACGGAAGCGATAATTTTGTGGCGATAGATATCTGTTTGATTGGTTGAAGTTCCTGATATGCTTTTATCGGATTGGTCACTGGAGCCATGAGCTAATTATTCATAGAGATTTCTTGGGTACTTAACACAGGGGAGTTTATCTATACTTTGTCAATGACAGAGTGCACGTTTGTGCTTTTAGAACGCCTTAAATTGCCCTGGAGGTGCCTGTAAATTGTGTAATAGAGCTTCGCAAATGTGTATTGAGAAAATATATATTAAAGAGTAAGAAAATACATATTTTATAACTAAAGATCGTAGCATAATAAGAGGCAGGCCTACACAAGAATCCCTAATAAACACTATATCCGCACGTTAAACACATAGCAAAATCAAAAAGAAAATGGATAGCGTAAGAACTGTTAAATTTTTGCACAGCAGTTGGTAGTAACTTCTCAGAATGCTGCCAACGTGGAAGAATGGGAGGTTTGTGTGTGTGAGTACTTGGCTTATCTCGCCACGAAGTTTGACTACAACGAAGGAGAGAAAAACGCGTCTTGCGCTGAAATAGGTTTTATCTTATGTGGGCTTGTGTGCACAGAGTAGCGAAACTGGGGAGTTCTTGCTGTTAGGAGAAAGTATTGAAATGGCAAGATTTTTTTTATCGATAAAGCAATTCAGTTGCACGCTCATAATTCTTTACCTTCACTTATGCATTGTATTGTGATCACCTTGATTCAGATGTTTTCCTTCCTGTTGTTGCTGCAATGGGCTTACGACTTAGGTGACTGTGGAAGATAACAAAGATAACTAAGATGTACAACTTTAAAAAATATTTAGAAACATAATACTTCTGATAACTGGTGGGTTATAGGTTCCGTATAAGATCATGATGAGTGAAGAAACTCAGCATTCTCATACGGTTGTAAAATCCTACATCTCAAGGGAACATTTCTTCTTCAGTATTAAGGCATAGCATGTTGAAAACCAGAATAGTATAATGAAAATATATGCATACATTTTTCTCCTTGTTCGCTCTAAAAGAGATAGAACTTCGGTGACGCGAGGATATGAAAAGTTTAAGAACTGGGATGGAAGCGTCCGTGTTTCAAATTCAAGTACAGTTCCAAAATTAGGGCTACCTGGTGTGGAAGTGGTAAATCATTGAAAACTATCTTCTGAGTATAAACTCCTAGCTGTAGACTCGTACATTGAATCCAATCTGTCTAGTTCTGGGAATAATAATAATAATAATAATAATAATAATAATAATAATAATAATAATAATAATAATAATAATAATAAGGTATGTTGGGTATTCAGCCCGAAGGCTGGTTTGATCCTCCACAGCTTCACCGGCAGCTGTCGTAGATAGCTTAGGTGTCAATGAAGAGGGATACTAGGGAAATGAGGAGTGAGGTAGTTTCTCATTGCTTTCCTCACAGGGCCAGAAGTTGCTATTGCATATCAGTCTGCCAAGTTCACTGAAATGAATGCATCAACCGATACTATGAGCTATATTTTCACACCATTCATAACAGGAACTGGCTGCTTAAGGAATGGTATTACTAGCATCGCTCATACCTTGGTCACATTCATATTGTCAAATAGACTGAGACAGGTCAATGAAAGTAACAAATTGCTCTAGCCCATAACAGAAGACAAAGTGCACTGTAAACACTACATCTCTCCAGCAAAGGCATAATAATAATAATAATAATAATAATAATAATAATAATAATAATAATAATGATAATAATAATAATAATAATAATAATAATAATAATAATAATACAGTTATTGGTTCTTCTACGTGTCGGTAAACCTATTGACACGAGGCTTGCGTATTCGAACACATTCTTATAGCCTACCAATTAGCCGAGATCGAACCCGGCAACTTAGACTCAGAAAGTCAGTGCTTCCACTGCCTCTCATCCCGGCTAGCTCTGTGTATGTATGCATGTATGCATGTATGTATGTCTAAGTCAATGATGTTCAGATTATAACAACTGAAATTATGCTAATTAATTTACAAATTTGTTGTGATAAACGAAACAAATTTGAAATGTTAATTTGACGAACAAAATTAACAAAATGGAACACACAGCAATGTGGAGTCGGTTTTCATTACAAATGTATTGATCTGGGCCGCATGTTATGGAATAATTCGATCGAGATTCGACTTACAAGGGGGCATCATTTCTGAATTTTTTATCCTCTTCCTTGCTTGACGTCGGAATACACTCCAATACATCGAGCAATGAGATATATTACGGAAAGGAGCAGATATTGCCTCCTCTTTCAGGTATCTGTCATTTGGAAATATTTTATATTATATTTCTGATCTAGGAGTCGAAATGATGAATGGGAATTCATGCAGTGACTGGCGGAAAAACTGCATGAAATACCGTAAAATTGTTAAGACTGAAATTCATACACTAACTTTCCATTCACACGAGAATCTTTAAATGTCCATGTCAGTCATAGTTTAATTATTATATGATGATGATGATGATGATAATATTAATAATAATAATAATAATAATAATAATAATAATAATAATAATAATAATAATAATAATAATAATAATAATAATAATAATAATAATAATATTTACAAGGCAAGCTCTTAGTATTACGTAACTGTTCATATCGTGATAACCACGGGACATCCAGTTTTACGTGGAATTCGAACCTCAGGGACGTGATTTTTCATTTCAAATTACCACATACATTGGTCGGGATTTGATTGCTTAGTGTGAAGCAAGTGACTATGCAATTTCACGCCCCCGTTATTATTATTACCATCATAATCGATAATATGATAGATTCGATTAATATTATATTTCTTCATTTGTGTTTATTATTACTTATTTAGGCGATCTATTTCTGATTTTTACGTTATTTTTCGGTAAAAAGCCGAATATGTTCCTAGAAATCTTTTATTACACGAAGAGCTAAATGAACCATTTTCCGCCCTCTACAGTCCGACTTCCTCGGTCAATTTGAACCCGTAATCCCGGGGTCTGGAGTCCGACACTACCACTGATCCACAGAAGAAGCTATAATAATAATAATAATAATAATAATAATAATAATAATAATAATAATAATAATAATAATAATAATAATAATAATAATAATAATAATACATCTTCTTGGCCTTTCCCAACTACTCGAGGTCGGATTACGCGGTGCATTTTCAGCCATGCTTTAATGCTATCGTTCAGGTGAAAATTTACTCTAACGAAGTCCTGCGCAGCCCAAACTAGCAGCAGAGATGATCCAAGAATACGTACATCGAAATTGAAACGAAAATTAAGTAATTGACTACAAGAATCTACGTATATGATTATGTCTGGAAGGGGTTGTACAGAAGAGTTAGCTATGCATGTAAGGGATATGCTGAACATCGTACTCAGTGTACTGTATATCTTTCCAATTAACATTGGAAATTATATTTGCAATTACGTTTTTAATCGCTCAACGAGCTACAGACTCCATTCGCCTCAAACAGATTGTGCAAAACTCCGTCTTGTGAAAGTTGGTAGTGAATGCCAACGACCTCGTCCTGAGTTCAAGTTTGAAGGCGTCACGAGATGCACTGACTAGTGTGACAGTTTCTATTGAATTAGCAGGTGTCGCATGCTAACCTACTATTCCACCTCGTCGGCTGAAGGAGCGTAATATCTAGTGTTGTAGCATGTCAAAGTGTTTCGGGGACTGTGTGACAGGTTTCTTGACGTGTTTTCGTGTAAACATGTGGCCTGTATACGATTATCGTGACGGAAAACGAAGTGCCTTGTGCATGGATTTTCTGGCCTTTTCTCTTCAGTGACTACTTTCGGGTGGTCCAGTTCTGATTAACATTTCAACGAACTGATTTCATCACAAATTAGGCACAGGATATGCCTACTGCAATAAATTTACTCTACAGGCTTAGTAACAGAGTGACTTAATACACAGAGTTCCTCATCTCATAAGCATGTACTGAACTACGTCTAGCTTTGATGGTTAACCCTTTCCGCTGTGGTGATGTTTTGCGGGCATCTGCCTTAGCTGTTTGGTAGGCTGAATTCCCTTTAAGTAAACACTTGAACACCGACAAACGATCCGGAACGAATTTAATTTGTATCGCCATATTATCGGTGCTGACAGACGGCGATGTGTCTAAATTGTATCCGGTAAAGGACACGTTTACATACTGAGGAGTGTCTTTCAAATAATTATAAGCACTTCTTAACGCCAACTTGACTGTCCCGGAATTCATCCGAGGAACTATGAGAATATGAGACGAGGGCCTCGTGGTCGCCATTACACGCTCGCAGGTAATCTTCATTAGTGCAAAGGAAGATGCTGTGAGGCATGTATTGAGGTACTGTATCAACATAGTACTGGCCAAATGTGGAGACCCCCTTAATCAAAGCAAACAAGCTTGTAGTTTCCAGTAATTGTTGACACCAGTGATATCCATACGGACGTCCATCATTACATCGAATCCGAACCATGGCTTTAAACCTTCCACATGCATTGGCTAGGATTCGAACCCCAGTCGCGTTAGTGATAAGCTAGTGACGATGCCTTTTAGCTATTACGCAGCCCCCGACTGTTAGTTTTACATCATTCTCCTTCGTGTTTTAGAATATGTGGTAAGTTACAGTCCGTTGACACAGTCTTCCCCACGTGTTGAAATGTAGAGGGCACCACAAGCCTAGATGATGGACAGTTTAGCACTTTAATACACGGTGAAGAAAGAAAGACTAAAAGCAAAGCAAAGCAAAGCAAAGCAAAGTCAACTTCGTACAGGCCATGAAGGAGGGGTGGAAGGTAAAGGCTTCCACCATCCGTAACCTCAGCACTTGTTGGGGTAGAGTGGTTAGCTCTACGCCCGGCCGCCTTTGGCCCCAGGAATTAACCTGGTACTCATTTTTGGTTTAGGCTGAGTGAACCTCAGGGCCATGTGCACCTCCGGAAGTGGATATCTCGTTTCTTAAATTTTACGACTTCCTGAAGGCGAATCGAACCCACGTCCTTCCGGGTGAACCGAGCACGCCTTTACCGCCTCGGCCAGGCAGCCCCTGCGAAGAAAGGAGTGGACTAGAGAAACGTGTATTTACCCTTCTATCACAGCGTGGTCTTTAATATTTACAATTACTTGTACTGATTGAAGCATGTTTCAAATATATGTTCCCTTGTCCATTTCTTTGCACCGGGCGAGTTGGCCGTGCGGTTAGAGGCGCGCGGCTGTGAACTTGCATCCGGGAGATAGTGGGTTCGAATCCCACTGTCGGCAGCCCTGACGATGGTTTTCCGTGGTTTCCCGTTTTCACACCAGGCAAATGCTGGGGCTGTGCCTTAATTAAGGCCAAGGCCGCTTCCTTCCTAGGCCTTTCCTATCCCATCGTCACCATAAGACCTATCTGTGTCGGTGCGACGTAAAACCACTAGCAAAAGGAAAGGCATTTCCTTACACTGAAAAAAGATGTTTGTTAATTTTGTTCAACCGTAGTGTTTGTCGATACATCAATGTTTATAGCATACAATAGGCGTAGTAGCACGTGTTTATTGTGTGTAAATGAACTTTAAAAGTCTTATGACGGTTCATTTGAATTTGTGACAACAGGAAAACGCATTTATAAATATATTTATATCGAGAATCAGAGGGGGGAAACAGCTATGTGTTAAAGTACAATATCAATACAGAGTGTGTGCATCACGTACCTTCCGAGAACTTAAATGAGTTACGAATGAAGGGAAGTACTCATGATCTTTATTTATTTATTTATTTATTTATTTATTTATTTATTTATTTATTTATTTATTTATTTATTTATTTATTTATTTATTTTACAATTTGCTTAACGTCGCACCGGCACAGTTAGGTCCTATGGCGACAGTGAGACAGGAAAGGACTAGAAGTGAAGAGGAAGCGACCGTGTCCTTAGTTAAGATACAGACCCAGCATTTGCCTGGTGTGAAAATGGGAATCCACGGAAAACCATCTTCAGGGCTACCGACAGTGGGGTTCGAGCTCACTATCTCCCGAATTCAAGCTCACAGCTGCGCGAACCTAACCGTACGGCCACTTACTCAGTAGAAATGTATTTTGTGGAAGAAGCCGATTATTATTATTATTATTATTATTATTATTATTATTATTATTATTATTATTATTTTATAATTGCTTTACGTCGCGCCGACACAGGATAGGTCTTATGGCGACGATGGGAGAGAAAAGGCCTAGGAATAGGAAGGAAGCAGCCGTGGCTTTAATTAAGGTACAGCCCCAGCATTTGCCTGGTGTGAAAATGGGAAACTACGGAAAACCATCTTCAGGGCTGCCGACAGTGGAATTCGAACCCACTATCTCCCGGATGCAAGCTCACAGCTGCGCGCTCCTAACCGCACGGCCAACTCGCCCGGTATTATTATTATTATTATTATTATTATTATTATTATTATTATTATTATTATTATTATTATTATTATTATTATTATTATTATTATTTCTTCCCAGTCAATAATTCCACGTCAGTCAGATTTAGCCATCTGGAACGCTCTGTCCCAAGCGTCTTCGTTATGTCGAACGCGAAATCAAAACATGCTTCCAGGACGAACACCCCTCAAATGGCGTCACGTGCTTGACCTCAGCCAGCACAGCCTACCGCAAGGAAACACAACCTCTCCCTTTTTACCGCTCTACCCATTCATAGAAAGCGCGCCTGCGTGTCAGACTGCGTTACGCAATCCATATCGTACTATCTACACGCTTGAACCGCATGTCTCGTCTGATTTACGTACGATTTCACAGGTGCAGATTCATCACGAGACGGATTGCGTAAGGATTTCGACTCAGTCTGCTGAGTACATTGTTCTTGAAAGTTAAAACTATGTTTTACTGGTTATTACCGGTTACTCTGACGTTGTATTGTCAACTGAAGTATATAATCACATCTGGAACCTTGCCGGGTTGTCTTATTGTTCAACACAGTCACTAAAAATACCATTTTTCCACACCCAGAAAGATAAAAACGCGTCTGTATATTCTCGGAACTTGGTTTAGAGACCAGGTGGTCATCCACTCACTACACTGTGTGAACATAGTGTAAAGTTTAACGTGCAAACACCAATGACACGATGAACTCCAGATCCTCAGATACTGCCATAATAATAATAATAATTATAATAATAATAATAATAATAATAATAATAATAATAATAAATGTTTATTTTGAGTCCAAATAATAATAATAATAATAATAAATGTTTATTTTGAGTCCAGCGTCCCACTAACTACTACGGCTTACAGAAACACTAAGGTGCCCCAGTGTTGTCCCTCAGAAGTTCTTTTACGCGCCAGTAAGTCCCTCGACAGGAAGCATCACTGAATTGAGCTCGGATCGAATCCGCCAGTATGACCTCTACCACCTCAACTACTTAGTCGGGCATTCATATTTCATCTATTTCGTCCAACCTCTCTTGCTATCTTTTAGACCTTTTTTTTCCCATTAGGTTGATGAGACGTATAGAGACCCTCATTTCCCACATACTCTACCCTCAGTAGTCAATCTTTCCTCCTTTGGTGTTGAGGCAGACGACCTCGATTTTAATCCTTATTTGCCGGATTCGCCCGGTTTGATGGCTAAATGGTTATCGTGCTGGCCTTTGGTCGCAGGGGTCCCGGGTCCGATTCCCGGTGGGGTCAGGAATTTTAACCAGCTTCTTCTTCATTTGTTTACCGTCCAGGGTCGGTTTTTCCCTCGGACTCAGCGAAGGATCCCACCTCCACCGCCTGAAGGGCAGTGTCCTGGAGCTTCAGACTCCGGGTCGGGGATACAACTGGGGAGGATGACCTGTACCTCGCCCAGGCGGCCTCACCTGCTATGCTGAACAGCGGGCTTGTGGGGGGATGGGAATTTTGTAAGCGATAGACGAGGAAGAGGGAAGGAAGCTGCCGTGGCCTCAAGTTAGGTACCATCCCGACATTTGTCTGGAGGAGAAGTGGGAAACCACGGAAAACCACTTCCAGGATGGCTGAGGAGGGAATCGAAGCCACCTCTACTCGGCTGGCCTCCCGAGACTGAGTGGACCCCGTTCCAGCCCTCGTACCACTTTTCAAATTTCGTGGCAGAGCCGGGAATCGAACCCGGGCCTCAGGGGGTGGCAGCTAATCACACTAACCACTACACCATAGAGGACAAGTTCGGCTTGTCAGCTGCAGGCCTTTAGATTTGACTCCTGTAGGCGACCTGCGCGTCGTGATGAGGATAAAATGATGATGAAGACAACACAATCAACCACAAAAACCGCACATAATGTATTTGTGAATCACGAATAAAAAAATACTTTTAAATGGGTGTTTAAAGCGAATCTCGCGAGCTATTATTCTATTACCTCCGACTTCGAAAGAAAGGGGACTCCTTTCAACTATATTCACCTTCTGTTCACGTTGAGAATCACTTTAATGTGCTTCAGCATTATCAAGTCCTGAATTTCAGTTATAATCATCAATAAAATATACGTGCAACTGTCTTCAGTGCATTAACACAAAACTTTCCATTATTGACTTACGATAGCGTTCCCGCGTCTCGGTAAAAAATAAAGAAAAAAGATAGCCATGTGTTGTGTGTCGACACAGTACATTCCAAGACAAAATAATATGCAGCCAACTCTGTCAGCATTTTCAGAATATTTCATTCGGGCCTTCGGGATGGTAAAGAGCTAACAGCTGCAGCACGGACCGATAGCTAACAAAAGAAAGACGTTGTTTGTGCGCGGCTTTTTAAACAAAGAGTTTTGTTTCCTGAAACAGTTATCACAATTTGACATGTGCAAGTGGAAGTTCGCCCACTTCTAGGGATAGCAAGTTCAGAATACGAGTTAATCCATGGTGTTGTAGAGTGGTATCTACAATCACCACCATCCTCTTTAAGACTTTTATTTGTGGATTTTTTATTATTTTTGGTTTTCGTATTATAGTCGAATGTCATTATAGAGGTTTAGTATATCGTAATCGAAGTCTACGTGGTTCAGGCGGCAGCGCGTCGGCCTCTCGCCGCTGGGTTCCGTGGTTCAAATCCCGGTCATTCCATATGAGATTACTGCTGGACAAAGCGGAGACGGGACAGGTTTTTTCCGGGTACTCCGGTTTTCCCTGTCATATGTCATTCCAGCAACACTCTCCAATATAATTTCATTTCATTTGCCAGTCATTAATCATTGCCCCAGAGGAGTGCGACAGGTTTCGGCAGCCGGCACAATTCCTATCCTCGCCGCTAGATGGGGGCTTCATTCATTCCATTCCTGACCCGGTCAAATGTCTGGAAACAGGCTGTGGATTTTCATGCATTCAGTATATCGTAATCAACAGCTTCGTTTTCCTATTATGTGTTTGCTCGGATTGTCTGTATTACTGTTATGTCTATCCTTGTAGGTAATTAATTAGGACAATACATATAATAATATCGTACTCCCGGAGAGGCTTCGTGCAAGTCTTTCTAATTGACACCTATAGGCGACCTGCGCTTTCCTGAGGATTGAGCCCCAGCTGGATGAATTCTAATGTTGAAGACGGCCACGCACACTCAGCCTTCAAGTCATCGCAATAAACCAATTAAGGTTAAAAACACCGACCCGGACAGGAATCTAACCCGAGACCCCTTGGATCAAAGGCCATCCCACCAACCATGTAGCTATGCAGCCAGATAATTTCAACAATGATTCGGAAGACAAGAAGTGTAATTCAGACTGTAGTCAAGTACCTTCGCAGCAGCCTTTGACTTGAACCGAATGAATACCCCATAGAAATCCCATTCAGGATGTCTGACGGTAAAGGCAGACTGAATTTGTAGTTTTAAGTGACTGTTGTCATCATGATCATAGCCACGGGATGTCCAGTTTTAGGACGAAACTCAACCACAGGCACGTGACTTTTCATTTCAAGAATTCTACGTGCACAGCCCAGGTTATTGATCGAGACTGCCTTGGTGAGAAGCCTGTGAGAAACTGGTAACAGTGGCCACTTCCTTTCAAAAATGGCACTTGGAGCTTTTCGCATGGTGGAAGGTTGAAAGTAATTATAATTTTTTAAATAAGGAAGAATTGAACAATCTGTATATTAAACGGAAATGACCAAAATTTCATACATGACTGCCCTCAAGATACAATCACAGCATTTGAAAGTGGTAAACTAAGGAAAACCAAATTTACGGTTGTTGAAAGAGAGCCCGAACCCACTACTTTCTGCATATGAGGTAACGTCCTCGCGATGCGTACCGTGTAGCCACCGTACTCGTTTAACAGTATTATTTTGCGACAATGTGTTGTGTTCCAATCTTATTTAATTAACCCGCTCTAAAGTTATGTAAAAACGTTGTATTAACAGTAAATTTACACGTGTTGTGTTCCAATCTTATTTAATTAACCCGCTCTAAATTTATGTAAAAACGTTGCACTACCAGTCAATGTACCGGGCAGCCTTTCAAAGTCCCTATTATTTATACAGCTCTCCTTACAGCATTTGGGATGGTACATTCAGATCACAACATACTCACTGCTGAATACGATTCTTATGGATTTGCAGTATGCGTGCACTTGGTATCACACACACACACACACATCCAAATCCTAAGTACAGTACGTATGGATTGATACATACAATCAACCACAGAATATCAGAAATAACTAATCTTCGTAATGTTAATGATTTAGGAATACAATTACTTTTAAATATATGTTCTAAGCGAATATCCCGAGTCATTCCTATTCCATTGCTGATCAATCACTGAGGATAAAATAAAGGAGCACCTATTAACCAATGCAGGAAATTAAAGAACGCTGGAAGTTATATAAAAAGAAGAACGATAAGATAAATGAAGATTACATAGTGTCGTTAAGGCGTATTGATAGAGAGATTTCAGTTCAAGTTAATTTGTTATATGGCTCTCTTACTTACATCAGACATCTGGTTTATCTTGACCTCGATTTGCATTCCATTTTCGTCCGATATGTAAAAGAATTTTGCCCAGTAAGTCTAAAGATAGCTTCGTCTTTCAAGAACTATAATCGCTGCAAATCAAGATTTTGTCAACCGGAGCAATGAATTATTGCTGGCGCCTGAGGTCATGTGCTTATCACATTAGTTCCTTCTAATCCATTCTCCTGGGCTCGATATTTTCCGAGGTCGGATCCTTATCATTCATGTCGAAATGTATTTTTTTTATTTTTTTAGAATTTGCTTTACGTCGCAAACACAGATAGGTCTTATGGTGACGATAGGATAGGAAAGGGCAAGGAGTGGGAAGGAAGTAGCCATTGCCTTAATTAAGGTACAGCCCCAGCATTTTTGGTGTAAACATGGGAAACCACGGAAAACCATTTGAGGACTGCCGACAGTGCGGTTCGAACCCTCTATCTCTCGATTGCAAGCTAAAGGTGCACGCCCCTAACCGCGCGGCCAGTTGCTTGTAGTTTTACGAAGACTAAACGTGTTATTATCTTAACCACAGGACATTAAATATTTTGTACAATCTGTACCTCGGGTAGGTGACTTTTTATTTCATATAACACAATTTTAGAGCGAAATTCGAGTCGCTGTCGCATGGGTTATAGTGGCACTCGACTATCAAGCCCTCCCCTCCCTCATACTCTGTTGGTACGTAAAAACATCTTCGGTGTCCATTAGGAACAGTTCCCGTGGATTTCATATCTGTTCGCGTAGAGTTCTCGATTTTGCTACTAGCTTTGCAGACTGTAGTTAACTACACTGGTACGATTTGTTAGCCAGATAGGAACGTCAAAATTAACATGCGAATCTCCCAGGAGCGTCAAATCTAAAGGCTTGCTTTCGCAGCCGCTAATATCGTATGGACTTGTTTTCTTTGGCATCATTAGAGTATAAGCTTGACTGCTGACTTCCCACCCAAATGGCAGAGGTTTGAATCTTGGTGGGTGTATAGATTTTCTCGTGGTTTTTATGTCCCACTCACTACTTTTATGGCTTTCGGAGACGTCTGAAAAAAAACACGTACACGTGACATAAGATATCACCCTCGGCCTAAACGCAAAATGGATCGAGGTTATTCCAGGGACAACAATAATACTTGGAATAAGCTGAAATTATGTTTTATGACCTCTTCATTCCCGGCATTTACTTGTCATAGAGATAACAATTACTGTACCAAATTGCTGGATGCCCACCCTGACACCAACCTGAGGTTGTAGAGGGTGTTTTTTGAGTGAATGAAGAGGTGCACAATAAAACAAACACAAACACCCCGTTGCTGAGCCACGGGGATTTATTAGACATTGCTAAAATACCTGTCTTGGCCGCGAATTGAAAGTGGGACCTTACATTGCCTGTTGAGCCAAGTAGATGATATTATTATTATTATTATTATTATTATTATTATTATTATTATTATTATTATTATTATTATTATTATTATTACAATTTGCTTTACGTCGCACTGACACAGTTAGGTCTTATGGCGACGATGGGATAGGAAAGGTCTAGGAATGGGAAAGAAGCAGCCTGGCTTTAAATAAGGTACAGCCCCAGCATTTGCCTGGGGGGAAAATGGGCAACCACGGAAAACCATCTTCAGGGGTACTGACAGTGGGGTTCGAACAACTATCTCCCGAATGCAAGCTCACAGCTGCGCGCCCCCACAACCGCACAGCCAACTCACTCCGTTTATTATTATTATTATTATTATTATTATTATTATTATTATTATTATTATTATTATTATTATTATTCCGTCGCTTTTCCCATACCGTAGTTTGATCGAGGATGTAGACTTGGTCCTGTTTTACGGCCGGATGCCCTTCCTAACGCCAACCGTATGTGGAGGGACGAATTTATTGTTGCGTGTTTCTGTGATGGTTGGTAGTGTGGTGTGTTGTGTATAGGCCTATATCAAGAGGAGTGTGTTGGGATAAACACAAGTGCCCGGTCCCTGAGTCTGAGGAATTAACCAAACGTGGTTGAAATCCTCGAACTGGCCCAGAATCGAACCCGAAATCCTCTGAACCGAAGACTTCTACGCTGACCACAGAGTCAAGAGGCTGGATTATTATTATTATTATTATTATTATTATTATTATTATTATTATTATTATTATTATTATTATTATAGTATCAAGAGACTAAAAGTAGAAATCATTAGTTCCTTGCCCTAATGAGAAAACACAAGCTAAGGGGCTGTCCAACACAGTAAAACCTGCACATGCTCTTATGCGAAGCCTTGAGTATATTTATTCAAGAGGATGGTACTACTGCGTCAGTAACAATCAAGGAGACAACTGCGCAAACTGTTCGCAGCTCAGAGCTTAATTGCGGAAGGCCTTCCTTATCTAAGTTAACTGAAATTATGTTACATAAAACTTGTTCATTTCTATCACAGTCCTTCCAGGAAAATAATGTGCAATCATGTAATTGAGTAGGAACCTGCCACTCACGGGCACTTGTGTAAACAAGCCCTTCACGTCATTCATCATCACACGTTGCACTACCTACAACAGAGACGCTGGTGGCTTACCGGAGTAACCCTACGTTTCCTGTAAATTTGAAACATTTAAATAATTTTGCATTGTAGTAGTTACGCTAAATGATTTGTCAAACTCTTCGTTATTTATCTATAATAATAATAATAATAATAATAATAATAATAATAATAATAATAATAATAATAATAATAATAATAATAATATTCCGCCTCTGTGGTGTAGTGGTTAGTGTAATTAGCTACCATCTCCGTGAAGGCCCGAGTTCGATTCCCGGCTCTGCCACAAAATTTGAAAAGTGGTACGAGAGGGCTGGAACGTGGTCCACTCTGCCTCGGGAGGTCACTTGAGTACAGGAGGGCTCGATTCCCTCCTCACCCATCCTTGAAGTGGTTTTCCGTGGTTTCCCACTTGTCCTCAAGGCAAATGCCGGGGTGGCACCTAACTTAAGGCCACGGCTGCTTCCTTCCTTCTGCCTTGTCTATCCCTTCCAATCTTCCCATCCGCCCCTCCACAAGGCCCCTGTTCAGCATGGCAAATGAGGCCACCTGGGCGAAGTACTGGTCCTCCTCCCCAGTTGAAGCTCCCCGACCCCAAGTCTGAAGCTCCAGGACACTGCCCTTGAGGTGGTAGAGGTGGGATCCTTCTCTGAGTCCGAAGGAAAAACCAACTCTGGAGGGTAAACGGATAAAGAAAGAAAGAAAGAAAGAAAGAAAGAAAGAAAGAAAAAATTATAATATTAACTGCCATAGATTTTGAGAGACGCCAATATGCTGGAATTTTGTTCTGCTAAAGATGTTCTTTAACGTGCCAGCAAATCAATTACTGGCATGGGTCTCTTGGACTTAAATACTTATAAACGCCAATCGATGCGCAAATTTTCATCCTTGCTAACTTGAGCATAGAAAACAATTGCTTAATACACTGTCTGTCTGTCTGTCTGTCTGTCTGTCTGTCTGTCTGTCTGTCTGTCTGTCTGTCTGTCTGTCTGTCTGAGTTCGTATATAGGTCATAAGAACAACTGGATCATTTCCACACTTGATGCACTTACTCCGTGGACATTAAACAGAGAATCGTCGTGTAGCTGTAAGCTTGCATTCGGTAGATGGTGGGTTTGAAGCTCTCCATCGAGAGTCCTGTAGATGTTCTTCCATGATATCTCCGTGTTTACACCAAGGGAATGCTAGGACAGTACCTTAATTTAAGACAACGGTCGCTACCTTAACACTTTCCCATCCCTCCGTCATCGAAAGCTCAAAGTGTCCGTACGATGTTCAAACACATCCACAAGGAAAATGAACAGGGCATGGAGGAAGAAAATATGATCATAATGTTACTGAATTTTCATTCCATTAAATACCGTAACTGGTTTCGAGAACATCCACATGCCAGAATTTTGTCCCGCAAGCGTTCTTTTACGTGCTCTTGGTGTATTTGAACACCATCAGATTAGGCCGAGATCGAAACCTCCAAATTAGACTCATAAGACCAGGGCAAGACAGTCTGTGTCACTCAGTCTGGGTATTAGGCCTATTAGTGTCAATAATAATAATAATAATAATAATAATAATAATAATAATAATAATAATAATAATAATAATAATAATAATAATAATTTTATTGACAAGGCGCTTAGATCCAATAGAGAACACTTAAGATAAACTTAAATATTATAAACAAGTGACCCGCCTATTGTTTATAATATTTAAGTTTACTTTCAATATTCTCTATTGGATACATAGTCAGTACGGGATTATTATTATTATTATTATTATTATTATTATTATTATTATTATTATTATTATTATTAGAACTGAAACTGTTAAAGCTTGTTACATGTAAAGCGCTTAGACATTCCCGTTGTGTCTGAAATTCTTGCTCGAGCTGACTGGAGTGGTATAGTGAGTACCTCCCATGAAGAAAATACATTATTTAATAATGATGGCGAACTAGACAACGAACGTAACCAGAAGTCCAGTAACCTAATAATATAGTGAATATATACTATAGTTAGTAATTTCTTTAATCTCAGCTGGTGTTTATGTTCACTTAGCTGTTCGTTTTTAAATGTTTGCTTATGATCATCCTTAACAATAGTTCCATTTCAATTTTGAAAATGACGACAGCAGAATCTAGACAGTCAATCTATGAATCTATGGGTTAATTTTATTATCAGAAAATCTTGTAGCAATTTTTAAACTGGTGTTAAAGCCGTGCATGGGTCTGTTATTTAACGAGAAGACTGATACATGTCCACAGCATGTTAGCGCAGTGCATGTCGTCATGCTACGAACGAGTACATTCTACGAAACTTGCACTTTCGACCCTGCCATCTTTTTATTTCCTAACGCGAGACGTCTCGAGCCAGTCTTTTTACTACGAGCTTTGCATGCTGGAAGCATGGATACTAAGCACTGGTTGATGATGCCGGAAGAACAGTGTTTACATGTGCGGGCCAAGGGCTCTGTTGACACGAGACTACACCTGTTGTGTTCATCTAATTGCCCTCATTTCTATCAGTCGCGTGCATGCGTAAGTCGTGCGTGCCCCACGTAGACAGATATTTATAGTTCCCCTTAGCGAGGATGCTGCACTCTGTCGGCAGACTTTCTCTGATTGCTGATGTTTATTTTTATCGTATATTGTAAGGCTCATTGTAGAGCTCCGCCGTTCCCACGTTGCGTAATCTTACGAACAGAGGAGGCCGTGATTCAATTCTTGCATGTTCCTTGCAGCAGTGTTCTTCCATGTTTACTCCAAATTTTCTCCAATGTCTGTCAAGCAAGTTTTGGTCATGGAAACGAGCAGAAGGACTCGGTAATCAGAAAAGTGTTTCTTCCATAAGCAGTAATATTATAATTTGGTCCAGCTATCAATCTGGAAAATGGAACATACATTCGGAACTGTCAATAGAGCAGAGGTTCTCAAACTATTATGAGATTGTGCCCCTTATTCATGGCTAAACGTTCAATGTACACCCACGAAGAAATGCCTAGGCCCTAAATGATAGATTTAAAATACGAGTACCTGGCTAAGACGATATTGTGAAAGGAAATGCATTTTCATAACCCATCACAAGAAATTTAAGAGTTTGTGTCTGTATCAAGTATAATACAATTATAATAAAGGAACGCAGGATACCCAGTTTGTATGAAAATTTCATAAAACGCTAGATTTTACCCTCAATATCAAATTAATAAATAAGGATGAACAATTTTTTCGATCTTAATTCTAGAATTCAGACTTTGCGAACCATCAGAACTCCAGTGAAATGGGTGCGACTGCATGGAGTCACTCAGTTTTCTGGTATATCGTGGCTCTATATATACATATTTAACTTTCTTCTTACCATTTACTCCCACATTTCAAATTTTCTTCATTTTTTCCCCCTGAATGTTGCTTGCGTACCCCTAGGGGTAGGCCTACGCGTAGCACAGTTCGAGAACCACTGCAATAGAGAACATTGTATACTTTCCAGAGAATCTACAGAAACATTTTAACAAACCAAATCCACGATGGATGTGGCATTACGAAGACCTTCAATAATAATAATAATTAAACTACTGTGTAAAGGCAGTTTTATTTGACGCTACTGGAGTGTTGAATGAACTTTCCTTCCAGTCTTCAAAAATACGACTACCTCTTCCCGATTTGAAAACGCGATGTTGCGATCTTCAGGTTGGCACCCCACGAAGATGCTGCAATGATCCGATCCTAGTCGCGATAAATAATCGACGATTGTAGACAGCTAATCTGCTAAATGGAATGGTATAGCTGGTAACAGAATATATGTTATGCTGGTGAAATAATATTTTCATGTGGCTATTTCTATTGTAAAGTGGACCCTCCGACGAAGGTGGTGGCATCTGCTGCATATGGAAAACTGCGTATTTTTGTGGTGTATGAGTTGCAGGAATGTTGGATACAGCAGAAACAACCAGTCCCCGAGCCACGAAGATTACGATTAGCCATTTTAGATTAAAATCCCTGACCCGGCCGAGAATAGAACCCGGGGCACTATTTACCAAAGACCATAACACTGGTCAAATAAGGAAAAAAAAGTTAATTTTGAGAACAGGCTGTAATGGCTGTATTCATATTATGTCATTTTTGTTCACGAAATTCTCGTTCTTGTGTTTGGATCTGTATAGGGCAGATCGAAACTTTAGATGGTCATTAATAATAATAATAATAATAATAATAATAATAATAATAATAATAATAATAATAATTTATGGCCTCAGCTACCGTGCATAGATGATCACATGCAGATTTATTTGTTGTTCAAATTTCAGAAGAAAACGTTGCTCGTTATAGGTTGCGACACTGAAATATTATATAAATATAATGTAAGAGTTCAAGGCTAGTTATAACTTCGTCATCTGCTCACTTTTTGTACCAATGATTACAGTATTACAGTAATAAAATGCTGGAAGGTATTAAGGTTTTATAAGCCTGGTATTCATATTAGTGGTCATAGATGTTAGTTTTGCAGATATCTCCAGAACGCTGTTCTCAATTTTACTGGGAAAATATGGAACACTGGAAAATAGCAATAGGAGGTTTGTTGATCCTAAGTTGATGTCTTATCGCTCACTGTGTAGATGTTGGATTTAAGTGTAACTGACAGCAATCAACTGACCTGGCGTTGTTTTCTAGACAAAACCAGTATTACTGTATCAGTAAACTAACTAAACAGACATCAATTCACTGATAACCAACGACCTGATTGTCAATATCTTCCGTATTATGTAATAATGAATTAGTGGGGCCAGTTAAATAATTCTGTTACAATATTTGTATTCATATTATGTCATTTTTGTTCACGAAATTCTCGTTCTTGTGTTTGGATCTGTATAGGGCAGATCGAAATTCTAGATGGTCATTATTAATAATAATAATAATAATAATAATAATAATAATAATAATAATAATAATAATAATAACATTTCGTGGCAGCCGGGAAACGAACTCGGGCTTACGGGGGAGGTAGTTAATCACACTAACAACTACACCACAGAGAAGGGCATTTGGTGTCATACCGGTTTAAATTAAATCGTTCATCAGAGATCGTTTGTCCAAATCAGTGACCCAAATAAAAATAGAAGATGTAACCATCCGAACCAGCCATCTGAAGCTAAAATTGTGAATATTACAGCAACGAAACTGAGAAAGATACCTGTGATGTATCTGCAGGCTTCTGCAACTCTGCAGAAAATTTAACACAGAAAATTCATACTGTCATGCATAATTAAAAAGTGTGTAGAAAAGTTATTTTCCCTAACAACCCATTTTTGAAGGATATGAGTGGAATCTAGAACGTTTTCCTTTGCTCCATCTTTTCAATACTCAGGGATAATTTCCTCATGAATACTGGCGTCTGTCTGTCATGACTAGTGTGTAACAAGTTGCTAGAAATTGCTGATTCAGCGGCACGAAATTCGCAGTAGCTACTGTGTCCAATTCCAGTCGTCGTTACCGGAGTCGTAGTGTGGAACTATACCCACATTCAATACGTGTCGCACACGTGAAGTTCGCCAGTGTGTTAAACCATCAGGGACAGACGCACCTTATCCCCACGTAACTTCTCCCAGTCCGCAGCAAGTTTATTTATAGTCCTATATTTATTACATATTTTATCTTGGTTTATCTTAGTGTACTTAAGTAACACGCCCATAATCTTGTTACGAATGTCTTGATTTTACTTTATCTTGAAAGTCCAAATCATTGTGTGCCAGTGAAATGGAATATCCGACCAGCCCAGTGGTGTACGGGTATGTCTGTTCGTCAGTTACTTAGATGTCCCGTGTTCGATTCTGTGTTCAAGGAGTTTAATTCTCTTCTGGCGAGGGCTTGAACGAGATTTGTTTTGGCTAATGAGACCAATCGAGGATGTGTTGGTTAATTCCTGTGGGTCGTGTGGTTGTAATCTTGTATTCGTAAGATTGTACGATCGAACCTAACTGTGGACATATCTGCAGGCTTCCCAGTTTTACACCAGGTTCTACATTAATCCATTATCTTCACACTCCTAGCCCCTTCCCATACGAACGTCACCCGAAACCTGTCAGTGTCAGTGTCGCACAAAAAATATGTTGGAAAATTAAGAGAGGTTGGATTGCAAATACAGTATGAAGGTGAGGAACTTGACGCAAGGAAGAAGAAGCAATATCTCACTCAACTAGGGGACCTGTTGTTGCCAGTGCATATTCCCAGCTTAAGATCTACTGATTGGAAGAAAGCAATCTAAGGATGGTTCAAGGTGGAATTTTAATCCAGTCGTATTACCAGGCGTTGACTGCACTCCATTCCAACGCTATAGAGTTCAGACTAACTTTATATTCGCATTAGACCTCCAAGTATTGTCGTCGTCGTCGTCGTCGTCGTCATCATCATCATCATCAGCAGCAGCAGCAGCAGCAGCAGCAGCATCACCATAATCTCCTCAGCCCAAGTAGTGTACTGGCTACCCTCTTTCAGCCAGTTGTTTCACTTCTTGATAAAGTCATCGTTGTCTGATACTATCCAGGAATGCAATTCTAGGTCTTCTTCTGTGTATTCTGCCGTCTTCCAGTAGTGTGGTGCACCAGTTGGAGTGATTAGGTAGCCAATAAGTTGAGTTTTCCTTTCACAATGGTATAAGAAAGACCGATTCTTCATTCCCTTATCACTCTGTTCAAGATACTTACATCATACGTCGCCAGCACCACATATCAAATTATCTTAGTCCATACTTCTCAGTCTTTCTGAGATACCGTGTTTTCGAGGTTCACCTAGCGACGCTCTATATGGATGTTATTATGAATCTCTTCTCCTGCTTCGTGGATAAACGGTTAGTGTGCTGGCAATTGGTCCAAGGAGTTTCGGGTTCGATTCCCGGCCGACCTGGAATTTTAACTTTCTCTGGAAGCATGGATACTAAGCACTGGTGTTATGTGTTGTGTGTGAGTCGCAGGGATGTTGGGGACATCACAAAGACCGAGCCTCCGGGCCATTGGAATTAACCAATGAAGGTTAAAATCCCGACCCGGCCGGGAGTCGAACCCGGGACCCTATGAATCGAAGGCCAGTACGCTGACCATTCAGTCAACGAGTCGGACATTAGATTGTTGACAGTTATTTTTTGTTGCTAGAGGTAGGAATTTTCTGGCTCTTTGAAATGGATGGATACACTCTCGAATAAGTATATTTTACGTGTTCTTTCGTGAAACTCTGAAACAAAACACCAATACTGTATGTTTTACTGTTTTGCACAGGGCAGTTTTTATGTTATGTAACACGTCAGGTAAATTCCCACTTCTAGTACGAGATAAACGGTCTCTGGGTCATTTCAGGGTTCATTTTATATAGCCCAATTATAAAGAGTTCAGACAGTTCAGAATTTCATTAGTTTTTATTTTCTTGGTATTCGGTCTGTTAGATCATGCAGCCATGTTAATATATGTTAATTGTGAAATGACATGTGATATGAGCTTATACACATGAGACGAACGCCCATTCTTCGAATCGGAGAAATTAACCATACATAATGACTTTCAGTATGGTTTCCGAGATGTTATTTGGGACAGAGTGTTTGTAAATCTGGACATCATCGCCAGCGGAGCCACAGTGAACAGCATCCTGGGTTCCATGTCCGCGTATTCATCATCCCCTGGTCGTGGAGTAGGCCGACACCTTTGTGGTTGCCAGTGAACACGAACCCCGAGTCGGATAAGTGTATGTCAGCGGTTTTCGCGCATTTCTCGCCTGTCAGACTAAGCACGTGCAGGGTTGCAGAACTCTTCAAGGCCGTGTCGTTTTAAACACTATAACACGTGGTAGTCTGGCCCACTCTCCCACTTCTGGGGCGGTGAGGCTCTAGCAGTGACCGTGCAGCCAAAATACAACCACACTGAGTTCCACCGTACGATATGCAGCTAGGATACGCTGTATTCTGCTTGGAGTTTACAACTATATACCGTAATGTACAGTGCATAGATTCCTACTGTAATAAGGTCCATGCTGCTCAGTAAGCTGAACGTACATAATTCGTACGGATTAGGTTCCATTATCTAATGCTGCTGTAAATCAAATCGTTTTGAAGAGCTGGAACGGGTCGAACTAAATCTTACACAGCGCAAATTTTCCCTCTCAGTACCTTAGAAGTGGTTCCAATTCAACTCCATAACTTTTTAAATGTTATTTATTCGGGGCGTCGACCTAGAGAGATCTCTTGCCGCTACTTTGTACCATATGTTATGAACCTGCGTGTATATGGAAAATTGCGGAAGTCTAAAATGTTGAATGTGAGGAAAGGAACATTAAGGGCGGCAATAACACCCAGTACCCAGGCCAGGGATATTAAACATTTACAATTAAAAATCCCTGACCCAGCCGGCAACCGAGCCCGGGGCCTTCGGGTGACAGGCGGACGCGTTGCCCCCTACACCGCGGGGTCGCAACTCCATACTTATATCTTTGTCTGTTCACGAATTATTTGAAGTGGATAAGTTAGCTGAATGACCCTATATAAACAACAGAAGAGGACACAAAATACTGAACAACTCTTCACACATACACACACGCATATATATACTAATTATACTTCCTGACATGGAAAGTGATTGGCTAACATTTCAAAATCCTCGGGTACAAGCGAGCACGGCGGAAACGAAGAACCACAGAAGTTTGATAATGATGATAATAATAATAATAATAATAATAATTTCGTGTGGCTATTTCTAGCCGAGTGCAGCCCTTGTACGGCAGACCCTCCGATGAGGGTGGGCGGCATCTGCCATTTGTAGGTAACTGCGTGTTATTGTGGTGGAGGATAGTGTTATGTGTGGTGTGTGAGTTGCAGGGATGTTGGGGACAACACAAACACCCAGCCCCCGGACCATTGGAATTAACCAATTAAGGTTAAAATCCCCGACCCGGCCGAGAATCGAACCCGGGACCCTCTGAACCGAAGGCCAGTACGCTGACCATTCAGCCAACGAGTCGGACATAATAATAATAATAATAATAATAATAATAATAATAATAATAATAATAATAATAATAATAATAATAATAACATTAATTGTTACCGTGTTTTTGTGGATCGCAGAGAGGTGAAAGAAGGTGCTGGTGAGAATGGGTCTATCTACGATATCAAAGATTCCTTTAAAACTTTAAAATAAAGGTTTTATTTCTTTTCAGATCTCAAACATAACAAAATTCTTCACTAGGCGAAGAAAGAAAAAGGTCAGGTACAAAGCAATTTAGATACAAGGATAGAAAACCCCCATATAAGGAATTTTACCAGTTTTGAGCTTCAAGCTCCAAATTTACAATTCGCAAATGTTGCGTTAGTTAGATCAATACACAGTGTTCACGAGCACTTGGCTCTAACAGTAAAAATTTACGGCCTTCCAAAGGCACCCTTCAATATTACAGTAAAATTAGCAATCACAGAAAAGTGCTTACATGCTCTCCAACTTTAATCAAGGAGACTGCGCTCCCAATTTCTTACAGCCCAACTCAAGGCAACATTACACCAAAAGTCTTACAAATTTCTGACCTCTCTAGGCCCAACCTATAATTTACAATTTTTACACAGGAGTATCTATTACCCAAAATACTGGGCCTTCACGGAAAGAAGAACAGGTTAAATTACTGGCCCGAACACAAAATGTATGGAGACGTTCACTTGCGCTCCTAAAAAGTTAAGTATAAAACCCTAATTGGGCTCGCTGCCCGATGATGCAGAGGCTAATCCCAAGCTACTGAGGTGACTAGAATGTAAATTTAATGCTTTACAGAAAGGAAAAACAGTTACAAAATCGTAGTCACCTCAAGATAAATTGAAGGGGAACTCGAGAGGGTAATGCACTCTCTATCCCCGATTTACAATTTAAGTCTTTATGAAATTTGACATTAGCCGAAATAAGGTTTACATTTTAGAAAACAGGTAGTTACATACTTAGAAATTATCTTCTAAATCGCAGCCGTGATTGATTCTGTTTTACTGTATGTCTACATTTGATCTCAATTGCACTTGTCATTCATACCATCTGTTACCTACCATCCTTTTTAATATCCTACGGTCTCTTTTTTTAAGCTGGCCAGATTGCCCTTCCCTAACCATGGTCAAGGTTTCTGAAGCATATAACCCCTCAGGTTTGACAACTGTGTTGTAGTGTTTGAATTTGGCAATTATGCTCATTGACTTTTTGTTGTAGATGGTCAGTTGATATGCCGGGTAACGCGTCCTTCTTCTTCCTCCTCCTCTTCTTCTTCTTCTTCTTCTTCTTCTTCTTCTTATTATTATTATTATTATTATTATTATTGTGTCTTTGCTTGCGAGGCCTAGAGTTTATAATGCACTATGTCTTCTGGTACGCACTACAGCAGTTTTGTCACTCTCATTGACCTGTCTCAGTCTTATACTTGGTTTTGACAATATGAAAGTGACTGAGGTATGAGCGATGCTAGCAATGCCATTCCTTATGCAGCCAGTCCCTGCTATGAATGGTGTGAACATGTTGCTCATAGGGTCGGTTGGTGCATGCATTTCAGTGGGCTTGGCAGACTGATATGTAACAGCAACTTCTGGCTCATTGCGGAAAGCAGCGGGAAACTACCTCACTCCTCATCTCCCCGGTACGCCTCTCCAGTGATGCCTAGGCCAACTATTACAGCTAATGGCGGAGTTGTTGTGGATCCAACCAGCATTAGGCCTGAAGACTGAACATACATATTATTATTATTATTAGTAGTAGTAGTAGTAGTAGTAGTAGTAGTAGTAGTAGTATTGTATGCCTTTGCTGGCAGGACCTAGTGATTACAGTGCACTATGTCTTCTGGTACAGGCTAGAGCAATTTTGTTACTTTCATAGATCTGTCTCTGTCTTACCCTTGGCTTTGACAATATGAATGTGACTGAGGTATGAGCGATGCTAGTAATGCCATTCCTTACGCAGCCAGTGCCTGCTATGAATGGTGTGAAAATGTTGCTCATAGGGTCGGTTGGTGTATGCATTTCAGTGGGCTTGGCAGACTGATACGTAATAGCAACTCTGGCTCGGTGAGGAAAGCAACGGGAAACTACCTCACTCCTCATTTCCCTAGTAGAGGGGAATCAGGTAATATGGAATAGTCGGCCAATATAGAATACCACAATATCTTGCCTGTAAGGTACTCCTCTCAGGTGGAAACTCGTCGAATTACGGTAATTGTTCTCATGATGCTTTGTATTCAGTTTTGACATGCTCGTGAGTAAGGTTAGTGCGTGGAGTAAGAATATTTGTTTTTCATATTTGAAAAGCTTTTGCAGGTAATTCTTTTAAAGTTTTTATTAATTGCCAAAACTGAGTTTAGTCCTGGGAAATCCAATGTTACATATTGTACAAGAGTTGCTTATATTGCTACACCAGTGTAACTTCCGTGTTGTGCAAAGTTTATGGCATGACGAATCCTTTAATTCAAACATGGTGTGTCGGGATATATGGAATACTGTCTTAGTTTCAAAGTAAAATGAGGTTTAACATTAATTAAAATTAATTGCATTAATCCTGGTATATTATAACATTTAATTACCTATAGATTTCAGTTTCTGCATCTGTGACTTTTGTCACTGAATGAACAAGTGACTGTAAAAAGAAAACTCTGAATAAGTGTATACAGATTATTATTTAAGTTAATTACCAATTTTATTCTTTCGATTTTTTAACATTTCTGTACGTCCACCCGTAAGAACGTTCCTTAAATATAACTGAAAGAATTTATTGAAGCTCTATTTTAATTTACATATTATTTACCCTACTATTCCATATTAGCCGACTATTCCGTATTACCCACCAAGTGCAACTTTTTGAAAGAAATAATTTTGACGTGAAGACATTAACAATTTACAATTTAAAAATATAGAGAATCTTGGCTAATTATTTGAATTTTCAAACCATATTTATTTATATTTCATAACTGATTTCGGTAAGAAGTTATACTGCCAAAAGTAAATGGTATTCCATATTATACGACTCTCCTCTACGCCTCATCAGTGATGCCTAGGCCATCTATGACAGCTGATGGCAGAGCTGTTGAGGATCCCACCAGCGTTAGCGCTGACGGATTGAAGATACATTATTATTATTATTATTATTATTATTATTATTATTATTATTATTATTATTATTATTATTATTACAAGTTGCTTTAAGACACACCGACACAGTAGGCGGCGATGTGATTGAAAGGGCTAGGAGTGGGGAGGAAGCGGCCGTGGCCTTAAATAAGGTACAGGGCCAGCATTAGCGTGGTGTGAAAATGGGAAACCACGGAAAACCAACTTCAGGGCTGCCGACTGTGAGGTTAGAACCCATTATCTCCCGAATGTAAGCTTTCAGCTGCGCTCCCCTAACCGCACGGCCAGCTCGCTCTGTTTTATTTACTGTTTTTTTTTTACTATTTGCTTTACGTCGCATCGACACAGATAGGTCTTATGGCAACGATGGGTTAGGAAAAGCCTAGGAGTGCGAAGGAAGCGGCCGTGACCCTGCTCTGTTCTACATCATCGTTGAATGGGGAGAAGTTCCAGCTAAAACAATAAGGAACTGCTCCTTCAACACTGGAATCACTACTGGAACTGATTCATCTGAGTAAGGCCAGTCAGTCCAAGCATTAGAGGAAACTCCTGAATGTCGACCAAATGGAGCAGCTCTCACAGCACAATTAAGGTACAGTGCCAGCATCAGCCTAGTGTGAAAACGGGAAACCACGGAAAACCATCTTCAGTGTTGCCGACATTGGGGTTCGAACCTACTATCTCCCGAATGCAGGCTCACAGCTGCACGCCCCTAACCGCCCAGCCAACTGGCTCGATTATTATTATTATTATTATTATTATTATTATTATTATTATTATTATTATTATTATTATTATTATTATTATTATTATTATTATTATTATTATTATTATTATTATTCCTTAAGAAAATTAAACGTGCAATTATACGATAATCCACCTTTTAGTAATCGTATGAACTTGTTAGAATGTGACTCGAAGTTGGCGGTGTTTGGTGAGAACATAGTTTGTTCAGGATATCTCTCAAGCTTTGACGCTTTTACAGTCAGATAAATCCAGCAATGAATGTTTGGACGTAGGTTTATTTTGGCTCCTGCCATCATTTAAGCAAGCACTCTAAGCTTGTAGGCACTGTTTATTAACATCATGAAATATATATTTGGCTCTTGAAATGGGTGTATTATTAAAAATAACTTGATTATAAACCCTGACGTGGCTTGAAATTACACGGTATATGTAAGATGATCTGTTGATTGATATGACCTTCATAGTATTACGCAATAACCTCTGAAGAGCGTTGCATGTTCACTTCAGCAGGCCATGAACCACCAGGCGCCAGGTTTATACATGGTGCAATAATTCTCATCGCTTACGAGACCATCTGGCGAGATGTTATGAAGTGAAGTTACTTCCCGCCAAGAGATCTTCACGTTCTCATTGTCGCTCTGAGTCCAAAAATAGAAGACAAGCTCTTTAGTGTTCCCATTCCGATGCCAAGTTCCGAACTGGTCGTAGTAAACTAATGGTTGCCCAGTAGTTCATAGATTGGTAGCGATATTATGGCCGCCATGTCTTCTGACGTACGTGGAGCGTTTTGGATACGTTCCATGATGTTGTGTGAGAGTAGAATGAAATGCATAACAGCAAAATGACAGAAGACCCAACACCAGGATTGCAACCTTTGCGACAATAAGAGTGCAAAAACGAAGAATTGGTATCACTGCAGGGAAACATATTTCGTCATGGCATTCTTTTTCCTTCTTCTGACTAGCATGGGACTAACAAGGATAGGTTTTTGGATAGGAGACGGCTGCGACACTCCAACTCATTGTACGTAAGTCACAACATAATATTGTTAGAGGTTTATGTTTAGAAAATAAACAGTCTCTTTACCTAGTTAAGAATAACAAGAAAGCGATGGCAGAATATTAGTTCGATTGGGCTGTGTTCGATTAAGCTCTCTCATGAATTTTCGGTCATTTTGAGAATCTTCATCCATGGAAGCCTCAGGTGCACAGCTGATATAAACTAAGGGATTAAAATCCCACTGTCTGCCATCTTCGAAGTTGTTTTCCATTGCATTCCACCCAGATCCAAGCTACTGTCAGAATTGGCTGTCTTGCAGCCTTCGTTCACTTAATTTCTCATTCCAGACCCCAGGGTAATTACAAATTCTCACAGATACTAGAATAACATACTGCAGTTGGATATGCACGGATATGCAGGCCTTTCGTAACAGCCAGTCACACTGTTAATGGAGTAGTGGAATATTTCGCTCACTGCGCCAATAAGCTGGATTCCTTCGTCTAATCCTCCAATAGCAGTGATGCAGTGGCATGTCCACTCCACCTCCACGTGGAATGAGCTCAGCTTTGCAATATTGACGACACAGATAAACTTGAAATAGATATGGTATTTGGCATTCTAACAATGACAGAGGATAGTTTATCATCAGTGTAGTTGACAGTGCTAGCGAAGAGGAAATTCGTTTAGATAAAGACTAGAAAGTAATACGTGAGCTCATATTATTATTATTATTATTATTATTATTATTATTATTATTATTATTATTGAAATTTTCAGGTAGTTTTATTTACTTATTTTAATTTTTATTCGCACAGTTTTTAGCAATATTCAAAATGTTACAGAACAACAGTGAATAAAATGAGAAGTAAGAAATATATTTATTTATTTATTTTTTTTTTTTTTTTGCACCGCTACCTGAAGTTTACGACGCTCCTATAGCGGTCTCATTCATTCTGTAGCGAAACACTTGTTCTCATTCGATCCCTTAGTGAATCTAGTTTCCTCCGGTATAGGTCTTCTATAGGCTTTTACTCCCTTGTTAGTCACACAGTTGGATATTTCTGTGAAGTGTTGCACTCGATAACCTTCGCTTCTGCGCAATATCGACACGTCATGTTACACCGCACGGTAACTAGCTTTTGACCACCAAGAACATACCTTAACTAGGCGGCCATCTTGTGATGACGTCATGTGCATCAAGTCAGCAACCGTGGTCACATCTTGTTGATTCATCCTCCTACTTTCCGTTCATGAAATTCATTTTTTAGCTATAATCACTTTTTGCGTTACATGAAAAGCATCTCATCGATTTTTCGCCGGAGACTCCTGACTAATTTGAATGACGTTTCACGTCAACAACAACAACAACAACAACAACAACAACAACAACAACAACGCGAGCCTGTTGACTTGGACTATTAAGAGCGAAAAACCCATTGTTTCACATTTAGATTCTGATTAACATTCTCACATTCATATATACGAAAGAAATACCAGTAATTGAGATGCCAAAGTACTCTCTTGTCAGCCTCAGATAATTTTCAAAGGGAGTTGCAGAATAAATGTTACCATCTTCTCTTCTGTTTATGCTCTGTTGGTATTTGCTGTGCTTATTGGGTAGGAACAATGCCAGAGAGCTGTCTGCTCCCAGTGTGGGAGTATTGTTTTGATCCGTGCTGGTCCGCTTGCCAAGATATGTTCATCCGAAGGCTCAAAATAAATCGACCTCTACATGTTACCTCATGTGGGATGAATGCGCTGTTATAAACAGGTACCGAAATTGTGGGCGCATTCTCAGAAAAAGGCTCTCCGAAACCCGGTGTTGAACTATAGGTCATTGCCCTCAATCCCAGATATTGTTAATAAACTTTAGTATTTCGAAAACCAAACGTAATCTTCGTATGGGTGGTTCAAGAAAGAAAGTAATTGAATTCTAATGATAAATTCAAAATAATTTAAACCACGTGTAGATTAACACGCCTTGTCTAATCCTATGAAAGAATATAGAAACTTCAGAGAGCGAATGATTCAGGGGAAGATTGCAACTGTCCTTAAGAACGGAACTGTGAATTGTATAAAGGCCAAAACGAACAAGTTCTGGAAAAAAATTGCGAAGCTTAAGTGTAATCGCCATCCTTACTGGTGTACTAAATTGGAATTCCAAAGTCATCTGCAAAGTTTACATTTTCACTACTGTCCTCAAGAAATCATGCCAGATTTTACTTCAAAATTTCAATGCCCACGCACAAACGACAAGTCGCTGGTCTTCTTCTTCACCCTGAGCCTCCTAATTACTAAGGGTCGGCACTCGGCGTGGATTAGCCCCTTTCCTTTTTTTTTTTTTTTTGCTATTGGCTTTACGTCGCGCCAACTCAGATAGGTCTTGTGGGGACGATGGGATAGGAGCGGGAAGGAAGCAGCCTTGGCCTTAATTAAGGTACAGCCCCAGCATTTGCCTGGTATGAAAATGAGAAACCACGGAAAACCATCTTCAGGGCTGCCGACAGTGGGATTAGAACCCACTATCTCCCGGATGCAAGCTCACAGCTGCGCGCCCGTAACCGCATGGCCCACCCGCCAGGATTCCCCTTTCCTGACGCCAACCTTATGTATAGGAGCAAGTTCTACATAAGAGCAATATATTTGACCCAGTGACAATTGTAAGGATACATATCTCATTTCTCGTGTCAAAGGGCGTTTCACTGGCAGAAAAGTAATTAATGTCGATACTCTGAATATTTTCAGAATTTCAAAAAGTATATTCCTAGACTTATCTGTCTTGGTATTAAGATATATTTTCACATCCTGATGTATTATGTATGATTTGTATTATCTATACTCCCCTCTGAGTATCAGTGAGAGTGAATTGTATGAAGGCCAAAAGGAACAAATACTGGAAGAATTTTGCGAAGCTTAAGTGTAATCGGCATCCTTACTGGTGTACTTAATTCGAATTCCAAAGTCATCTGCAAGGCATTTGGATTTCAGGATCGTAGGTTACTGCATTATACCTGTTTGCAAACCGACCGTAAACAGCATGGCTTGGACCTAATCAGATACTTTGAACTATACATCTTGGAATGAGTGAAAGGTATTGATACTTCCTCCAAAGACATTATGTGAATTTGTTCGACTAGGAAAACTGCAAGAGTCGGCACAAACTGAGCTGGAAAATTTTTAGTAAAGGACAACTCACAAGATCGGCTAAAAGGTGCTGTTGCCAGGATTTTGGATCTGTCCCAGATTATCCATGTTACTTGGATGATGATATTATTATTATTATTATTATTATTATTATTATTATTATTATTATTATTATTATTATTATTATTATTATTATTATTATTATTTCGTTTCGGCCAGCTATGGACCACGCTATATCCTGTCTTGAGCTTTAACACTCGCCCTGTTCTCCAGCATCTTTCTTCGGTGAGCTTCCTTCCGTTCTTTGGTCCACGTCTTGCCTGTTTTCATTTTAGGTTTTGTTCGAAAACTCTGCAGACTTGCAGATTTCTTCTTTAAAGGGTCACGGTACAATATGTCGTCACGGAAAATCCCCAATTCTTGTAAATCCTTTTTCACCCCTTTAGTCTCTTTGATGATTATTATTATTATTATTTCTTCGATTACGGCCAGCTATGCACCCCGTAAAATAACTTCTTCATGTTTTGTCTCCTTTCTTGATTTTCGGTTCCTCCAGTACGTCTTCATTCTTTCGCTGTGTTCTTTTCTTCATTCATCCGACGAGACAGTTGCACGCTTTCTGTCTTTTTCCTGAAAACCCCGAACTTGCTAATCCTATTAGGAAATGCAGATCTGTCTAGAATTTCTGCTTTCGTAATCTTCATTTCTGCTAAATCCATTTTCACGTCGTTGAATCACACATTTGTGTTTGGAATTTTGGTCAAATATTCTTTGACATTTGACATGTATATTCACTATAATTTAACTGTGAACAGCAGATGGGTGTCTGAGAAATTTTATTTTTATCAGTGCTTAGTAATAATTATAAATCATTACAGTTAAACGGCTATGGGAGTTTTGATTCCATTTGCCACACCGTACGTTTGTGAGACACTTCTTTCTATCAACACAAAAAGTTGAAATTGATTGGATGTCAAATATGACAAACGTGTTTCCTTTCAAAGGCAGCTCCTTGTTTATGCCAAACAAGAACAACATCAAAAGCTAAATAAAGGATTTTTCTTCCATTTGCACTTGATTATATTTAATTTTTGCATGGTGTGACCATTAATGCTTTGTCTATATTATATACTGTCTGAGGCAATGATTTTTCAACAAAATAAAGTGAATTCATTCTAAAAAGTTGTTTTTTTGTGCTTATGATCATTTTTTAAATGGAATGGGTCCGTAGGTGTCACCGGATTTTCAAAGGTGTCCGTGAAAAGAAAGTTAAGAACCCCTGTACTAGACAACGGCTGGATTACTATGAAACCACTTGACATGAGAATCGCTCTCTATCGGTCAATACCAGTAATTGACCGTTTTGCTCCTCAAAACTTAGTATTAGACTAATGGTGAGACTTTTCTTTGATCGTATGGTTTTTAGTGCGGGGAGTATTCGAGGATATGTTCGGCTCGTCTGAAGCAGGTCTTTCTAGTTGACGTCCATAGGTGAACTACGGATCTGGGTATGGGATGATGATGATAATGGTGATGTGGAGAGAGGGCGAAACCCGATGTCGGCACATAGCCTAATCCTGTCGAATTACACCAAAGAGTCTCCTCAAGATTACTTACCGAAGGGCCTAGCCAAAGATATAAAAAGGTCCTAATAGATTTGAATAGGACCAGAATACGAATGGTAGTTGGACTGTTGACACCTACACATCATGAAAATCATGTAGAAGACGCGCTAGGGAGGAAGAGACCTCTGCGCATGTGTTGTGTCAGTGCGAGGCTCTTGCAAGCACTAGACATCGATATCTTGGCTCACATTTTGTGTACCTGGAAGACATCAGGAATGCCAACATCCGGACACTGGTATCCTTATAAGAGCACTAGGGCTGGACTAGGCAAACCAATTTAAGGGACACAAAGGGTCTTCACAGACCTACGTGTGGAGCTCTGCAGGGCTCACCCATTCCTTATCTATCTATCTATCTCCTCAAGATTTAACGTCTCCATCCGACGGACGAATCACCATCAACAGCGCCATATGGTCTCATTCAATATGGACACTGTGTAGAGGTTTGGAATTGACTCCAGGCTTTTGGCACGCAATCCAGGGGTTGTAAATTGTATACCACCGCCTCTCCTATCCTGCAGGCCAATATTGTGATGCAGTATTTTTTTTTTTTTTTTGTGACGGCTAACCACCGTGTGAGATCGTATAGGACTAAATGCCTTAACTACCATGGCCACCTGCCGGACTGTGGCGTGAGACACGAAAACACCACAACAAAGCTTGTAGTTTTACGAGACTATCAATATCGTGAGCATAAGCCTAGGACCTCCAGGTTTACATGGAATCCGAGCCACAGGGAAGTGATTTTCCGTTTCAGAAATCTTGCACGCATCGGCCAGGATTCGATTCCATCCACAGCTGCCTTGTAGAGAGAGAAGCCCACTCTTGATAATGATAATGCCGTTCCTTCTACACTGAAACATAGTAGATGAAGATATTATTCAGAATTATCTCCGGATTTACAAATCAAAGGTATATTTAAAGCCTGCAAAACGCAGAGCCGCAGATTTTCGCGTGAGATTCGCAACCTGTTTTAATGCTTTATTCTATTTAAGGCCGTGTGTTCGCGTGAACCAACGAGGAACGAGTCAAGCCTTATATAGAACAGTCCGCAGTGGCGCCAGCTTGAAGGAAAAGGAGCGAACACCAGCTATGCCTTTACAGGCTGTTCTAATCAGAATGTTTATGTTCATTAATCAAATAATTTTCGCTATAAACGTTGTTCGAAAGTGTTAAAAAGCTTATTTACAATACTAACGTGCAGCTGTTGATGAATCGTTGTCCGTTGTGTTTGTGATTAGATAGCGAGTTCGATCCTGATTGATGTTGGTGGTATTTTAAGGTGATGAAATGTAGCAACTCGATATTCTTTATTTCCAGTAACTTGAAAAAACTCACTAAAATTCTTATTATCATACAGACTCAGTGTTTCAGGTGGCAGCGCGCCGACCACTCACCGCTGGGTTTCGTTCTTAAAATCCCGGTCATCCATGTGAGATTTATGCTGGACAAAGTGGAGTCGGGACAGTTTTTTCTCCAGGTACTCCGGTTTTCCCAGTCATCTTTCATTCCAACAACACTCTCCAATATAATTTCATTTCATCTGTCAGTCATTAATAATTGCCCCAGAAGAATGCGACAGGCTTCGGCAGCTGGCATAATTTCTATCCTCGTCGCTAGATGGGGGCTTCATTCATTTCATTCCTGACCCGGTCGAATGACTGGAAACAAGCTGCGGATTTTCATTTTTATCGTTATTTTCCTCATTAATTTACCAAGTTAAGAAGGCCCTTGGAGGAGTACAAACTAAAGATTTCCACCATCCGCAACTTCGGTGCTAACAAGGAAACTGTTTACGTTGGACCAGATCGATTACAATGAAACGACATATGAGGATGAATTAAAGCACCACAGACTTAATGATGATAGTCTGCTGTGAAATAATGTGTGTGTAAGCCCTACTGTACTTTAAAAACATGTCATCAGTTGATGCAGTTTTCAAAAGGAGCGTAATATATAGAAGGTAACGTTTGACCGGGCGAGTTGGCCGTGCGCGTAGAGGCGCGCGGCTGTGAGCTTGCATCCGGGAGATAGTAGGTTAGAATCCCACTATCGGCAGCCCTGAAGATGGTTTTCCGTGGTTTCCCATTTTCACACCGGGCAAATGGTGGGGCTGTACCTTAATTAAGGCCACGGCCGCTTCCTTCCAACTCCCAGGTCTTTCCTATCCCATCGTCGCCATAAGACCTATCTGTGTCGGTGAGACGTAAAGCCCCTAGCAATATATATATATATATAAAAGGTAACGTTTGCAATTGAACTTGGTAGGGCAGTCAATGAAGACATCATCAGAACATCACTGCATGACCGCAGTTGTTGCGCAGGCTGTCCACAGCTTGCTAAAGTAAGTGATTCTCAACAGTAATCTGGTAGTTTCCTTGGTCATGCTAAGGAAAGGTTATATTAACGGCATGCGCGTTTATATACAGAGGGTCCTTGAAAAAGGTTGAATTATTCATCGATGGCCATGACGTACAGGGCGACGGCCGCTGCAGCTCTCAAGGTGTTAATGCTAGGTAACATCGTGTCACGCATTTTGTACATACATTATTTCGTTACACAGATTTCCGGATAACCCCCAGCTCTAAAACATATTTATATAAAAATGTTTTCTGAACTGGTTCTTCCATGGCTTTGTACTAGAAACATGCTTAATAATTTAAACGATCGCTTCAAGGTAGCATTCACATTTATAGCATTATGTTAAAATATATGGAAATGAAAAAAAAAAAAAAAGAGCAAAATGTGCATATAGCAATTCTTTCTCAATGAACAATGTTTTCAGTTTGTGCGACAAAAATACTTTTTCTTGTTCTTAATCCGTTTACCCTCCAGGGAATCCCACCACAACTGCTTCAAAGGCAGTGTCCTGCAGCGTGAGACTTTGGATCGGGATGATAAAACTGTGGAGGAGGACCAGTACCTCACTCAGGTGGCCTCGCCTGATATGCTGAACAGGGGCCTTGTGGGGGCATGGGAAGATTGGAAGGGATAGACAAGGAAGAGGCAAGGAAGCGGCCGTGGTCTTAAGTTAGGAACCATCCCGGTATTTGCCTGGAGGAAAAGTGGGAAACCACGGAAAACCAATTCGAGGATGGCTGATGTGGGAATCGAACCCACCTCTACTCAGTTGACCTCCCGAGGCTGAGTGGATCCCGTTCCAGCCCTCGTACTACTTATCAAATTTCGTGCCAGAGCCTGGAATCGAACCCGGACCTCCGGGGATGACAACTAATCACACTAACCACTACACCACGAGGCGGACAACAAAAATACTACTCAGGATAATGTAGTTTATGATTTTTATGTATCCACATTCCTAGTCAATTTAGATGCCAAATGTACCAAGCAATCTAATTCGGATAAAGCATGAGTATATTCTGACAGTCATTTAGCTGACTGCTGGACAATGGATCATTAAAATTGTCCTAAATTGGTTTCCGATAAATGAAGAACTAAGGTAGGTCTAGTTCAGGAATGAAAGAGTAAAGTCCATGGAGGTCGGAAGAGGTTTCTTTTCCCTTGTAGTTTAACGTCGCACTAACACATCGAAAGTTTTCTGCAGCGCAAGAATGGAAAAGGCCTAGGATTGGGAATGTAGTGGCCGTGACCTTAAGGTACAACACCAGCATTTGCCTAGTGTGAAAGTAGGAAATCATCGACGGTGGGATTCGAACCTACCATTTCCCAAATACAAGCTCCCAGATTTGTTATCCTATCCCAGCTAGGTGGACGGAAGTCTACAATAAAATAAAGTTGCTTCTTATTTCCTCCTGTCAGTTGTGTAACATCGCAGTAACACAGGTGCTTAATCTTGATCAGAAAACAAAATTGATCGTAATCAGCAGTAAAAAATCACCAGACCTGTTATCGCCCCGGACGGATACACCATTCAAGTACCTAGGATGCTGGGTAACACAAGAATGGGATTCGTAGACATCAAAATCTCAATCGGCACTGCAAGAAGTGTGATTTTGAGATCGAAACATCTGGTGTTCAGCGGTCACCTCTAATTCAAAACTCGCTGGAGTGTGTTGGAGTGTTATGTGTTACCGGGGATGATTTCCGGTCGAAGCATGGACACTAATGAACCCATTGCAGGCCTTTCAAATATGGAAGTATCGCAGAATGTTCAAGGCCACGTCACCTGCGAGGAAGTACTCCGTCATGCCGGGAAATCATGCAAAGTCTTAACCCTCGCAAAAAATAGGAAAGCAGCCTGTTTCGGTCACATCTTCCGCAATGACGAATACAGCCTGACATGACTGATCACAGAAAGCAAGATATTATAGTTGTGAGTCATCTGCCAGTGGTTCGGTATCCATGATACGGCCACTCTGGTACGGTACGGGAAACAGAAAACACCAACATTCTGTGAGGACGCGGCACCAGAAGAACACAGATTCGATGACACTAGGATGAGGAAGATCTAGTGCTGAAAAGGTGACAGCTCTAGGGGTACAAGATCTGCTGCAATTGCTCTTCAGCACTGAGAATGGAATGGCGTATTTCTTTTAGTGCCGGGAGTGTCCGAAGACAAGTTCGGCTAGCCAGGTGCAGGTCTTTCTATTCGACACCCGTAGGTGACCTGCGCGTCGTGATGAGGATGAAATGATGATGAAGACAGCACATACACCCAGCCTCCTTGCCATTGGAATTAACCAATTAAGGTTAAAATCTCCGACCCGGCCGGGAATCGAACCCGGGACCCTCTGAACCGAAGGCCAGTACGCTGACCGTTCAGCCAACGAGTCGGACTCAGCACTGAGAGAATTGTGATCATAACTGTTTCTTGTGTGCAAATGAGAAAGCATAGACGGTAGGTACAAACTCCAACCGCGGAACTTCTAGTATTGTGGAAGACCTGATATCTCCAAGAGAGAAAAAGAAGAAAAGGTTACATGGGACGAGAAGATGTTGAAACAGTAAACCCTTCTCTCTCCCTTTCTCTTTCTTTCTTTCTTTCTTTCTTTCTTTCTTTCTTTCTTTCTTTCTTTCCTTCTTTCTTAGTCCGTTTACTCTCTAGGGTTAGTTTATCCCTCGGACTTAGCGAGGTGGCCGCCTCAAGGGCAGTATCCTGGAGCGTGAGACTTTGGGTCGGGGATACAACTGGAAAGGAGGAACAGTGCCTCACCCAGGCGGCCTCACCTGCAATGCTGAACAGGGGCCTTGTGGGGGATGGAAAGATCGAAAGGTATTGACAAGGAAGAGGGAAGGAACCGGCCGTGGCCTTAAGTTAGGTATCATCTCGCCATTTACCTGGAGGAGAGGTGGGAAACCACGAAAATCTACTTCTGGGATGGCTGAGGTGGGAATCGAACGCTCCTCTACTCAGTTGAGTTCACGAGGCTGAATGGACCCCGTTCCAGTCCTCGTACACCTTTTCAAATATCGTGGCAGATCTGGGAATCGAACCCGGACGTCCGAGAGGGTGGCAGCTAATCACACTAACGACTACACCACAGAGGCGGACTATTTATTTATTTATTTATTTATTTATTTATTTATTTATTTATTTATTTATTTATTTATTTATTTATTTATTTATTACTACAACTTGGGGCAGTAATTAACATTATCTTAGCTGTTGGCACTTCACCCATCCGACCAAGGTTCAAATCCCGGTGCATCCCAGAATGGAATTTTCACCTATAATTTACGTGGCATCGGGAAGGGCATTCAGTCCTAAAACCACAGCAAAATGCAAAATGAACCAGGGTGGTTATAAGTTGAAGAAAGGGTTTTGGTTTTTCAAATTCTGTTATGCATTGCAGGTCTCGGGCAGCCTGAGGTCGGTGTTGTAGGCAGTTGGTTTGTTTTGTAATACCACTCTTTAGAATGGAATGCGAGATTGTTTGTAGGTGCCAGTTATAATCGCAATTGTCTCAGCGCTGAAGGCCAACTGCAGCAGCTCTTGCCTGTGCATAAGTGCGTGCTGTGAAAGTATAATTTGCTGTGAAAACTGCTCGTTATACGTGCGGGCTATGAGGCGAAGATAAAAGCAGGTAGCACGTGTGTCACAACTACTGGTGTGTGCTCTGAACATTAGCGTTAAAGTTGCTGCAGATAACGCGATAGTGCCAGAGTGGCACTGGAAACCAAAGATTTTTTAGCCCTGTCAAATTTGGTTTGGGTGAAAGTAGGCCATACGTATTTTCATTAGGGAATGCTTGAGTTAACATTGGACTGCATGAGGAATCCTAAAATCTGACCTGTTTACCTGTCAAGCAATTTTATCGAATCACGTGTTTTATCCCACTTCGTCTTCATATATGTCCGCTTATGACTAAGTAGCAACATCAACCCTTTCTTCTTAATATAGTAATTATCTAGAGTTTCCAAATTCACCGGTCGAGAAATCCAATAATAACGACCGAGAAGATTCGTCGTGCTGACCACACGAGACCTCGTTATCTGCAGGTCTTCGGGCTGAGCAGCGGTCGCTTGGTAGGTCAAGACCCTTCAAGGGCTGTAGTGCCATGGGGTTTGGTTTGGTTTGGTTTTCCAAATCCACATGTAATTTCCTCTGAATAATAATAATAATAATAATAATAATAATAATAATACTAATAATAATAACAGCTGATGAACGTATTTTCGATTGTTTAAGATGTTAAAAATGTTGTGATTTCGAAACTTCGCTGGGCAAGGGGTCCCTTAAAGACTCCATAAGTATACCGCCTCTTACAAGCCAGGATTTGTTCCTGTATTCTAAAAATTAGAAGACAAATACCGAAACAACTATCTTACCCAGCCAGTATGTTAATCTAGTGAACGTAAACCACAGGATCAATACTCTCAAGTGACTTTTAACCTTGTGGTCCAAGACCCGGAACCTGGAATTGTTAGTTATAATAATAATAATAATAATAATAATAATAATAATAATAATAATAATAATAATCATAATCATAAGCTATTCTACCTACAGTTTTACATAATGTTAATCACAGTCCTCCGGAACTATGGTTTTACTAACTTGTGATGTAAGGAACTATGAAATCTGTATGTGATTGTTGATCTTGTGATCATAAACCGCAGGATCTACTGCTACACCTGATTGTTAATCTTATGGAAATACGCTATGGGACCTACAGTTTTATGTAGTTGTTAATCGTATAATCCACGAAACTCTGGGACCAAGAGATTTATGTCATTTTTAATCTTGTAATCTACAAAACTATGGAACATACAGTTTTATTTTATTGTTAATCTTGTAATCTAAGAAATAACGTATCTTACAGATGTGCGTTAGCGTTAATTTTTATAAACGCTAACCACGGGAAGTACAGCTTTGTGTAAATGTCGTGACACTAGGCGATGAATTTAATTCCAAAAATCCACATGTATTGGCTTGTATTCGAACCTCAGTTGCCGTAGTGAGAAACTAAGTGAGCTTAGTTTCGGGGAAATCGAACACTGAATTCAAACAATATTTTACTTTAAATTAAGCATTGGTTAATACCCGATCTATACAGTTGAATATCTGAGAATTGTTAATAGAGTAATATTCTTTCGAAGTCAATACGTAATGTTTCTTTAGATGGTCATAGTCATTTTCATTTGATCTATTACGGAAGAATAGGAAGTATTGCATCATCGTGTGATTTCAAGAAGCATTTATGTTTTATTATCCGTTGAATTTCCCGGAATCAAGCCGCCTCGATGACTTGTTTAATTAATAGACATAGTTTCTATTCCATACCAGCTAATTTTAAACATCTCATGGAGCGCGGGTTATGAACACGCAATTCGTAAGGCCAGATCACGAGGAGATCGCGTGCAGCGAACTCGGTTGATTTTTAATTCGGTTTATTTTTCTGCGTCATTACGATTTAGAGAGGAGCGGCGGCACAGTTAAGCTTTGCATATGCAAAAAAGCTGTCATGAATAATAAATGCTCTCGCTTAGTCGCTCGTGGGCCATTGAGACCGCTCCAGGAACGAGTGGACCTACGTATGTCTGTGACGTCAACAAAACCCACTACGTAGTACCTACTGTCTGATTACTGAAGCTCGGTGCTTTAACCGTTCTGCGGGATAAGGAGATGCGGATCCAGAGCAGGAGGAAGGATTCAGACGGGTCATGGTCCCCTCGCTAAATCGCGGTCCCAAGAAGATTACCACCGAGCGAGTTGACCGTGCGATTAGGGGCACGCGGTTCAGAGCTTGCATCCGGGAGATAGTTGGGTTCTAATCTCACTGTCGGCAGCCCTGAAGATGTTTTCCCGTGGTTTCTCATCTTCACACCAGGCAAATGCTGGGGCTGTACCTTAGTTAAGGCCACGGCCGCTTCCTTACAACTCCTAGGCCTTTCCCATTGTCGCCATAAGACCTATCTGTGTCGGTCGGTGCGACGTAAAGCCACTACCAAAAAAAAATATTACCTTTGTATGTCTGGACAATGGTGTAAATTACGCTGACAGAAGTCTGTGTGTAAGTATAGAAGAATGTCTTTTAACAAGCCATGTTAATGCTGCTATTGTTGTTGTTGTTGTCGTTGTTGTTGTTGTTCTTCTTGGGTCTATTAGCCAAAAGAGTGAATGGATCCTCAATAGTTCCAGCACTGGCTATCACAAGTAGTTTGAACGTCACTTAAGAAGTGTATGCTATGGAAATGAGGAGTGAAATTGCTTCCTTCTACCTTCCTCACAGAGCTAAAATGTGACGTTAATTTCAGTCTTCATGCCCACTGAAATCCACTCACCAAATGGCTGCATAAGTGACACTTTCTCACGAATCGGCAAAGAGACTGGTTGCAGAAGAAATGGTGTTACTAATATTGCACATACCTCCGTCACTTTCACATTGTCAAAGCCGAGAATCAAACTGGGACAGATGAATGAAAGTAATAGACGTATTCTAGTCCATTCCAGAAGATACAGTGCACTGTAAACACTATGTCATCAGGGGCGATTATGCCCCTTGAGACAGCCACTGTCGTGTTTTACGTCATTCCTATAGGTGACATATCGATCTGTTGATAACAGATGTTATGTTTTTGATCGTTGCTTGACCGTTGCCCCTTTGTTACGTACTGCAACTACTGTAACATTTGAGCTTTGCTGGGAAGCATAATTGAATTATAGACAGGCTAATATTGGAAACAGCTAATGTTATTTTAGTTTTCATGATACCTACTCCAGCATAATGCGAGACATTGATACGTCAGTCATAATATTCTCAAGTCTACCTGTAAACAAATACCGGTACGAGAGTTACGCTTTCTGTTGCTTCTCTGGCCACGTCCGCTGTTGTAACTCAATGAGCGATACCAAGAACTACCATCTTTATGGTATTGTGTGGGTGGTTATCTTCCACTGCCGGTTATTCGAGTGAACACTACGCAGTTATTGCATAATCCAGCGGAAGGTTGCATCAGGAATTGCGAGTTCAAGGAAGGGTGTTCAAGCAACAACGACCTTGTCGATTCTCGCTGGCTGGCTGGAGGCGGAGCAACTTGCAATTATGAGAGTCTCATAATGTATAACTCTGAGAGTAACTGTCTTGCTAGCCAAGATAGTGCCTACTGAGTGTCCCAGTGGATCGAGTGGTTTACTGAGCCCAAAATGACGGGTTAGATTCCGGCTCATTCCGGTGGTATTTTAAGGTGCCTAACACTTTACAACCTAATTTATTTCGAATAATGGAATGAGGTACCTTCATATAAATTGAATAGGCTAAATTTTGCGGCTATAACATTTATCTAAAAACATATATCATTTTCGGAATTTCCTACGATGAAATTTACTGTATACATGTGGCGAAATTGAACACCTTTTAACGTAAGTCCTTGTAAAAAAAATTCAGTTGTGTAAGACAGGAAGATTTTTAAATTGATTCACCGAAATGACATTAATAAGAGACATTCTTCGTTACGGAACAGAGACAGAGCAAATTATTGAGATATATCATAAAATGCGAGGAACGAAAATATACACTCGTTGTAAGTAAACCAGAAACAAACCTCCGAATCAGAAAAGGTAAACATAAATTGTCCTCTAGATGCTTCGCAGGGATACTATAAGATTATTTCTGCACTTTCGTAAGCTAAAAATAACTAAACAATGAACTACTATATTTATACATAATATTTTCTCTCCATTCTCACAAAATTTAAATTGAAAACGCTATATGGAATATGTAAGCTGGAAGAGGTCAAATTCATCAGACTTGAGTTTGAAACTTTATCGCCATGTAAGAAAATTTCTGCAGGACTCAACTTCCACCACCTCGGCGTCTCCGAAAACGACAAAAGTAGTTAATGGTTTGCTAAACCAATAACATTAATATCTTGATGTGTTGGTGGAGTATGCAGTATTCCTTAAAGTGAAACGGGCATCTGAGTTCGGCCGAAGCATCGCAATTATATCTTCAGCAATCCTTCTCCTAAGTCTATTAATTCTATCTTCAACGTAGCTGTAAGCAAAAGCTCACATATTAATGAACATACGCTTGGTAGAAAGTACACCCATTGGCTACACATATGTTCCAACATATCTTCAAAAAGTAGTTTTACAAAATCTAAATTCCATAATCCTAACGCCTGAAGACCTTCTACTTCTGCTGGTGATCTCTCCTTCACCTACACGAGGATAATACAGTATAACACTAGGATTAGCTGAATAACGAAAATATTAGGGATTTCCTCACTTCTAAAAACTGTGCCTCATCCTGAGGCATTACAACTTAGTCACAGTGCGATGATCAGAGTTTTCACAAAAGCAAATTCCATCTCTCTTTATTCAACATACCATAATTTAAGCAGGAAGGAGCATGATAATACCCAATACTTATACCGTTCTTCACGTAACTTGTTTCTTATTCTCCTGTAAGACAGACTATCAATAATGTTCACATGGTTTATAGTCCGCCAGCATTGTGTCTTATTGAATAATTGGTACATCTGATACAGTCTAACAGCAACACGTTCTAATAATAATAATAATAATAATAATAATAATAATAATAATAATAATAATAATAATAATAATAATAATAATAATAATAATAATAATAATAAATGGTTGGGCGTTTTTGTACACTAGGCAAGACCGTAGAAAGCTTGATCACGTTCAAAGAATGTATTGTTTCTATTTCTAATCTTATTAGAATCTTACTAGATTAAAATTAAAGTCTACCGGAATATAGGCATTCTGCTATAGTTTTACCAGCGGAATTCCAGATTGATATGACTAACAAGAAACACTCAGTGAAAGTGAATACTGTATCCCAAATGAATTAATTTCTAAAACAAAAACAAAATGCATCCCTTGATTATATTGCGGGCATTGTCCATCCTCTAGTTAAATGGTCAGAATCAAGATATTCGGTTCAGAGGGTCCTACTGTATGTTCGATTCCCAACCGGGTCGGGAATTTCAATCGCATATGGTTAATTCGTCCAAATCGGGGACTGGTTGGTTGTGTTTGTTCCACCATACATATATTCATTCACACTCAACACACAACACTACCAACCATCACGGAAACACGCAACAGTAAAGGGATACAAGTTTTCATTCCGTAGTCGGGCAGGGGACGGCGGGCGTGGTAGTGGTGGTGGTGGTGGTGGTGGTGGTGATTATTGTTTTATGAGGAAGTACAACTAGGCAACCATCCTCTATGTAACACTAATCAGAAGGAAAAATGGAAGGGATCCGACACTTCGAAAAATGAAAGTGTCGGCCAAAGGAAGACAAGGGCCACGAAGGGCGTGAAAATTAAAGACTCCCTAGGCCTCCATACGTAACACCGTCGGGGTAGGAAAAAAAACAAGAGTTGACCAAGGGACGTCGGGTAGGACAGATGAAAGTCAGGAGCCTGGCACAAGTGAGTGGAAGCAATGCCAAGACTCAGCTAAGGGCCCCGTGCTCGCCAACCCACGCTCCAAAGTTCAGAGCCCCTGGGAATATTTGTGTCAGTGATGTGATTTGCGGAGAAGATGAGCTGGGTGCAGCCATGGCCTATAAAGAAACTGCCCCGGTATTCACCTTAGGGCAGGAGATAGGTTTGCCAGGTGTCCCACATTATAGGGGATTTCCGTAATTGAAGGTCTGAAGTACTGTCCCTTTGTAACAGCATGCGGGATGCCCTTGTTTACCATATTTAAACACCTCACTCCTGTCATGGTTAAAATGAACTATTACAGTAGTATTTCAGATCATTATTCTTCATCTAGCGATTATACACTATGGGTGATTTTTTTCTCTAAAGTTAATTTAGTTGTTCCAAATATACTTATCTTAAGTTATGAGTACACCTGCTTCGAATGCATATTATGTTGAAAGAGTTTTTGAATTCTTACAAAACAAATGGAATGATGAAATAAATAGATTTTCTGCAACTCTGATAAAGTCAGAAATTCACTCACTTAATTTTTATCATTGTCTGAAATTTCATGACCAGAGAGATTCGGCATTACTAAAAAAGCTAAAAGTGAAGTAAAATATGGGAAGTGATTTAAAATATGTAGAAAATGAAAAAGCAAAATACTGTGGTAAAGTTTGTGTCTACAATGTAATTATAGTACAGTAAATTATAGCTCGGTGTCGTTATCTCGTTGACATGATCTGCCACTCGTAATCCTATTAAACCATGGAGAAACATTCTTAGGACAACCGACAGTGAGGACCAGCCCTCCGCCTTCCGAATGGAGAGCTGCAAGTCTTGTAAAACTAACCGTTGTTAAACCGAAGCCTGATTCATGTATCTTGTTTGAATGCTATAAACATAAGCAAGTGGACTCATGTCGACTTGTTAGGAGAGGTACTGTCCGTTACGTGGTCGTTCCAGCAAGTTGAGACTCGGTATGTGTGTAGGGCAGTCTGCCAGATCCTACCATCCTACTGCCGAACACACAACGTGGACTGTAACTACCGAAAAATCATTTTCATGCTGTGTTTCCATAGGACGTAATGTCTTCTCGGAATTATCCCGGTAAAAATTAGTCTGGGTGTATATAGAGCTTATGCGGGTTTTCATTTTTGGTACTGCTGTATTTATTTTACCACACAGACAGGTCTTACGGCGCCGGTAAGGGGTTTTATCACCCCTAACAAGTTCGGTAGTAACCTACATCTTCCTCTTAAATTGTTGATCTTACACAAGGGGCGTGATAGCTCTAGTCTTTCACCAAGGTGGCAGCATTTCGAAGTGAGGTTTACGGAATGGAGAGTCACGTGCCTATGTCTCGGATTCCACGTAAGACTGTACGTCTCTTAACTTGTTCTCAGCTTATAGACAGTCAAGTAAAATTTTACATCCCGTAGCTTATGCTCAGATTATTACCAACCACGTAAAAATGAACGTCCGGTACTTACGTTCAGGTTAATAACAATTAAGTAAAATGTTTCTGTTAACCGAAGCTTAGGTTATTAACAATAAAATAACAATGTACCTCCCCGAATTTTATATTCAGGCCATTAACTAACACGTAATTACGTGAAATTGTACGTCCCCTAGTCCAGTTGTATTCAGACCATTTGGTTGGCGTACCCCAAAAATCCAGTTGTTTTACCTTTGTACCCCCCCCCCCCCCTCCAGTACGAGTATATTGAAATTATACTAAAAATAACAAATGCTTGTTGCTGGATGCTAAATAATATTAATAATAATAATAATAATCATCATCATCATCTTTCGCAGCTTACCCCGCTTGGGAGAGAAAAAAGACCAGGATTGTGAAAGAAGAGACCGTGGCCTTCAATATGGTACAGCCCCAGCATTTTTCTGGTGTGAAAATGGGACACCATGGAAAAGCTATTTTCAGGGCTGCCGACAGTGGGGTTCAAACTTACCATCTTCCGAATGCAAGCTCACAGTTTCTGGTACAAATTGCATGGCCATCTTGCTCGGAACCCATGCTTTTCAATGGCAACTTCTTAACAGGGAAAATAGAGGGTGGTTGACCGGTTTTACTTCCTCATAAAACAATAATCACCACCACCAGTTAACAGAAAAACTGCGTCTCATAAGAATAACTTACAAAAAAATTGATGCTATATGTCCTGCTTCTTGGCAGAAAAGTCGGCGCAGTGGTCTTCGGTCAGACGGTCCCGAATTCTATTTCCAATCAGGCTAGTTCTTTTGTAGGCCCTATATCCTAATATTTTGCAACTTTTTGTACAGAATCCTCATGCAGGCTTCGAACATCAGAAAATACACTTGCAAAAGTGCATTAAAATTCACTTTCTTCATCATCAAACAGATTCTTCTAACAAGACTGTGTGTGTCTTCCACTGCGGCAAGTCAAAAATAACCTCCAGCTGTACGGTACTGAGATATTTTTAACAGAGTATTCCAGTCGAAATGTTGTTCATCGATTGATTTGTTAATGTATCTCTGCACTGCAGTTCATCACAGTCCATGATGTAGGTCACAGATACATAATGTCGCAACAACTTGTTAGTCTGTCGGTAAGTGGTTTTATCATCCCTAACAAGTTCTGTAGTGTGAGAGGTATATCTTCCACTTAAAACTTTGATCTTACACAAGGGGCGTGATAGCTCTAGCCTTTCACCAAGGCGGCAGCAATTCAAAGTGAGGTTTACGAAATGGGAAGTCACGTGTCTGTTTCTCGGATTTCACATAAAACTGTAGGTCTCTTAACTTGTTCTCAGCGTCGTAAAATTTTACATCCCGTAGATTATGCTCAAATCATTAAGAACCATATAAAAGAGTGCGTTCCATAGCTTATGTTCAAGTCAATAACAATCATGCAAAACTGCATGTTCCGTAGCCGATGCCCAGGTTATTAAAAATAAAATAACAATGTACCTCCCGGATTTTATATTCAGGCCATTAACTATCACATAATCGCGTAAAATTGTACGTCTCGTAGTCTATGCTCCGTTTGTTAGCAGTCACGTAAACAGTACGTTCCTTAACGTAAATAAATAAATAAATAAATACTGGATTAAAGCCACTATTTTTATTTAATGAAGCCGAGATTTCAGCCAAATTGCATTGGCCTTTGGCTGAAAGATCGGCTTTATTAAATAAGCATAGTGGCTTTAATCCAGTATTTATTTATTTACGTTAATACTATGAGCCACGAAAACCTACGTCCATTACTTAGTACGTCCCTTAGCTTATACACAGGCTTTTAACTATCACGTAAAACCGTGCGTCCTGTCGCTTGTACATTAAAATTACTTTGAAACCGTGCATTCCGTAGCCTTAAAATAGTTAATTAACTAATAATTTACAATAAAAATGAAGTAACTTATTGTGGATTGAATTTTACAAGGGTCACTCAGAAAGTAAGGTCCGTTTGTCAGAAAGACTAAACATTATTGTACTCTGAAGTACATACTTTGGACTAAGTTTCAACGTAGTAGTCATGCCTCTTCAGACACTGATCATATAACGGGACACCATGTCTTGTGCATCCATATCGTAGAACAACACTGTCTTTGGTTAGAAACATGTGGTAACAGTGTTTAATCCCATCATCGCAGAAGCTCTGGCCACGGAGGAAGGACTTCAGGTGGAAAAAGATATGACAGTCTGATAGAGTGAGGTCTTGCCTATGCGAACAATCCGAAATAGTCTTCTGCCGAAGGTCAGTAGGAATTGTTGCGTTTCTGTCACAGTTTGGGGACGAGCATTGTCGTGAACGAACACAACACCCTTACAAAGATACACGTGGGTTCTAACCATGCCCGGCTTGTTGTCAGTGGGAATTTCTGTCTGGAATGTCCTATGTAACGTACATCAAAACTGCAGGTATATCTTCCTTTTTTTTATAATTTGCTTTACGTCGCACCGACACAGATAGGTCTTATGGCGACGATGGGCGGGTGAAGGCCTAGGAGTGGGAAGGAAGCGGCCGTGGCCTTAATTAAGGTACAGCCCCAGCATTTGCTGGTGTGAAAATGTGAAACCACGGAAAACCAACTTCAGGGCTGCCGACAGTGGGGTTCGAACCCACTATCTCCCGGATGCAAGCTCACAGCTGCGCGCTCCTAACCGCGCGGCCAACTCGCCCGGTGCAGGAAGAATTTACACATTCAATATGTATTTACTATAACGCCAGTTTCATCCTGGTATCGGTCATTGGCTCCTAACTTCGCACTACATTTCAGTATGTGAACGTGTCCGTTGACATAATTGCGAGATGGTGACTTGCACATTCACGACAACGTAAACTCAAAACACTTCGTAACGTAACTCTCCTATGTCAAGTGGTCAGAAGCAGCATTTGTTGCTATTTGAGACAGTCAATTGTACGTCCTCATTGACTTCAGAAACCTCTAACTGTAGTTAATTTACCAGCCTGTTTCACGATTAAAATACCATAAAGACATGGAAGAAATCTGCCAAAACGTAAAATGGTCACAGGTATATTTTAATTGTACTTTATTCGAATGTTACAGGCTGGCTGTAAATTTCCTCAGCTATTCTCAAGTAAGGACAGTTGTTATAAAATAAATATAATTGTTTATAGACGGTAATTCTCACTTATCTAAGTTTAGTAATAGTGAACACGAACTGGAAATTAAACATTAATAATACTATTGACGCATTATTCATCTGCTGCCCACACATTGTAAAATGATTTATCTTCCACCTCTTCAAGGTGTGTAAAAAATGGATAGACATTTTCCGACGAGAATACGGGTACGTACAAAAATAAAAAAACAAATACATTAATTAAATAACAATAATAATAATGATAATAATAAAGATACCTGAAACTAATTGACCACACTTCACATCATACCGTAACAATAGTTCACAATCTATCTGTCAGAACCCTCTAAAATAAGGATTCATCCCTTTTTAAGTAATAATTAAGTGTACCTGCATCATCTGTTCCCGAAAATACCTTCAGCTATGCTTTTTTAATCTAAAACAAATCATTTTTCCTTTCAAATAAAAAATACTCTTCCCTTCACCCAGTTAAGCAAATCGTTCTTCATATAGTCAGCTATAATAATGCCGTCTGATTCTCTCTTGTATGAAAAGTCGTCCTAAATGGTAAGCTTATATTGTTTATTCTACATTACCTATTCACCGAATTCCTAAACATAAGCCAATATTACCAGCTCTATTTCTAAACCAGTAACTGGAAACTGATTTGAAATGTTTTACTCCAACCTTGAGTTAATTTCAGTATTGGTAACTGCTATAAAACTGTTTTTGATCTCCAGGTCTTAGAGATGTTTCTTTAGTGAAGCGATTGTTTACTTTGAAAGGAAGCCCGGAAATGTTATATTTGAAGCTGCACATGGTAAAAAGACAAGTAATCTTTCTTTAAAAAAGTGTGCATGGACGAAAATATTCTTGTTTTGACCCTTAACACACGAAACATCAATCATTACAACAACACTCTGGTTATCCGTAACTAGGAGAGAGGACTTCATTTTATTTTATACAATTCATTCATTCACTCAATCATGAATGCTCTCTCTCCAGTTGGTGGCTATCCGTGACTGGGTGAGAAGAGTCATCATTCATTCATGCACGAACACAATTCAGTCATGAAAGCATTCATTCACAAATTCATGTAGTCATTCATTCAATTCATTCAAAATGTAGCCTATGTTGTAATTGTAGGATAACTGTATAAAAACTGGTGACACAAAGGTAAGCAGGGAGGGTAAAATACATGAACGGTAACTTAAAAAAGAGAAACTACAATTTAGAAATTGGATTGAAATAGTTAATTGTTTAAATGTAGTAATAGATGAATAGTAATAAGGAAAATAATGTTTGTATCAAACCACATTTTGAATTACGATAAATGATTCAGGTGATACGAAACTGGGGGGGTATTCTATTCTACCACCACACTCTTCAATATACGCGACTGACATACTTGGAAACGATTAAAAATTAAGCAAATTTCAAACTGAATATCTCAAAGAATTCTGTTTTCTTGAGTATCTTGAATTACGGATTCACTTTTACTGGATTCCAGGGTCGTAATATGAAGACTTGAAACAGTATGAGAGACTACCTGCTTTAATGTTCAAAATGTATTGTGTTAACACCAAAACCCCGTAAGTGAATACACCGTTTGCATTATTATTTCACTGACGTAACTTCCAGTTACAAGGCGCAATGTTCAATTTTCTTCATTACACTCGCAGTGCCGGGGACGTATGTAATTATCACCTGCCTCAAGCTTATATTGACATTGCTCCCATTTTTTGTACTAGGAAATGTGCCCTCCCTCCTAGGGCCTTGATGTTTCTTTTTGATTCCGACAATTTTAGGGTTGCAAGGGCAAGGGAATCTTTGATATTTTCTGCTATTCGTGGTCCTCCACTTTCAGTACTCCACGCACTTATTCTCCAGATATCTCTAGAACGTCAGATATCGAACCTATAGCGGTATCGAATGATTAACTTGTGTGTTTGCGTTGCACGAACGTATAAAATACATCTATCGATTCGATAAACCGCCCCCTAACATAGAGGGCCCTGAGCAAGACATATCTATTCTTTAACTTGGCGGACGCATACGCAGTCTCATACTGTATATCGGCAGCTAATACATTATTTTTTTGTGCTTTATCATGATCTTCCGACGAAGTAGTTCTAGACATGATTAACGTTCTAGAACGACGACGATTATCATCATCGTCTCACCATTCCAGAAACCGGGCATAAGTCTTCCCTTCTTCAGCCTCACGACGTATCAGTCAATGTTGAAAACAAATCCGGAAACTAACCTCAAGTTGTGTCACTTAGGCCTTCTGTCCGTAGACTGGTACGGTTCAGTTCTCCACATCTCTCCGTTGCCATATTCTTGTATTGCACCTCACAATCTACTCTCTCACTATCATTCAAAATCCTCACATTTCTTTCCAAAAATCTACGTATGACACGCTCAAGTCACAACATTTTTCCTGTGAACTTTCCTTTTCATCAAATTTCCTAAAATACACCTGTCGTCAGTATGATTCATTCCCTCTTCCGTCTCTACATATATCACCGTGCTAAAGTTTTCACACTTCCTAAAACCGCATGTATTGCATCGTAGTACTGTTTGCTGATATTTTGAATGCGTTTCAGAATTCACTATCAATACAAAAGATAGGGTCAAGTCTTGTAAACCGCCTTCCTATCTAGTGATGAACCGGACAGAGTGTATTAAATGCATTGCCATACTTGTTCGGCTTCCGTTGAGTTGTCTGCTATTGTCATAAATCTGTTTTGTGCTTTTCTACGAGAGAATATTATATAACATCCACATTCTAAAGGTAAGTCTGACGAAGCCATTTTTATTTTTCGTGTTCGTGAAATATAATTCACTGTAGCCGTATGAGTTTTAACTTATAAAAGGTGAACATTGCCTGTTAAAGCATGGCCTTCTATGAAGAGAAGTGTAGTTCGTTACGGTAGATTAGTGCTGCCATTTGTGAGATAGGTCGTGAATTATTTGGAAGTGTCTGGTCTTGTAACACGGCCGGCAACATGGCAGCTGCAGCAACTATGCCCTACGCCTTCTGTACCAAGGAAGAAACATACAGGCAGAAGTTAAAAAGGCCACAATTTTGACTCCCCCACAACACATAGGAGAACGAAGAGCAAAGAAAATGGCGAAAATGAACCCGAAAGCGAAAAATAAATCCGCACGAAACACTGATGATACCAGGTGCGGATATTGTGATGGACTCTTCAGCGAAGACCACGACGGGCAAATCTGGGTGTGTTGTGTGAAGTGCACTATGTGATGTCATGAGAAATGTGCAAATGCACATGGTGTAAAAAAATTTGTGTGTGAAAAGTGTTCATAAACAGAATTTTCCGTAGACGGCCATCTTACAAGACTGTCTTCTAATACGGCCGTTTTGCAATGATCCTAAATAAGTTCAAGTAAATTCATCTATAATACAGGTGTTTTGAATTCCTGCATACTAAACATTTAGTAGTTATGTACCTTTCACTTCCACTTTAATTTGTCATTGTACTCCTTTCACCTTCGAATAAAATATACGATTATACTTTGGTGGCCGTATTTGAGAACTTGACCCTATACTCCTACTATATCCGAATTACGCTAAAACTGCCTCAGCAATAAAACGATTAGGAAATCACTTATTAATAGCAATATAATTGCTTCAAGCCTCGTGTGACATTTATCAAAATGCGTTTCAACTCAGAATGATTCGTACTTTACAGAAATACAGCATATCTCCATGGTGTCAACACCTGTTCCTTCTGTTCACCTTCGCACTCCATTCGATCCTGAGCAGCAGCAACAAAATTCTTGTTTGGCTGCTTCTTTTTTTTTGTTCTTCATTGAATGTTAATATAAATAAAGCGGCTGGTATATATATGGCCATACCGCCGCAGGCGCCACTTATGAATGGCTGGTCACGTGGTCGCCCCGCCGGGCGACGCCTTTCACCGCGGTACTTTCAAGGTAATCACTGACCCCGCGCTGTCCCCCTCCATCCCAAATAACTGGCTATAACCAGTTTCTTGCAATCGCCCGGGGCACTATCGCCAACACTTAACAATGCCATACGTGCGGTGCGAAAGAGACAGAGCTAGGCCGGTTGGTTGGCTGACTGGCTAACTTGGGGATTTTCCACTGCTTATACCGTAAGTATAAGCGTTGACCGTAAAAAGTGGAACACCTTAGAAGGAAAGTGGCCTCTGACTTTTTGTCGGAAGAGGTTAACTGCTCAAGGTAGACTTCCGGTTTGATACATTGGCCAGGTTTTTTGTTGTGAAATACAGAATGAACCCAATTAGATACGCAGAATATCTGACCAGATGGCGGCTCACTCCATCTCTATCTTGATGCCGCCAGTGCTATTCGACAAGTATAGATATATCTTACAGACAAGAAGAACATTTCTTTTATAATCAAGGAAGTCTTTTCTGATTTTGTATAATGTACTTTTATACACATGTGTGGGAACTGGACATACCTAACAGTGTCTAAAACGATTTTCAAAAGAGAAATATCTGATAAAACAATTCATTTGGTAATAGACTTACTGACACTTCAAAGAATCTTTTGAAGAAAATTCTCAGCACTCAGGCGTCTGCTAAAGATTTACAGAGGACTTTTCTTCTCAATACCTGCCATCGAAATCTGTTAGGCATTTAGGGTTTATTATTATTATTATTATTATTATTATTATTATTATTATTATTATTATTATTATTATTATTATTATTATTATTATTATTTGCTAGTTGTTTTTTACGTCGCACCGACACAGACAGGTCTTATGGCGACGATGGGACAGGGAAGGGCTAGGAGTGAGAAGGAAGCGGCCGTGGCCTTAATTAAGGTACAGCCCCAACATTTGCCTGGTGTGAAAATGGGAAACCACGGAAAACCATTTTCAGGGCTTCCGACAGTGGGGATCGAACCTACTATCTCCCGAATACTGGATACTGGCCGCACTCAAGCTACTGCAGGTATCGAGCTCGGTATTATTATTATTATCGTTATTATTATTATTATTATTATTATTATTATTATTATTATTATTATTATTATTATTATTATTATTATTATTATATGCCTTTATAATATTGACGTGGAAAAGATAAAATGGAAAGAGAAAGTTCGGAGCGTAGACTGGAACAGTTTGAAACGTAAAAGACCAGATCAGGTTTAGGAATCGAGAACTTTAAAACTTTGGGATAGAGGTTTTATAAAGGATGTCGCCATCAGTAATAACGGATCAGATGTCATCTTTGTAGATAAGGCTAGGCATATTACATTTTTCAAAGAGATTGCCAACACAATCTGCAGACATCAATGGCAATGTACGGTAGCAACGGAACTGGCAATAACAATACAATACTTGCACAAATTCCACACTGTAATCACCCTTTCATTAACTGTATCACTTGCCATATTGTGAAGAAGTTCTTAGGTACGTCTTTTTGCTATCTATTTTATGACGCACCGACACAGAAAGCTCTCATGGTGACGCTGCGATCGGAAAGGGAAGGAAATGATCCTTAATTAAGGTACAGCCCTAGAATTTGTCTGGTGTAAAATTGGATGCTATAGTAAACCATATTCAAGCTTGGCGACATGCGGTTTGAACTCACAGGGACAGGGAAAAACGGAGTACCGGGAGAAAAACCTGTCCCGCCTCCCCTTTGTCCAGCACAAATCTCACATGAAGTGACCGGGATTTTAAACATTGAACCCAGCGGTGAGAGACCGCACGCTGCCTCTGTACCACGGAGGATCTATATATACATTGTACCTGTGTAATTATCTGTAAACATTGCTACGACCGAGTCAATCCAGAAATTGTACCAGTTTAATTCATGAAAGTAAATAATAATAATAATAATAATAATAATAATAATAATAATAATAATAATGATAATAATAAAAGAATTTATTTTTGAGATAGGAATTTCCTCTGATAGGACTATACAGACAGAGCGACATCTAGCTGTCTCATCTAGTGTGATTTTATTAGCGTGTGTCCCAAGTTCCATATACAGAAGTACTCCGGTGCGTATCTCAGTCATTGGCTGATATAAGAACAGAACATGTCACGCTAACATCTTTCACCACACACGTTTACCAACAAAAACAACTAGTTGAGGCTGACGATCAAAGATGTCGCTAGCTTCTAAACTGAATTGCGGGTAAAACAAAATGTTCCAGCCTTTCCTTAAGCTGGCGATGATCCTTCGGAATAGTTAGGGCCTACTTCAAGTCATTTGTGACCAACAGTTGCAGTCTGCTGTTGCAAACGGCTAATCATTACACAACGTTATATAAAGCGTCATTTCCTTCACGCTACCGTGAAATCATTCATTTTCTGAACTCTGAAATTGCAGTAATCTGGTGTAAGACAACTAATATTCCATCACACTTGTTATTCATGCTGGTGTGTAGACTAATAATGGCAGTAGTGGAATGCACGTGTTACTTTTATTTAAATATAGAAAATTTACCCAGCGTAAATATCTGCATTTCAGTCTTGGAGAGCAAGTATTTTTATGATATATGCCGAGGCTATTCATACTCATCCTCAACCAGCAATATCTTATTACTTTTATCCGTCTTTAGATGATCTTACGCTGGCAATTATATTGTTGTTGCATATCCTTTTAAGAAAAGCCTTGTCAGGAATCAGAAATAAATATAAATAATAATTTATGGCCTCAGCTACAGTACGGAGACATACTCACTTGACACCCTTTAGGAGCAAGGGATATCAGCATATGAATTTAAATATGAAAATGCGATTTATTAAAAGACATCACCTGTTTTTCATTAACTATTGTCCGACTCGTTGGCTGAATGGTCAGCGTACTGGCCTTCGGTTCAGAGGGTCCCGGGTTCGATTTTCGGCCGGGTCGGGGATTTTAACCTTAATTGGTTAATTCAAATGGCCCGGGGGCTGAGTGTTTGTGCTGTCCTCAACATCCCTGCAACTCACACACCACACATAACACTATCCTCCACCACAATAACACTCAGTTACTTACAAATGGCAGATGCCGCCCACCCTCATCGGAGGGTCTGCAGTACAAGGGCTGCACTCGGCTAGAAATAGCCACACGAAATTTTAAAAGATTAACTATTAAAATTGATTGTTTCAGCAATGAGATAACACAATTGGATCAAAATTGTTCAGCACTGCTCTGTAATTACAATATACAATAAATAGAACTGTAAAACTCTGCCCGTTTTCGTCACTGTTATTCCAAATTTTGAGATTATTATTCATAGTGGTAAAACTGAAAATATTCTTAATATTAGTCCTTCAAAAATTACTGCTTGAAGCTGGGTCAAAGGATCACTGAACTGAAGTATGGAAGTAACCTCCTTTCTGCTTCCTATGTCCACCTTCCCAAACACTGATCATGCCCAATGTCTCACGATATCTTGTGATTTGACAAGGCCACTCCCTTCGCTCATTATACTGCTAATCAGGATTGGTCCGCAACCTAAGAGGGAATTTTTCATCGTCTTAGAATTATATTTGTATGTTATAATGACATATGAATCAAATGTGTCCGTCCTTCACACAGACTCATAGCATATGCACACATTGCATTGCCCCTGTTCAGATCAAGGAATGCGATATTATTTTTGCTTATCTGTTTGAAGTAGAGGACTGCGGATGAGCGATATCATAGAGAATATCTTCCATTGGTCCTCCGAAAATCTGTTGAACTCTGTGTCAGACTTTGCCACTACCGAAATTTAAATTGCAGATAAAGGCAAATATTAGACGAGTAAACAATCAACTGCATGTATCTGTGAGTGTAGGAGAGAACGAATGCCTCACTAATTTAATCAAAGGGAAAATACTGAGGAAGAGATGATATGAAGAACTGAGGATAAAGTACCTTCAATATTTTATCTAGAATTTACAGGATGTCAGGAAATGAAACGTGAAATTGAGAACAGAATCCAACGGTTGCATTGCCTTTAAGAAATGACACTCGTACACGACTCGTGTGTTTGTATATAAGGTCTAGTAATGCAATTTTAGTGCCCTATAAAGGAGATGGTTTCTATTATGTTGATTTCTGAAACGTAGCGCGTTTTATGTGCTATAAGAATGTGATTATCATGTTTTGTATGCAAGAGCTCAACCTGTTTGACGGGCATGAACCGACATAAGCGTAGGAAGTTGTTATATCCCAATGTAGAATGGAAAATTTTGTCTCCGATACCTAAAGCCGAACGCCGATATTCACGCCACGTTTCGTGGAATGCATGTCACAGGTGATAGTTTAGAACATTTCCTTCCTAATACGAGTTGCTCTCCGAGAAATAATGATAGAGGCATGCAAATTGTTCTACTACCAGCATGTGTTTCCGAGGAGGGAACAGGTCTGGTCTCTGCCCCCGCCCCTCCATTCTCCCTACCAGGCACCTCCCTCGTTAGAGTTCCTTTTATGGAGACAAGTTGTTGCGCAACTTACGGATAACCAAAGGATAACATGGAACGACACCAGTTCTTTATAGAAGAGAGCCTACAATCAGTTACACCACTTTGAGTGAAATAAATAAATAAATAAATAAATAAATAAATAAATAAATAAATAAATAAATAAATAAATAAATAAATAATAAACTTGCCTAATTTTGAGTCATTCTTCCTTATAGTAACCGGCTATTCTGAAGTATCCACTTCTGGAAGTAACGTTTTACCTTTCAATATGTAATGGTTTATTCGTAGAGAGATTACCTGGCAAAGGGCGCATGTATACCGCGAAGAATTCCACATGTTGCACATGGAAACTGATATCACATATCCGGTTACGTCCAGTTGTGCTGCATCAAAAATTGGCGCGCAATATCGCGCAAATTAACGGGTAAAGGAACAGCTGCCACTACTGACAGGTGGAAGGAAATGCAACAATCCTGTGCAGCTGACAGCCGATGACTATACAGTCTCTTCCTTTATACGTGACATTGCATCCTGCTTGTCCTTGCATCCAATGGTGCACTAACTTTCTAAAAGAGAATTTGATCAAAGGAAAATCATTTTTCGATGCAAGAAAATTCGTGACTTTAAATCGCTATTTTTATTGTTGCCTATAATATTTGTAAATTAAAGGAATGATGTGCAGTAAAACGAATAATAATAATAATAATAATAATAATAATAATAATAATAATAATAATAATAATAATTAATAATAATGCTCACAGAGGATGAGGAGACTGTCATTAAACAGCTCGATATACTTAAAGCAAGTGCATAAAAGGTTGGACTACAGATATCATTCTAGAAAAACTAAATTCTTATGTTCAGAGACAGATATCAAGACCCTGAGAACAATATACAGTATGGTACAGTTGACAGAGTCCCTTATTTTAAATACCTCGGAGAAATTATCGAACCGACAGGCCTTGAAAAGGTCTCACAACAAGCTCGTCTCCAAAAAATTAAAAAAGAGCATTAGGAGTCCAGAACATCTACAACAAAAAAATGTATGTCAAGTCATACGAAAATTCTGCATTACAACACAGTCATAAAACCAACAGTGCTTTACGCAAGTGAAACATTGTCACTCAGCAGAAAACGAGAGCTTGAAGAAATCAAAAAGTAAGAGAGGAGGATCATTAGGAAAATCTTAGGAGCAAGACACACCCAAAACGGTTACAGGATACAATCAATCAAAACAACAGAAAAGTTCTCTAACAACGAAACTGACATTAGGAAAAGACGAATTAAATTCTTCGGGCATCTGACTAGGTTACCAGAAAATCGATTGACCAAAAAGGATAATAGATTCCGTAACCTCGCTTAAGAACTCAACACCGTGGCTTAAAGAACTTCGAAAGGACCTCAAAAACGCAAACATAAGTTTAACAGACATCCTAGAGAGAGACATCTTTAAGCACAAAATAAACCATTTGGTATCTACACCAGAGCAACCACAACAAAAACAGTACAGACCAAAGTAGTCCGAAGAACGTAAACAAGCCTTCTCGGAAAGAATGGAAACGTATTGGAAAAACAAGAAGAACTCACAGAAGAAATGATTGAGTTATTTGCTTAACGTCTTCCAATACTGGGAGTATTCACTACTACTAATAATAGTGATAATAATGATAATAATAATAATGATGTTGTTGATTATGGGTCCCATTAAATACTTTTACGGTTTACGGAGACACCGTAGAAAATTTACTTTGCATTTTAATCCACATTTACTAATACTTACTTACACATTACTACGTAGTTATCAGCTTGCATTCGAGAGATAGTAGGTTCGAACCCCAGTATTGGCAGCCTTGAAGATGGTTTTCCGTGGTTTCCCACTTTTAATCGAGGCACATGCCGGATCTGTATCTTAATTAAGGCCACGCTAGTTTATTTCCTACTTATAACGCTTTCCTATCCCTTCGTCGTCGTAAGACCTATCTGTGTCCGTGCGATGTAAAGCAAATTGTAAAAAATAATAATAATATTCATTGGGAGTTGAACTTGGGAAACCATGGTCACCGTAGGGAATATTGTTAGATGAGGGAGTATTGATGTTAATAGATGAATGATGAGGGTTTTTGTTTTGTTCTGTTTGCTAGTGGTAGAACACCTAGAAGCTTTTCGGTGACTCAAAGATGGAAAAAGTGCTAGGATCAGGAAGGCAGCAACCGTGGCCTAAACTAAGGTACAGCCCCAACATTTGCCCGGTGTGTACATGGGAAACCACGAGAAACCATAATCAGGATTATTGACGGTCGCATGATACATTTTGAGGACGGAATGGGATGTTCAGTTCTTCCCCGGTTCGTTGTGGGGTAATTCCAGTGTGTGAGTGGATCCATGTGAAATTGACGTATGAACCATGTTGCCGTGGTTGTATGATTTCCTTGATTATATTTTTAAGGTGTGTATTTGGTTTTTGTAGTGTAAAAGGAGTCGCTAATGCAGGAAGAATACTCAAGGAATAAGACAAAATTACAGCTTTCCTACAGTGCACTTTTCCAACATATGATAACTCTTGGTGAATAGTAATTGTTTCCGCAGCATATACAGGCTAGATAGGTGGTCAAACCCAGTCTGCTTACAATTAAATTCACAGCATATCCGCCTGCAGGAAGTAAAGGCGACGAAGGTCAGGTACAGGTAATTCAATTAGGAACTTTGTGGTTTAATTACTCTCGGTCACTATCAGGGTCTCGCTGTGGGACACTTTCATTACTTCGAACATGCCTTCACTTCAGCCGCACCCCTGACAAAACATGTTGAACGTTACTTTCAACTTACTGTAGTAGATTTTTGCTCTTGCTTCGTTTACAGTCTTATTGACTCAGACAGGACTTATGGCGACAGTGGGATGGGTGAGCCTAGGTCTGGGGAGGAAGCGAATATGGCCTTAATTAATTTGTGTGGTGTAAAAAGGGAAACCCACCATCTGCGGGAGGGCAACCTCAACCGCGCAGCCAACTCGCTAGGTGAACTTTAGTAGAAATCAACATTGTTAACTTAAAATTACTACACTTCTTGGCTGTATGTTGATAGAAAGTGATACTAATATCCTATTTGACTTATAAGCCACCTTCCATTACTAATACACCAACGGCCGTAGCCGTGTTGAAACACCGGATCCCGTGAGATCTCCGAGGTTAAGCAACATTGGGCGTGGTCAGGAGTTGGATGGGTTGCCACGCGCTGTTGGTGGGGGTAAGGGAATGGAGGAGCGGAAAGGAACTGGCCATCCTACCGCACGTAAACTCCGGCTCAGGAACACCTCTGCGGAGGTTCGGACCTGCCTTCGGGCAGAACAACCCTTACCTACCTATTACTAATACTGTACGTGAAATTTGGAAGTTCGCATTTTAAAATTTGTTTCGCGATACCAGCAGGGGCCTGTTTAGTGGAGGCAATGAAGAATGGCTTCGTTCACCCTGAAGGACGTACTGTAGATAGATTCTCAGTCAGGAAGTCTGTTCATTCCTGATGGCAAAGGCGATTGGCCATTCTATGTTACATAATGCTAAGGGTTTGAATAGTGAAACCGGGGCCGATGACCTTCGATGTTACGCCCCTTAAAACAACAAGAATCATCATCATCAATAATGAAACCCGCTACCTCCCACTTTCCTAGTGTCCTTCGAGGTCTTTACGAAGAGGTTTTCAGCCCATTCAACTCTTAACCATTATTGCACTCTGATAGTTGTCAGACTCATTGGCTGAATGGTCAGCGTTGAGGCCTTCGGTTGATAGTGTCCCAGGTTCGCTTACCGGCCGGTTCTGGGATTTTAATCGCGTCTGATTAATCCTTCTGGCCCGGGGACTGGGTGTTTGTGTTTGCCCCAATACTTTCCTCTTCATATTCAGACAACACATTACACTACCAACCAGCACAGAAAGACGCAATAATAACTACATCCCTCCATATAGGTGGGCACTAGGAAGGGCATCCGGCCGCAAAACAGAGCCAAATCTAATTCACACCCGCGACCTCACAGATGTGGGAAAAGCGGTAAAAGAAAAAGATTGTACTCTAATATTTCCAATTCTTCTTCAACGAACTCTTTATTCAGCCAACTGTATCCGTAAATCCAGAGTGTTTAAAAGGACGAAACACAACGTCAAATAAAATACGGCGAGCGTGACTTCCCATGCTTACGGCTCTAGTCCCGGCTATCGCAAGGCCAGCAGTGATCAAACAGTGCATACAACTACGCGATCTGTATACACACAATGCGCTTTTACTCTCTCTTACCTATCCGAATAGAGACTAGATACGGATAGATATACTAGCATTCAAATAATCGGCGCTGAAAACTCCAGGCATGATGTGATGCTAAGACTTCAGCCCAATACCGCGCGGCCAAACTTCATGTACCTCGGTTCTTGGTTGAGATACACGGTCGTACCCTGACCCAGCATTCGCTTAGAATCAAGTTATTTTTATTTATGTTGATATGGAACGCTTCCTGCCATAGACTAACTGGATGACGGTATCATTCATACAAACTTCATTAAACAATGAAAGCCGTATCTCACTCATGTTTAGAAGGTTCTCTGAAACGTTATTCTCAGATAACTGATATGCTCGATCATAATGTCGGATTCTGTCCAGGCAGTGGAAAGCAGGGCGCGTAACGAACACTGCACTGATACTTGGGTCTCCTCCAACTCATCTCCCATTTCCTGGTGACCAGTGAAAGTAGGATCTGGCGCCCGGTGCGTGCAGCAAGTGTTCCGAAACAAATACAAGAGAATCAGGACATGACTGGATTTGAACTGGCGGCCATGGGCATCTATCTCTAATCGTGTAACAAATAATAATGCTATTTATTTCACATCCCACTAACTACTTTTTTTTACGGTTTTTGGAGACGCCGAGGTGCCGGAATTTAGTCCCGTGGGAGTTCTTTTACATGCTAGTAAATCTACTGAAACGAGGCTGACTTATCTGAGCACCTTCAAATACCACCTGACTGAGCCAGGATCGAACCTGCCAAGTTGAGGTCAGAAGGCTAGCGCCTCAACCGTCTGAGCCACTTAGTCCAGCCTCTGATTGTCTTTAGGGGACATTTCTCGTAACATTTCGAGTCACCGGTGACCATGATGCCCATTTCGACACCGGTGGTGTCATTGACCCGACGCAATAATTTTCTCCCTCATAACCTTTAATTTGCGATAAAATTCTCGTATGCCAGACAGTATTTCAGACTAAAGAGCGCTGACCTTCTGAATCCAAACTAGTCGATTCGATCTCAGCGTAGTCCGGTGGTATTTGAAGATACTAAAATACACCAATCTTGTGTCGATAGATTTATTGGCACCTGAAAGAACTCCTAGGCGTCTCCGGAAACCATAAGGATAGTTAATGGGACGCAAATCAACTCGCACGGTAAACTTTTGTTCTCTCGAGGGTAGTATGCGATTTTTGAGGCCTATCCTTCATGGCCCTTCCCTTTGCTTGCAGATACCTTCCTTCTTAGAAGGTTCGTACCTCTTCCTTCTATTTCATTTAGTGCTAACAGGGGTTTATTCCCAGTTGTACAATTATTACGACCACCGCTCTTAAGCGAGTTCAGCGCATTCTTTTCCTACCCGTTTGACATCGCATTGTCAAAGGGAGAATTTATGCGGCCCTCGGATAGGAAATATCTCGCAAAAATTGTAGTACCAACAGGAAAAGAACGGAAGGCCCTCGAGGTCCGCATCCAGAAAATAATGAGAGCCCTCGGCCGAATGCAAAACATTTATAATAAAAAATGCCTCCCAGTCTTCACCAAAATTGGACATTACAACACTGTGATCAAACCTGAAATACTATACGCGAGTGAAACACTGGATCTCCACAGAAAAACAGTACTCGAAGACATCCTGAAAGAGTAACATAAAATCATCAGAAAAATTCTCGGCCCAAAACTGACTGACGAAGGATATAGACTGCAATCTCGTACAAAAACTGAGGAGCTCACAAACCTTGCGGCCGACATCAGAAAAAGACGCTTGAAAGTTTACGGACACATCAAACGCCACTAACAAGAATCTTACTAGAGGCAACAGGAAACATCAAAACAAACAATCGGAAATCCGCCAAGAACTGGAAAAGCCGGGAATCAAAGTGGCCGACATCGCAGACCGAACTTGCTACAGAACCTAAATCAGCAAGTAGGAAGTAGAGTCAGACAGAAACCACAAGAAGAAGGGAAGAGCCAAGTGGACAGAAGAACGAAGAACAAGGATTACAGAAAAATTGAAGGCTGCCTGGCAAAGAAGGAAATGCACAACTTCTAAGTGAGCATTGCGTGATAACAATAATAACAATAATAATAATAATAATAATAATAATAATAATAATGGATTTAGCATTAAGAATAAGCGAGAAGAGCTATTCAAAATCAGCCACCTACTCTATATGGATGACATTAAGCTGTATGCCTCTACCAAACCCCATCTCCAACATCTCTTCTCAATTACCAAGACGTTTTCTTCAGATATAGGCATGCGGTTTGGATTGGACAAATGCAGAACCCAAACTGTCATCAGAGGATCCTACTCAGCACAAGGGACACCTTCGAGTTTAAGCAACGAATCCATACAACAGCTGGAGGAAGAAGAAATGTACAAATACCTCGGTTTTCATCAGAGCACTCGTATGAAACATGCCGACATCAAGAGAAATGTCACGCAAAAGTATATAACACGTCTCAACAAGGTACTATCATCAAAACTGACAGCTAAACATCTTACCAAAGCAGTCAATACGTATGCCGTACCACTGCTCACATACTCCTTTGGTATCATAAAATGGACCCAAACAGAACTTCAGCAGTTACAAACGAAAACAGCAGTTTCACTCACCCGGTACCATATGCACCATCCTAAATCTGCAACCGAACGTCTTACACTCCCGAGATCAGAAGGTGGTAGGGGCTTTTTATCCATTGTCAATTTACATAGCAATCAGGTATCAAGTCTAAGAGAATATTTCCACTCGAGAGCTGATACATCGTGTCTTCATCATGCTGTTTGCAGAGCTGATATAAACTATACACCTCTCAGTCTGTCGTCGCCAGAAATGCCTGTTTCTACCCCACCTACAAAAGAGATGAATATGGCCATGTGGAAGCAAAAACCTCTTCACGGGAAATACCCCCATGAAATGGATCAGCCTCATATCGACAAACCTGCGTCGCACGCTTGGCTGACCTACTCCGGTCTTTTCCCAGAAACAGAAGGATTTGTTCTGGCCATCCAAGATCAAGTAATTGCTACACGGAACTACCGTAGATTTATCATGAAGGATCCAACAGTTGTCTCAGACAACTGCCGCCGCTGTTCCAGAACTACAGAGAGCATACAGCACGTCATCTCTGGCTGCCCACACTTGGCCAACACCGATTATAAGCACCGACATGATCAGGTAGCAAAAATCATTCACCTGAAACTTTCTGTAAAATGTGGATTTCTTCAGTCATCAACTGCACCTCCACCCATTCTCGAAAACTCTTCATACAAACTACTATGGGACCGAGAAGTCATAACCGATGTCACGCTCAGCAACAATAGGCCAGATATTATTCTAATCGATAAATCGAAAAGATCCGCATCCCTTATAGAAATTGCTTGTCCAAATACCTCCAATCTGCAAACAACAATAGCCACAAAGATATCAAAATACACAGAACTGGCAATAGAAATACAACGCCTGTGGAAACTAGAGTCAGTCACCACAGTTCCAATAGTAATATCATGTACCGGTGTTATTCCTAAATGCTTGCACAACTCTCTGGCCGCATTAAACCTGCATCATCACACATACGTAGAATTACAGAAAGCCACCCTCCTGAGCACTTGCCACATTGTGAGAAAGTTCCTAGGAACGACTTTTCCTCTGACTCACGCCAAACAGCATGAAGTTCCAGGCCGCAGTTCCAGTAATACTGAAGAACAGATTCCCAAAACGGGGACATAAGAAGTCTGAAGTTGTTTGTATTTATTGCATAAATGTATATGTTGTAATTATTTCTGTTGTAAATATTTGTACATATATGTACCTGTAGTTTCATAATCAAGAGGGTGACTCCTTGCTTTGGCCGAGTCAGCCCATTATGTTACCGGCACAAGCCGAGCCTTCCTAAATTAATAATAATAATAATAATAATAATAATAATAATAACCAAAACTTCACAACGCCTCTCTCAAACTCCACTGCCGGCAGCACTGAAGATGTTTTACCGTGGTTTCCCATTTTCACAGCAGAAAAATACTGGGGCTGTGCATTAAGGCCACGGCCGCTTCCTTCCCATTCCTAGCCCTTTCTTATCCCATCGTCATCATAATACCTATCTGTGGGATGCGACGTAAAGTTGCTAGCCAAAAATAAAAAGGCTTCTCATTTGTGGTCACCGGAACTCAATTAGATTGTTCACTTCTACAATTAAGGGAAGTTTATTGTAATTATAATTAAGAACTCAATTATAAAACTTACTATAGATCAAATCACCGGCCCACACAATACCACTTCAAGGTCATGCGATACAAGCGGAACAAAACATGTCATTTGAACAACAGTAATTGAGTGTATTTACCTTAATCTGCACATCAAAGCGTCCATTATATAAGAGAGGAACTGTAAACGGTAAAAATGAAATGTCGTATGGCTTTTAGTGCCGGGATATCCCAGGACGGGTTCGGCTCGCCAGGTGCATGTCTTTCTATTTGACTCCCGTAGGCGACCTGCGCGTCGTGATGAGGGAGACAACATATACACCCAGCCCCCGTGCCATTGGAATTAACCAATTAAGGTTAAAATCCCCGACCCGGCCGGAAATCGAACCCGGGACCCTGTGAACCGAAGGCCAGTACGCTGACCGTTCAGCCAACGAGTCGGACACTGTAAACGGTGATTATGTAGGAGAAGCTCTGATATGCCGACACCCCACCAAAAGTACAGGACCACATGACAGGCAGCGCAACGTAAAAAAACCCGCAGAAGTCTGATAGGCAGTACTAACAAACAATAACTAGAAAAGTTAAGCACTTAACTTGAGAGTGTTGGTGGTGATTATTTTGTTAAGAGGAAGTACAACTAGGCAATCTTCCTCTATTAACACTAATCAGAGAGAAAAATGGAAGAGATCCGACACTTCGAAAAAGGATCTCGGCCAAAGGAAAGCAAAGCCCAGAAAAGACGTGAATGTGAAAAACTCCCGAGGATTCACAAACCTAATACCGACGGGGTCGGAAAAGAACAAGAGTTAACCAAGGGTGGTCGGATAGGATAGATGAAAGTGAGGAGCCACGTGGTCGCCAATCCACGCTCCAAGTTGAGAGCCCCTGGAGTCCCTTTAGCTGTCACTTACGATATACAGGGGATACCGTAGGTATCATTCTACCGCCCCCCACCCACAGGGGGCTGAATGTTGACAGGATGCTAATAATACACCCAGGATCATGGTTAAATTTCTGGTTTCACATATTATTGGTCCGGGTTCAATTCTCAGCTCTGCTAGTATTGTTCTCAGAGGCTAACTAGCCGAAATGTTAAAAGGGGTGTTCGGTTAACCCGAAAGGACGTAGGTTCAATTCCCCGTCAGGAATTCTAAAAATTTCCATTTCTGGAGAGGAATATGGCCCTGAAGTTTACTCAGCCTGCAACAGAAATAAGTACCAGGTTAATTACTGTGGGCATATTCGGCCGGACATAGATCTAACCACATTCTCTCACTTAGCGCTTAGGTTATACAAAGCGGAGCCCTCAGTCTTTTACTCCTCCAAGGGCTTTCATTGCCTGTACGGAGAAGGCCTTGCTTGTTGGTTGCCGCTTGTTTGAGGGATAGGAGCTGGGTTACACTCAACTTCAGATAACTTTACTCTCTACCATCCTAGAACTGATTTTCCTCAACTTTCCATACAGGTTCTTCCTTTGCTTTCTTCACTGAACCAGTTACAGTATAAATCAGCCTGCCAAGTTCACATTAATATACACGCCAAGCGTCGCTCACAAGCCACGCGTTCCATCATAGGGACTGCTTGCTTATGGAATGGTGTTACCAGCATCGCTCATACTTCAGTCACTTGAGTGCGGTGTAAATACTATCAGAGGTAGATTCACACTATTTCAGTGAATGAATACTCACACACTAAGCGTGACCAGGTGAGACTGCTGCATGGTTCGTGTCGCACAGCTGTATGCTTGCATTCGGAAGAAGGTGGGCTCAAACCCCACCATCAGAAACTATGAAGGTAGTTTTCTGTGATTTCCCTACTTCACACCCGGAAATTAAGGCTGTACCATAACTAAAGAGATGGCTACTCCTTCCCCAGTTCTGGTTCTGTCCGGTGCCAAAAAAAACCTCAGTTAGTGTGACGTTGAACCACCAGTAAGAAAAACACTAAGCTTGGCATTGTGCAGGCTGTTACCTAGAAGCCCAGTTTCGATTCCCTACTCCTCCAAGAATTTCAGTTTTGGAATGAGTTCCATAACGGGGTTCCCGTAGCCTCGTGAAACAAGCAGAGAAACTCTTTCTGACATAAGAGTCATTGGACATTATCAATAAAGTTAATATTTGACGTGATTTTTTATATCGTGATCTAGTTTTAACATGGACTACGAACGACGGTGATGTAACTTTTTTAAATCCTACATACAGTGGCCAAGTTTCGAACCACGCCCACCAATCAATGGGACTGAGAACGGTGGCGCGTTGCCCACTTGACTTTCCAATATCTACAAGCTATCTACTGGGCAACAGTCGTCTTGGCAGGTGAGGTTGTACGGTATATACCATAGGGTTTGGGCTATTGAAACGTACCAGTCTTGCTCCTTGAACGAGTGATTAGCGTCACGGACTTCAGTTCAGTGGGTCCTGGGTTAAATATTCGACCGAGTCGGGGATTTTATACGTGGCGTGTTAAGTCCTCTGGCTCGAGGACTGGTTGTTTGTGTTTGTCTCAATACACGCCTCTTCATACACACCCTATCAGCTACTACAGAAACACGTAATAGTAAATACATTGCTTATCATAAGTTGGCACATGGAAGGATATCGGGACATAAAATAAGACATTATCTACTTGTGTGACTCAGCTGGCACCAATGACCCCAACAGGTTTTGGAAAAAAAGTGACGGGATAAGAATAGAAGAAGGTCTGACATGCACCACAGCTGTACCTTAATAATAATAATAATAATAATAATAATAATAGTAATGTAAATAATAGCAAAACCATCTCCGTACAGGCAATGAAGACCCTGGGAGGTGTGGGAGATAAAAGTTTCCACTATCCGTAACCTCGGCACGTAGTGGGGTAGAGTATTTAACTCTATGCCCCCAGGAATTAACCTGGTACTCAGTGTTGGTGTAGGCTGAGTGAACCTCAAAGTCATATGTCCCTCCGGAAAAGGAAATCTCATTTCTTAAATTTTTGACTTCCTGGCGGGGAATCGGAGCCCACGTCCTTTCGGGTAAACCGAGCACGCCTCGCATTTGATAAAAATAAACTAAACTCCACTTTTCACTCTTTTTATTCAAATTCGTATCTACTCTTACGATACTCACCTGTGTCACGTTAATCTCCCTTTTCCAGATAACGACAGCAAACATTGCTCCCCCTGTTGCAATTAACTCTGTACTATCAGCAACGTAGGAAAACAGCAGCGTGCTCAAAGCAGACCCTTCAATCTCTGATCCAGTGAGTCAGACTGATTTCGAGATTTCAGTGAAAACTCGAAATGTATTCCCGAGATCAACGAATTTATGCAACACGACGAGAATCCTGAAAAAAGAAATATATATGTGACAAATTTACCGCCTTCAGTTGGATCCCCTGAGATGGCCCAGGGGTTTCAACTTTGGGACCACTTGGTCCTTGGCTGAGGTTGGTGTTGCTTCACTTTACTTGTACCAGTCTCCTTAATGGTTGTCAGAAAGAATATCCAGTGTGAAAAGTTCCAGTCTACGTAAATGTCCATTGCACGTGAAGGTACATTACTCTAACATGTCCTCTTATACAAAATGTTCACATAAAGAACCAAACCCGATCAGCCCCGAAGCCTTGTCCTACCAACCGACCGCTGCTCAGCCCTAAGACCCGCAGATTACGAGGTGTCGTGTGGTTGGCTCTCGGCCGTTATTCTTGGCTTTCTAGACCGGAGTCGCGAACTCACCGACTGATAGCTGATCAATTGTAATCACTGAGTGAGTGGACCTCGAAGCAGCTGTCAGATCCAGGCAAAAATCCATGACCTGTCCGGAATCAAACCCGGGGCCTCCACGTAAGAGGCAGGCACGCTATTAAGAAACCATAATAATTAAACATTTGCTGTGCGTCGACATTGCAATCTTTCCGATTTATAAACAGCCAGTACATCGACGTCAAACGAACATTCTTGGAATGATAAAAATATATAACAAGACTGCTTTATTCTGCTGTGCAAATATAACTGAAGCCATTTGTTCCAGTGTTTTTATATATAAGAGACAATTTTATGACATTGCTAATAGTAATGATTAGCATGTTTGCCAAGTTATTGGTCCTTTTAACTCTGACTGGAAATATTTGGGCTAAATATTGGACATTTCCTTTCAGTGATATTTACCATACACAAAACAACTTCATGCACTGGATAATTTCCTTTTGGACTTTCCTAGAGGGTAGGCATTTTCTCTCTGTTCCATGCCGAATGGAGAAAAGGCATTTGGTCGTTTTGCTATGGACTTTCCTCCTGAACATTTTGCACTGGATCAAATCCCTTGAACCCTCCTCAATTTCTCCTTTCATATCCAACATTCGATGGTAAACTATTGTCTTCTTCCGACCCTGATGTCATTTTCTAGCACCATAAACATCACCACCTTGTTACCAAAATTAACTGTCCCAAGTAACAGGTATTTGATTCCTGATCACTTCGGTAGTTTCATCTCCTTCTCCATCGCCAGTGCTTCAGTCGTGCAAATTCATATAATACTTCCATATAAACAAATTAATTACCTTTCAGTCACTGGTCCGTGCAAACCAGGGATGATTAGGTTGGATTAATAGCGACCTAGAAACAATGACGTGAAATGACTGTCTGTATTTTGTTGTGTCCTTTAACGTCAACAACACACAAACTGCCTCTGCATCAGAATGTACTGATCAAATTCCTTCATGGCACGGTCGTTTCGTAATAAGACAGGAAAGAATTCGGGCAGATTTAAGTACAGTAAGTGCGTATGTTGTTGACATTACAATACACAGCAACATACATACAGGTACTCCGTACTATACCTGAAAGTTACTTCACGTTACAGGTTCAAGGTCGAAAATCCAGCAGGATCATCCCTGGGGTAAGCCATGTACAAACACTGAGAAAAATTCCATTCTTGCCTTTAACCACTTGGGACCAAGAACTATTTCTACCATCTACCGATTGTCTACATAAATAACTTTGAGTGCCTCTGATAATCTATCTTTGATACCATAGACCTTTCCAATTAGCAATTCCCAATTACTTAGCGAATACTGAAAATCTAGTCTTAACAGATATTGTGTACCAGTTTCCATTCATCTCATTCTTCATCAATAATTGTGAAAGTGATCTCAGTCTCAAATCATACAGACCTTTGGAGGAGTAAAAGCACTTAGCCTCTATGTCCATTTTTCTTTGCTTCCAGAAATTAAGCTATGTGCTTCTCCAGAAAGACTTATTTTTAATATCCTTCCGGGTGAACAAGTACGCCTTTACCACATCGGTTAGGCAACCCTCTATACTTTCTTCACAGTTTGAAATTAGAAGCTAGACTTAGAGATTCAATTTGCGTGACGTGATGGATGAGCTTAATGCGGAGGAAACGTGAACAAGACGAAGAGCGATCGTTCCACAGAAGATGATAATAGCAGCGCTACTAGCCAATGTATTCCAATTGTCCTCTAGTTCGCTAAATGGCCCTGTCCACCATCCGGCCAGACACAAAGGGCCGCCAACGTCCATGCAGCGCACACGTGATGACCCACATCCCATTATGTGAACATGGGTGCGAACCATCCAAGTCCCATGGGCGAAACTAAAAATAGCATAATGGGACTTAAGAGTAAAGCTTAGAGCGAATTCGTTGTGCACGTGATACAATGTCACTGCGAGGCCGTAGCTGCTTTCTGTCCCATATTCAGATCATTGTGTCACGCTTCATCAAGGGGAATGGTTCGCTGGTTTAATCATATGGGACTCCATTACATGGCATATGTTTTGCAAAGAAATGCGTTACTAGTTTTTTTTTTGTGCTAGGGGCTTTACGTCGCACCGACACAGATAGGTCTTATGGCGACGATGGGATAGGAAAGGCCTAGGAGTTGGAAGGAAGCGGCCGTGGCCTTAATTAAGGTACAGCCCCAGAATTTGCCTGGTGTGAAAATGGGAAACCACGAAAAACTATTTTCAGGGCTGCCGATAGTGGGATTCGAACCTACTATCTCCCGGATGCAAGCTCACAGCCGTGCGCCTCTACGCGCACGGCCAACTCGCCCGGTAATGCGTTACTAGTATATAACAAATAGAATATATTTATATTCGTAATAATAATAATAATAATAATAATAATAATAATAATAATAGCAATAATAATAATGTCCGACTCGTTGGCTGAACGGTCAGCGAACTGGCCTTCGGTTCAGAGGATCCCGGGTTCGATTCCCGGCCGGGTCGGGGATTTTAACCTTAATTGGTTAATTGAAATGGCACGGGGGCTGCGTGTATGTGTTGTCTTTATCATCATTTCATTCTCATCACGACGCGCAGGTCGCCTAAGGGAGTCAAATAGAAAGACCTGCACCTGGTGAGCCGAACCCTTCCTGGGATATCCCGGAACTAAAAGCCATACGACATTTCATTACATAATAATAATAATAATAATAACGAGAAATGGACAATTGAGGACCTGGATACAATAACAGCGTTAGTCTACCTACGCTCTTATTGCATAAACATCATATTCAAAATCCTTGAACCCTCTCTTATCCAACAAGCTATGTCTTAGATTTGTACGCAGCTTCTAGCGTGCGATACGCTGTTGTTGCAAGGAACGAGAGCAATCCTGCATCAAGAGCGTAAGAGATGATGCACGGAACACATTCAATCTAGTTTTTCACATTGTAATGAATCAGATGTGTCTGTTGATGAACAGGTGGATGAAAGTTATACACATAGGTGTAGAGGGAAGAAAAGGAAGAGAAAACACAGCTAACGGGAAGAGAAATATTATAAAAAGTGTTTCTAAGAGTACCTACTGCAAAAGGTAGAAGTACATGAGGCTTTATTACAAGAATGGCATTGTACCTGGGTCTCAGACATTTCCAACTTTCAGCCGTTTGTGTTCATAATTAGAAAGTTTAACGTTCTGTCTTACAATGATTTACAATTAAGTAATATACATAAGCCAGGTATGAAACCACAAAAGAGGGGTGATATACTATCCTTAGCTAAATGCTTAAAACCTGAAAATGTAGAGTGGTATGAAAAGGTCTTGTGGATGAGCCGTGAATCAGAAAGTGATTCCGATTGTAACAATGCATGAATGAAATGAATAATTAAACTGAATGAAAATCATGTTAATTAATTCAGTGCATCATCCAGACCTATTTTCCAATCATAGTTGATCCATTTTCAGCTGATTTAATTACTCAGAACCTGCGTTTATATAGTATTTCAGAGTTCCATGTAATATCAGCGTATACTAAGAAAAGTTAACTCATTTTATCCATATATCCATTCAAGATATTTGAGTACAAACTTTAGAATGTCTTATTTGATTGTTAAATATTATGTTTATGTATCATATTACGTTATATTTTAGTTATTCAAATGTAAAACTTTGACTTCCTGTTTCTCAAAACAGCTTAAATCTACTAAAGCTGTTATTGGATCCAGGTCCTCAATTGGCGCAAAGTGGTCGGATTAAGGCCGTGCTCGATACATCGATCTAATGAGGACCTACTGGATCAAACGAAAATCGAATAAACGCCAGAAATTGTAATGAAACTTATCGTGGTCCCTAGTTGGACGATTAGCGAATAACAAATAAATAAATAATAATATGTATGTTTTTGCCGGCCCCGTGGTGTAGGGGTAGCGTGCCTGCCTCTTACCTGGAGGCCCCGGGTTCGATTCCCGGACAGGACAGGGATTTTTACCTGGACCTGAGGGCTGGTTCGAGGTCCACTCAGCCTACGTGATTAGAATTGAGGAGCTATCTGACGGTGAGATAGCGGCCCCGGTCTAGACAGCCAAGAATAACGGCCGAGGGGATTCGTCGTGCTGACCACACGACACCTCGTAATCTGCAGGCCTTCGGGCTGAGCAGCGGTCGCTTGGTAGGCCAAGGCCCTTCAAGGGCTGTAGTGCCATGGGGTTTGGTTTGGTTTATGTATGTTTTTACTATATAAAGTGATTATTATGAATTATATTTATTATCATCCCACACAAACCAGTTTCTCCGTCCTTTGTTCAGACAAAAATATCTCAAAAGGATTTCAGGGCCTAGAAGTCCGGAATTATGGGTGCAGGGGGTCCCTAACTCAAGAATACTTTGTGACGGAAAATTCCCACGGGGGTTCCAAATCACAAAGAAAAGTCTCATCTCGTGTTTTGAGACCACGAAGGTGGCTATAATAATAATAATAATAATAATAATAATAATAATAATAATAATAATAATAATAATACCGTGCGAGTTGGCCGTGCGGTTAGGAGCGCGCAGCTGTGAGCTTGCATCCGGGAGATAGTGGGTTCGAATCCCACTGTCGGCAGCCCTGAAGATGGTTTTCCGTAGTTTCCCATTTTCACACCAGGCTTTACCTTCAATAAGGCCACGGCCGCTTCCTTCCCATTCCTAGGCCTTTCCTATCCCATCGTCGCCATAAGACCTATCTGTGTCGGTGCGACGTAAAGCAAAATAGTAAATAATAATAATAATAATAATAATAATAATAATAATAATAATAATAATAATAATAATAATAATAATAATAATAATAATAATAATAATAATAATAATAATAATAATAATAAGGAACGTGTCACTTGAATGATATCGCCTTTAGCTTCTAACCAAGGTGGATGCGGTTTAAGTCACGTCTGTTTAGTTGAGATTAAATGTTGAGCTATATGTCCTGTGACTATGATCACGGTATCAGTAGTCTCGAAAATTTACCACCTTTCTTCCTGCTTTCAAGATCTGCACTTGTTGTGTTGACGATCTATCAAGTTAAGCAACTCTGGGTGAGTTCAGTAACTGAGTAGACTCTTAAATGGCTCAACGTCAAGAACCTTCTCGTTGTAAAAATGATAGTTCTTGTTTGATGTTCAAGAGATAGATACTGGAATATCAGGAATTCGCAAGGGGGTATCTTAGAAGACTTCACAAGAAGGAGATCAAGTTATGAGAGAGAAAGAATATAGGAGCGCAGATATTGTACTTAAATTTCTAAGGAAGTAAATACACTTTCCATCCTTTAGACATCGGGATACATGTTGTGGATCGTACAAATGTAAGCTGTCATTCGAAAGACGGTGAGTTCGAACCCCATCGCCGACAACCTTCAGGATGGTCTTCCTTTCTAATTGTCATACCAGACAATTTCTGGAGCTGTGCCTTAATTAAGGCCATAGGCTCTACCTTCCCATTCGTTTTCTTTCTTAGCATCCCTAAAAATCTACTTGCACTACGTAACAGAAAACACATTCTTCTTAGAGCATTCTTGAACATCAAACAAAACTATAATTTTTACAACGAAAAGTTTCGTAACGTTGATCCATTTAAGAGTCTACTAAGTTACTGAGCTCACCCAGCGTTGCTTAACTTGATAGATCTCAGTTGACGTTACTTAGCCGTTGGCATCGATATTTCCTAAGTATCTAAGATACAATAACAAAAAACACATTTAATAAACCGCAGGAGGTATCCTAAGACATAAACCCAACTAATGGCATTGCGAGTTAATTAAGGGGAATGCAATGGGAGCGAACAGATGGCACAAGAATGTAACATACGACCTTGTGCTTCTAGAGCCAGCCTCATGTGCTGTCACGTGACAGTCTGCGAGGAGAAGCAGCTCAATTCGTTGCCATCAAATTTATAGTGAGCGAGTCTGAATGAAAGGGGAGAGTAAATTGCATAATGGGCGCACTTCGCTGGAGCCTCACATAGCCTGGGGTAGGTCTCGTGGTATAGGACGACATTCATTGCTGGTCCATATTCCTGTCTAATGTTGAGTCATATCTCCCCTAAATTTACCGTAGCAAATAATAATAATAATAATAATAATAATAATAATAATAATAATAATAATAATAATAATAATAATAATAATAATAATAATAATAATAATAATAATAATAATAATAATAATGACAAATAGGCTGAGTGGGTCCGATGGTAGAAGTTGGTGAATTTGATCGCTGTTCAGTCCGCTGGTATTCAAGGTGCTCACATACGTCAGTCTAGTATCGGTACATTTATTGTCACATAAAATAACTCGTGCGAGTCACGTAGCCCCTAACCCGAAAAAGTGCAGGAATATTGTGATCAAAAATCCCCACGTAAGTCTCAAACATGGGGTAGTGATTTCTGAAAGTATTGAAAATGTAAAAGAAGACCTCTACATTATAGATTTTTTTTGTTCTTAAAACTGCAAGTCAGTACTGAACAAAAAATGAAATTTATTTGTTGTAATGATATTTTATTATTACCTCATTATTTTATCAAATTACCTTCCAGATTGGTTTTTCCCTCGGACTCAGTGAGGGATCCCACCTCTATCGCCTCAAGGGCAGTGTCCTGGAGAGTGAGACTTTGGGTCTGGGGATACAACTCGGGAGGAGGACTAGTACCTCGCTCAGGTAGTCTCACCTGCTATGCTGAACAGGAGCCTTCTTGGGATGGGAAGATTGGAAGGGATGAGCAAGGAATGGGGAATAAAGTGGCCGTAGCTTTAAGTTAAGTACTATCCCGGCATTTGCCTGGAGGAAAAGTAGGAAACCACGCAAAATTACTTCGAGGATGGCTTAGGAGAAAATCGAACCCCATTCTACTCAGTTGACCTCGCGAGGCTAAGTGGACCTCGTTCCAACCCTCGTACCACTTTTCAAATTTCGTATCAGAGCCGGGAATCGAACCAAGGCTTCCGGGAGTGGCAGCTAATCACACGAACCACTACAGCACAGAGGCGGACAATGACATTTTATACTGAAAAATCGCAACAGTTCCCCATCATCTTGGCTTTTATTTTTACCATCAATGACCATCAAGAACAGTCCTCCAATAACGTGGATTTTTGTTCATTTTTAGATGAGCGTGTATATGTTGTTTTCACTGGAACGAAACTTTAAGAAAATCTTAAAGTGAGGAATAACATCATATGCTAAAAAAAGAGAAAAGTATTTACAAAAATATTACTTGTAAGTAAATAAATTGAAGTAATAATAATTTCGTGTGGCTATTTCTAGCCGAGTGCAGGCAGACCCTCCGATGAGGGTGGGCGGTATCTGCCATGTGTAGGGAACTGCGTGTTATTGTGGTGGAGGATAGTGTTATGTGCGGTGTGTGAGTTGCAGTGATGTTGGGGACAGCACACTCAGCCCCCGGGCCATTGGAATTAACCAATGATGGTTAAAATCCCCGACCCGGCCGGGAATCGAACCCGGGACCCTCTGAACAGAAGGCCAGTACGCCGACCATTCAGCCAACGAGTCTAATATAAATTGAAGTGCAAATTATGTACTTCTTTCTAATCGAGCTGACATTTTCTGTAAAGCTTAAAAAACACAACACGCAACACGTTATTGTACATTTAAGGTACAGAAGCAAACACGTTACCAACATGATGTCAAACCATGATGTTAAGTTTTACAATGTTGGACATACTCAAGTTCTGGCCTCTGTAACTCGGAAACCAGATAAAAGTATATTTTTGTTTATATCAGTACAACTTCATGTTCCATGCAAAATGTATTCACCGGGCGAGTTGGCCGTGCGCGTAGAGGCGCGTGGCTGTGAGCTTGCATCCGGGAGATAGTAGGTTCGAATCCCACTATCGGCAGCCCTGAAGATGGTTTTCCGTGGTTTCCCATTTTCACACCAGGCAAATGCTGGGGCTGTACCTTAATTAAGGCCACGGCCGCTTTCTTCCAACTCCTAGGCCTTTCCTATCCCATCGTCGCCATAAGACCTATCTGTGTCGGTGCGACGTAAAGCCCCTAGCAAAAAAAAATGTATTCATAATTGTGAGCTTTAATTCTGGATATAATGAATTCGAACCCTCACTGTCGGCAGCCCTGGATATGGTTTTCCGTGGTTTCCAATTTTCACACAAGGCCACGGTCGCTTCCTTCCGAATTCTAGACCTGTTCGATCACACCGTCGTCATAAGGCCTATCTGAGTCGGTGCGACATAGAATAAAAGACAAAAGAAAATGTTTTCTTAATCTGGGCTGTAATTCCACATTCCAGTGCCAGCTTGTTCAGGCCTAGGCCGTTCGCCTTCAGGTGACCTAACAGCTCCTCCGCCGTCCTTGGCTACACCAGCCGGCCTCGCCCTGCTCTATAGTTCCTTGCATTACTGGGAAGGCTGCACGTGCATTTCTTCCGCTCTCAGACACTGTATATGAACTTTATGTTTTCCCTCCATCCATCCTTCATTCTTCTTCATGAACGAAAAACTTCCCATATTTCATAACGTTACGCTAACATGCAGACTTAACGCCATACCACATGAACCTGTACGTGAAATTTCCACCCTGCAGTCACCGAGATCTTACAATATGCACGGAATAAAGGCACACAATACTGAATGGTTACGTGAAGTTTTTGTCATTTACATGAAATGCTAGAGAATTCGTCCTTGTTTGGAAGAATGCTATGTACTCCTGCACACACTTTAGCACGATGCCTTCTAAACAGCGTATTCACGCTTAGACTGGGAGGTGGATTTCCCCTCTCTCACCGCGGGACAGGTAAGACCCCTCTTGCACGGCTGCAGAACCCAGTATGCATCATTAATTGAAGACATTTTCTCTTACGCAACGCACTGTAATACAAATTATCTTAAACCAAGAATTTCACTGTTGTAATAATTTGTAAGAATATAACTGGCTATTCTAACATTCCACACACCAGAAACGAACTTACTGTTCAAATTGAGTGTCCTAAAATATTGAAATGTATCCTATCAACAAATTAAAAAGATGAGTACTAACTCTTTAAATCAAGTTTAATTGTTATTAGGGTTAATGGAAAACTCCTCTTTGTGTGAAGTTTTTAGTGGAATTTGTACATTTTCTCGTTCTTCCCGAAGAAATAAGGACACTGATTAACAAATTCGTGAAGTTCAAAGTAATATTTATTTAGATTTACACATTTTTGGAAACTGCTGCGTCACTAAGGTAAAAATACGTGTTTGATTGACCTGGAAGGATGTGGATTTGGTTCCACGTCAGAAAGTCGAAAAGTCTGAAAACGAGACTTCCACTTCTGGAGGGGTACGTGACCCTGGGATTGACTCAGCCATCGCCAGAAATGAGTATCTAGGTAACTCCTGAAGGCAATGACATAATAATAATAATAATAATAATAATAATAATAATAATAATAATGGGTATGTTGTCAAAACCATTCAAGATCGAAACAGGTGTCCGACAAGGGGACGGGATGTCACCACTTCTGTTTAATGTTATACTTGAAAAAGTGGTCAGAGAGTGGAGGAAGAGACTGACGAAATTAGGGGTGAAAAATGGAATAACACTGGGAAGATCTGGAGTCAAAATTGACTGTCTAGCATTCGCAGATGATATGGCAATACTGGCAGAAGACACTGAAACAGCCAAGGTACAAATTGAAACACTTCAAGAGACTGCTGTAAAGACGGGACTTCAGATATCCTTCGAAAAGACGGAACTAATGATTCAGGACAAAAAGGATCCGACACAAAATATTGTCACCAAATATGGAACAATTAAAAGAGTACAGAAGTTTAAATATCTAGGGGAATGGATAACCCCAACAGGACTACCAGGAATAGCATTACAGGAAAGGGCAGGAAAGATGGAAGCAGCATACCAGTTATGTCGAAATGTCTACAATAAAAAATCAGTCTCATTCACTGCAAAAATCAGACATTACAACACTGTCATCAAACCAGAAAGTCTATATGCGATCGAATGTATTCTACTGAACAGGAAGGGCTTACTAGAAAACATTGAAAAGACAGAAAGGAAGATCTTGAGGAAGATACTAGGGCCCAGGAAAGTGGGTCAAGAATTTAGACTGCGACCAAATGAGGAACTATACAAAAGGACCGAAAAAATCACAACATCCTTCAAGAAGAGAAGACTCTGCTTCTACGGACACATTAAAAGAATGCCACCAGAGAGAACAGCCAAGCGAATTCTGGAATACATGGAAAACAGGAAGACACAAACTAGCTGGCTTAAAGGGGTCAAGGAGGATATGGAGGAAAATAATATATCACAGCAGGCAGTGTACAACAGACAGGAATACAGAAAAAGCATCAACAAAATTAAGGTATTCCAAGATCAAAGTAGCAAAAAACGGACCGGCAACAACTGGTCACGAGAACGTAAAGAAGCCCACTCCGAAAGGATGAAGAAGTACTGGGCCGATCGAAAGAGGAAGAACCGTAAATGAATGATGCTTAACGTGGTCCATAGTAGACCTATTCGAAAACAATAATAATAATAATAATAATAATAATAATAATAATAATAATAATAATAATAATAATGTGTTTACGTCCCATTAGCTAAGTTTACGGAATGTGGAGACGCATACGGGCCATAATTTTATCTATCATAAGTTATTTTACGTGCCAGCAAATCTGTTGACATGGCACTAGGTTGACGTATGTGAGCAACTTCAAATACCACCGGACTGAGTAGGGATCGAACCCGCCAACTTGAACTGAAAATGTCACTGGGCCACTCAACCCGGCAGCCTCTTTTCTTCGGCTGAAAAAATCGAAATGGTCGTTCTCTCGGCTAGGAACACTCCTGTTGCTGGGAGCGAATGGTCGAACTTTATTCTATCTTTAGCTGCTGATATTAGGAAGATCTACAACTTCGACGTCGTCCTCCTCCTCCTCAGGATTTATTGATATATATTGCTCCCAAGTCCACTTCTCCTCCGTTACCACAACTGAGGTGCCCTCCACATTCCTGGCAAGCAGACTGCAAGTCTGTTAACGCAAGCCTTCTCGAAGGTTATTGGCTAGGTCAGGTGTTCAATGACACATAATTAAGAATTGCTTACTTGTTGTACTTCCGTCGTGTTCAGCTAAATTGATGAGTGCGAGGAGATTAGTCCAGGGATAGTTTAACCACCAACGTGGAGACATAAATACACACTTTATTGTAAAGTAGTTATTTCTACAACACTGACATTATCGCCACCAATAGGTATAGTACCTAATCTTCCTGAATGTTTCCCTTATGGAATTCAGATTAATGGTGACTTAACTGGAATAAACCCATGCCTTATTAGGTGGTTGGGTCTGCAAGGGCCATTGTTGTTCAGGCAGATGACCAACACAAATCAAATTGTGTCATGGTTGGCATTACTACTTCTTTAGTTTTATTGCTTAACTCTGTGACCGGGACCGCTACCTCTCATTTCACTGGACGACAGCTATATCGCACCTCCGCAAGAAAAGTGATACAAAAAGTGAACTTTTAATATAAAGTTCAAAACACCATATCAAATCAAGGATAATATTTCATCAGACTATTTCTACACTATAACATTTAGCATATATTACATCACATTTTCACGGAGTTTCAGTGAAATAAATTACAACTGACAAGTGTTATTACTCTTGAATGACAATATCAGTAAGCTGAAGTTGTATAACGCCGTTTGTGATTTTTGTAAGAAAGAAAGTTTTGTAGATTAAAAATGTTTTTTTTTGCATATGATGCATGTCATAACTAAAAAAATTATATGTTTTGAGTTGTGCCACTATTCTTGCGGGGGGTGCGATATGTTAATAAAATCCAGTTAAAAATCAGTCTCACCAGACGAGTTGGCCTGAAGTTCGAGGCGCGCAGCTGTGAGTTTGCATCCGGGAGATAATGGGTTCGAATCCCACTGTCGGTAGCTCTGAAGATGGTTTTCCGTGGTTTCCCATTTTCACACCTAGCAAATGCTGGGGATGTACCTTAATTAAGGCCACGGGCGCTTCCTTCCAACTCCTAGGCCTTTCCTATCCCATTGTCGCCATAAGACCTATCTGTGTCGGTGCGACGCAAAGCCAGTAGCAAAACAAAAATCAGTCTTCGAAAGGTATAATGTCTGTGAAGAGGACCTACTCCCTTTTCATGCGCGATTTTATTCACTTTTTCTTTCTGCAAGTTGATTAACAAGAAACGTTTTACTAAATAGCACCTACCAATATAGTTGGTCCGTTATTGAACATTATACATTTTCCAGCTAACTCATTCCCGGTTGCCAACGTTTCGCCCCAGTGTGCTAAATTGGGATCATCAGTTGTTAAATAGCACACCCACCAATACGTTTACTCATTAGGGACAAATATTTCAGGTTCCCTATGCGGATCAGCATCTATATCATAAATACCACGTGTTTCTTTGGGGAAACATGGAGATAAATTAGACAGAAATTATTAGTTAGAACGTTGTGAAGTGGTATATTGTGCTGTAAAATTTACTGTAAATGTCTGCTTTTAATAATACTGAAAGAAGCAAGGTGGTGCACACTATTACCGGTATACTGTCATACAAAAATTTATTCGATTTGAAGATTACTTTGTGTCATACACGGCAGACTACCTTGAAGGGTGCAACACCCTTGAATTGCGCTGCCCGCAACACATAAATAACTTCTCTCACAGTTTGCAACAGCGTCCACCAAACAATATGCCGACTTTGACATTTTTCATCTCCTTCTTCGACCTTATTTACACTTACTTAAGCTGGACTATTTATCGTATATTCGCTTTCTTGGGACTGACATCTTACCACTCCAATGGATTTGCCTTTATCAGCTGTGTGTGTGTGTCTTCTGCGTTCTAATGAATAATAATGCTATCGTTATTGAATGTTTTGAACTAATACCGGATTTTAGAAAGGCAGAATTTTGTCACGATTAGGCTTATCTTAATGTGGCTGTAAATATACTAATGCGGGTCTTCCGCATCAAAGGACCTCTACATTTTTAATAATAATGCTATTCATTTTACATACCACTAACTACGTGTACAGTTTTCGGGAATGCTGAAGTGCCGGAATTTTGACCTGTAGAGTTTATTATATCCCCCATGACACTCCAGCCCTAATGGTCTTTGGCCTACTCAAGCGACCGATGTTTAGCCTGAAAGTCTGCAGAGATCACAAGGTGACGCATTTGCAGCGCGGCGAATCTTCTCGGCTGTTATTCTTAGCTTTCTAAACCGGAGCCGCTATATCACCGTCAAATAGCTTCTCAATGTTGGCTGAGAGGACCTCTAATGTGTCCTCAGATTCAGGTAAGAGGCAGGTGCATTACCCCCAGACCGCGGGGCCAGAAGGAGTTGCTTTACGTGTCGGTAAGTCTAGCGAAATGAGGCTGTTGTATTTGACTCCCCGAACATGGACCATTATGCAGCCAGTCGAAATCTTCCCTGGTTTTTATCCGTTAATTAGTGCTGAGAGTTCGATCTGAGTAATACTGAAACTAATCCTTCTCTTCCAAAATAGCGTGTCAGATATTAGATCGTATTCCCCATAATTATCAATGGTGGGATACCCACGTGTGCCGTATCATAGCATTACACGTAACATCTGTCTGGTATATCTCAATGTACACCATACGATCTGTCGCGCGATTATCTAATTTAACTTGATGTAGCCATCAGATGTCAATACTCTTATCTTTGATCCTTTTTCTTCCTTAGCTCAGATTGCGTGCGTAATTTTACCATCACAAGAACAGTCAAATAAGGATCCATGCAGCTTAAGACAAATTCAAGGAGATTCTTGTATTAAAATGGAGAATAATGAAGACAAATATTTGGTTTTCAATAGAGTACAAGCATTACTAGAGCCACTTCACTTTAGAGGTCATTAGTTCTGAGCGCTGCATTACAATCAATGCTACCTGTTGTTATTTGGTCGCAGGATTTGGAACTGGTATCCCGATCAAAGCGTAAGGAACGACTACCTGTAAAACAAAAAGTAAGCTTGAAGTTTATATTACTATTGATAACGTGATAATTGGCATGGGTCCTACAGCTATACGTGAAATATCATGTCATAATTTCCACATGCATTGACTAGGATTCGAACCATAGTGACCTTGGTGAGAAGTCAGTTACTATCCCTCTCGGCCGCCACGCCTCCTCGTGATCAATAGTGTTGACGGGTTGAACATTAAAATCCTCAGGCTGTTTTTAGTCATGCGACCGGGTCAGGAATGGATTGAACGAAGTCCCCATCTAGCGGCGAGGATAGGAATTATGCCGGCTGCCAAAGTCTGTCGCACTCCTCTGGATCAAGGATTAGTGACTGACAGATGACATGAAATTATATTTGAGAGTGTTACTGGAGTGAAAGATGACAGGGAAAACCGGACTACCCGGAGAAAAACCTGGAGTCTTACATGAACCACTGCGTAGACACTCTGTCTGTGTGGGTGGTAGAATAACACGCACCGAGCTCGATAGCTGCAGTCGCTTAAGTGCGGCCAGTATCCAGTATTCGGGAGATAGTCGGCAGCCCTCAAAATGGTTTTCCGTGGTTTCCCATTTTCACACCAGGCAAATGCTGGGGCTGTACCTTAATTAAGGCCACGGCTGTTTCCTTCCCACTCATAGCCCTTCCTTGTCCCATCGTCGCCAAAAAAACCTATCTGTGTCGGTGCGACGTAAAGCAACTACCAAAAAAAAAAGAATAACACGCACTGTATCCCCTGCCTGTCGTAAGATACGACTAAAAGGGGCCCCAGGGACTCTAACCTCGGAAGCGTAGATTGGTGACCACGGGGCCCTAAGGCGGATCCCGGCATTGGTTCCACTTACGTGTGCCAGGCTCCTCACTTTCATCTATAGTATCCAACCTCACTTGGTCACCTCTGTTTCTTTTCCGACCCCGACCGTATTACGTTGCGATGCCTAGGGGGTCTTTCATTTTCACACCCTTCGTGGCCCTTGTCTTTCTTTGGCCGATACCTTCAATTTTCGAAGTGTCGGATCCCTTCCATTTTTTTCTTTCTGATTAAAGTTACATACAGGATGGTTCCGTAGTAGTACTCCCTCTTAAAACAATAATCACCACCACCATTGCGCAGAGCATACTGCACATGTTCTTTATAAAATATATGTGCACTTGTATTAGTTGCTGGAGTACGTAGCAGCGCGTGACACTACAATTTGCTGTTACGATCCGAGTTGTTGTGTGTTGCAAGGTAGACTACCCTTCAGGGTGTCAGCACCCCTTTGCCATGTTGCCCGCAGTACATAATATTGGCAGTTGTTAAGGAGGTACATCAAGTGCGGGTGAACGTAGGAAAAAGTTCACATGTAGTATAAGCGCTATAACCCAAAGATGATTTTTGAATTTTGCCTTGTAAGTCATTACATAAAATATGTTTGGTTGTCCAGACTTTCACCAAATTTTCAGTCTGACCAATTGTGTTCCACTGCCGACTCTTATTGTAACTTAAGAATGTCCGATTCACTTAGAACGTGTGAACATAACTTAGAGCCCATTTATGTACTTATTTTGGTGTCTGTTCACAGAAATATTGATGTACTCTTTCTACTTGTTATAGCCTTCAGAACGTCTAGCGCCCAAAGCGACAGTGGAGTCTATTACTCCCCAGTCAGAAAGTACTATGAGTAGCCTTTCAGAGGCTATGGTCGGTTCTCCTCCAGCTGAAGACACTATCAGCGCTGGCGTAAGCGTGTTTTTGAGGTTACTGCCAATGTTCTTAGATTGTATGCTGGGAACATGAGCTTTAAAGTAGTTTAGCTCTGCAGCAGCTGGGTACATCTTGTGTGCACTGCCACCAGCTGGGGATGACAACGCCACCGTAAGCGCGTGTATTTTTGTTTTGCCACTCTGCCTACATTCCCAACACGTAGCACACGTAGCATGAGCTTTCTTGTACATAGTTTAAATGTTGTAGATACTATTTCGTCCAGAAGTGGACTGAATTTCATGTATATACGCTATTTATAGATTTTGCTTAAAGAGCATGCGTTGTTTTTGACTCAGTATTTGTTTGGTTCCCAATAAAATGATGTACGCAAAGATACACTTCATTTTGTATACGATGGGTACCCGAAGATATCAACAATGATACCGTAGGTACATACTGTATTATTATTGCTATCATTCATAGATGTTGTGAGCTTTTCAATAGATACAGTAGATAATCTAGATTGCCAAAACTAATGCTGCTTTTTGCATTAATGTGCCTGCAAAATTTGTCGAAATAATAACATAAAAATAGCATTTGATATTTACATACAATGTTCTTAGATGTATTCCATTTATTATGAATCTTTTGGAGGCAGTAATTGCTTTACTTCCCTAGAAATTTTTGTTTCAGTATATAGATTCCATTTTGTCTACGGTTGTGAGATGAAAAAAAAAACTAACAACAGTATTATAGATGGTTTACTTGTCCTCATTGTCTTTTTTCATACAGTAGGTGTAGAAGTTAACTGAGCTTTCCTGTAGATACTTTGGATAGACTAGTTATGCAGATACTATGTCTTTTGTAAACATTTAATGTAAAATCAACAATGAACGATATTCGTTTATTTTCTGTATTCTGTTGTCGATGCTGCATTTGTAGTATGCGATGTTTTGTCGTGATGGATGCTTTAGTTCCAAAAGAAATGTTTCACTCAGTTTTATCTTACAACTATGTTATTATTGTTTATAGATTGTTTGTAGATGCCCTACAATTTGAGTGGAATTCTCTGTAAATTTTGTAGATAATATTTATTCGCATATTTTAAAGCTATTTTTAAATATAATTGCCAGCAAATTTGTTAAAAATGTAAACCCTTTTATTTGCTGTGACAAGCGCGTATTCACAAATGTTGTGCAGACAAGGTACATTGTTTCTTACTCCCTAATTTTTGTTCTAATTTTGCAAAAGCCCTTGTATTTAAAGATAAACTGTTCTTTGTATATGACCGTACGCAAATAGGAATCAAGAACAGTACTGTAGGCTCCTATTCTTACTGCTAATATTGTAAAACATGTGCGATATTCGGTACAAATAGCTTGATAGGCCGTAACTACTGCTTATATGGAGCATAAATGCTTGCTAAATATATCTTCAGTGCTAAATAAGATCATTACCTAATAGTACCATTATTATACGATATTTTACCGTTAAAGGAGACTCGTGTATTCGTCCCGAGGTGGTGCAACTCTCTTTTCAGGCACACCTCCAGTGGGGATGAGCTGCATGTAGCATTTCAACCACATACCAGCCCTCCTACCATTCTTAAATTTCTGGCACTGGCAGTACAGGGAATCAAACAAGGGACCGCGAGGAACGCTACGGAGGCGGACATTTTACCATTAGTACGAACTGACTTCACTATGTGAATATTTTATATCTGAAGAGACAATTGTTTCCAGAAGCAAACTGCTGATTGTGCTAAACGTGGCCTTATATTTTACTTTTGCTATTCCTTGATGTCACATAGATCTTCTTCTTCTTTTCCCACCAATTTTCCCACACCTGTGCGGTCGCTGGTGCGAACTACGTAGCACATGAGGATTTGGCCTTGTTTTACGGCCGGATGCCCTTCCTGACGCCAACCCTATATGGAGGGATGTAATCACTGTTGCGTGTTTCTGTGGTGGTTGGTAGCGATTAAAATTCCCGACCCGGCCTGGAATCGAACCCGGGACCCTCTGAACCGAAGGCCAGTACGCTGACCATTCAGCCAACGAGTCGGACTCCTTGATGTCATATATATATATATATATATATCACTTATTATTTTGGTATCTTGTTTAGATGATTAGTATCTTCAAAAATAATGCGTCTGGATACAGATGGAATCGTATGAGATGAAAATTACGTTATTATGTTATCTTTGCACGAGAGTTTGAGATGACTGCATTTTTCTGCACATGATCGTTGATAAGAAATTGCACTAAGTAATATCCCTTTGTTCTCCATATAGCTCAAGATGTTGAACACCAAATGGGGGTAAACGTACGAATGTCACACGTGTGGTGTGAAATGTCACAATTTAATTTACTAGCTTTTCCACAAGTAGGGACACCGCAGATTGTGTTTTTGTTATTATATGCACAAGATAAGGTATACATTTTTATTGTCAAAATAATTTATATCAGTTTGTTGTGTACTTATTCACAAAATATTTTCAAGAAATACGTTCTGTGGGCGGATATTATTCACCTTCTGAAGAGAATATAACCTGGTAAGAATTTTAAAAAAGAATGTAGAGATTTTCGATTATCAAAAACTTATTCTACGACCCTCCTAACCGAGGTGATAAAGACATGCTCGGATCACCTGGAAGGATGTGGGTTCGATACCTCGTCAGAAATTCGAATCATTTATAAATGAGACTTCCGCTTCGGAGAACCACATGGTCCTGATGTTCACTCATGCTACAACAAAAATGACAATGATATTCGAACATAGGACTAACTATTCTGTGCCAAAAATTTCGAAGTTATGAATAGCGCATTCCTTTACATACCACCCCTCCAAGGGCCTGCATGGCTAAAATAGCTTTTTCCTTCATGCTTACTGAATATTGCGATGGTTTTTCTTAATTTTCACATAAGAGATGTTAGATTCTGACATTGCATCGTCGTATTGTTATTTTGTTGTTCGCGTTTCTTTATCATTTGATTATTGCTTATATTTCAGTAGGAGTATACACGGAATCAAGCATTTCTCAGAATTTTAAAAGTTATGAAATTTGTTTCCGTGAGATTCGTGTATTATAGTGTATGTTGACATGATAACATGACCAACATAACATATCAAAACGCATATTACTATCAATCGCTTACTCATATTGAAAATTTCCCCATACTTTCGTTTTCAAATACTCTGCCTTTCCCGTGGCGCTTTTGCTTAATGAGAGCGTTGGCCTGCCAAGGCGACTGAGTGACGTGATCCTCAGCCGTACTGCCTGACTTTGTCGGCCAAGTTCCTGTCCTCTCATATCAAACAACTCTTCGGTTGAACTCACGAAGTTGAGTGAATCCCGCTCCAGCCATGAATGCTTGCAATAGCCAACAATCGAACCTGGGACCTCCAAATAAAAGGCAGACACGCTACCCCTATACTCCAGGCCTAACCTCTAACATACATTACCAGTACCCGTAGTAAACTTCATATACAAACTTACGGTGATAAACAAACCAATTTTTGCATAAAACATGCACTCACTAAATTGCTTGTAATCGATGTTGGAAGGTGAACTTGGTTTTGGCGAAGTTTGCGTGTTTGTAATTTGATCTCTTCATGCCTTGCTAATGTAATTCAACACCGGCAGTGACGTTTCGGCGACAAAGTAAGTGATCTACAGCAAGTACATTCCAGATTTCTATTTGTCACATTCATGGGTTTTTTAAGCTGGTCTTTATAACTCCTCAAAGTCGCATCTTGGGGTCTTGAAGAATAATTTTTACCCTGAAGGATTTACCCAGGAATCCTAATATCCATACGGCGTACATACCCATTTTATTTAAGCCGACGACTAATGACGTTGGTTTCCATTTGTATGCTTTCTCAAGAACTGTGAGATTGGAAATGTAGTCCTTCCCTTAGATTTTCATCATCGAACAAAGTTTCTGTTGGAGAAAACCCTCATTTTGATGACGTAGAGGTGAGATGTTAACACAACTCTTACTATACTGACAACAGTGGAGTTTATAGCCTAGGTTAGTGTCTTCTTCCTGGTGCAATTAATTGTGAGTCATTGAAAGGTTAGTGGAAGGAGAAAGTGCGATATGAAGCGCGCTAAATGTACACAAACAGTGCAATTAGTATCATCGCACGTGCCATAACGAGGAATGAATCAGAGCGGTATGCTACAGCAGAAAAAAGTATGGCTGTTATCACTGACGGTGAGATAGAGACGTTGAATAAATAAGAGATAGAGCGTGTTCCAGTACCAGCACCTGTTGGGGAACATCACTTCTTCTATTTTAAAATATTTAAAAATAACACATATTTTTAATGGAAGCATTAATAAACTGATGATGATCAACACCTTTGGAGGCCAGGAAGGGGGTGGAGTGGGTGATTGGCCCGGAGTCTTAGCTGCTGGCTATCCACTTCATTTCAATGGCTTGGAATACAGTCGTATACAACCCAGTGCACTTACTATCTGCTTGTGAAGAATGACCTAATCTATAACCTGTGGCTGTTGTATCGATGTTGAAGTGTGAATTTTTACTGATTAATTCGGTTTAGGATTGAGAAGCCAACAGCGGTCGTCTGTATCTTCGGTTAATCTGTTGGTTGGATCCTCAAATATTACCACCGATAATTATGTGTCTAAAGAAAAACCGGAATTCTGCCCGTCTTCTTGGCTGAATGACAAGCATATTGGTCTTCAGTTTAGAGGGCCGCGATTCGATTTCCGCCTGAGCCGAGGATTTTCAATGCTTATGGTTAACTTTTCTGGCTCGGGAACTGGGTGTTTATTCTTGTCTTAATAAACTCTTCATCTACATAGGTCTGCAACATACCACCCTGCCAACTACCACGACTAGACGCGCTAGCGAACACATCCCTCCACATAGGGTTGGCGTTGACACTGAACTGTGCCAAATCCCTATCAAGTACTTTTCTTTCCTTTCTTAATCCGTTTACTTTTGCTTTTCCCTCGGATTCGTTGAGGGATCCCACCTCTAATACCTCAAGGGCAATGTCCTGGAGCGTGAGACTTTGGGTCGTGGAGATACAACTGAGGAGGAAGAACAGGCCCTCGCCGAGGCGGCCTCACCTACTAAGCTGAAGAGGAACCTCATGGGTGATGGAAAGAAAGATTGAAATGGATAGGTAAGAAAGCGGCCGTGGCCTTAAGTTAGGTACCATTTGCTTGGAGAAGAAGTGGGAAAACACGGAAAACCACTTCGAGGATGACTGAGGTGGGAGTCGAATCCCTCTCTACTCAGTTGACCTCCCGAAGCTGAGTGGACCCCGTGGACTTTCTCAAATTTCGTGGAAAAGCCAGGAATCGAACCCGAGCCTGCGGGGTGGCAGCTAATCACCATTGAAATGAAATGGCGTATGGCTTTTAATGCCGGGAGTGTCCGAGGACTACACCACAGAGACGGACCCAATCGAGTACTTACCACAATCAAATGGTGAAAAGACCAGGAAGAAGATAGAAAACGTAACAGCTGATGGTGCTAGCAGCACGACTGACCCCGTGATTAACAACTTCCGTAATATTCAAACAAACTACGGCAGTTGCCTTCCAAGCCCATACCTAGACTTGTATTTACAGTGCATTATGTTTTCTTCTGTGCACTAGAACAAATTGGATACTTTCATTGACCTTGGGTTTGTTAATATGAAAGTGAATGTGGTATGAGCGACGATGGTAACGCCAGACCCTGTTGTGAATGGTGTGAAGGTGTCTCTTGTCCTTCATAAGGTACATTTCACCCGGCTTTGCAGAGTGATATGTAATAGCTCTTTCTGACTCAGTGGAGAGAGCAACCTCGCTCTTCATCCTCAGCCTCTTCAGTGACTACTGTGCCAACTGTTGGTGATCCAGACTCTACGTACGCCCTTGCTCCGAATGCTATCACCCAGCTCCAACCCATATCCCAGCGGCTTCCATACAGTCATAGACATAAATAGCACTGAGATTTCATTGGAGGCTGCATTTCATTTTTGGCCTCTGCTAAGAGATGAATATCAGTATTCGGGAGATAGTAGGTTCGAACCCCACTGTCGGCAGCTCTGAAAATGTTTTTCCGTGGTTTCCCATTTTCACACCAGGCAAATGCTGGGGCTGTACCTTAATTAAGGCCACGGCCGCTTCCTTCCCACTCCTACCCCTTCCCTGTCCCATCGTCGCCATAAGACCTATCTGTGTCAGTGCGACGTAAAGCAAGTAGCAAAAAAAAAAAAGAGATGAATAGGGAAATACAACATCCATCAAGAAATAGCAAGAAGCGAGTAACTTGGGTGCCGTTCAAGTAGTCGTCTATATATGAAGTGGAGAAACAATGAGGTCCACTTCTAGAATCATCGAGACAGGCATATTTACCTATTTTAGAACTAGAATTTAAAATCCTCTAAGATACATCCATAAATCTAACCTGGATGCTAATATGTTAATTCCAAGGCTATTATTCTGGCCCAGAAAGTCTCCTAAAATCTCGTGAAATAATGTGGTTGTTAGTACCCGATAACTTTTGTTTACAACTCACTGCATAAACATTAAGAACGTGGTTGTTTGATTTTAATATCTAAAACAGCCTGTTCATAATGTTGTTTGATATCCAGCACTGCTATGACTCGATTTCACTGCCCACAACGCAGAATGTGGGCATGATTTAATGGATTCCTTGTCCAGCTAATAACTTAATGATCCAATTTTTCATCAAGGAGACAGTAGGATTTATGGCGACACAAGAAATACGGTTTCGTGTACGAAATGAGGTGACTTTTCAAGATAAACTGGATTTAGAGTGTTCGACTTCTGGTGAGTTGACATCCATGTACGTAACCCATAGTTCAAAGGGTGTCGTTTAAAGTAGATAGAGATTGTCATAGACAGATAACATCAGTTAGGAAGATCGCAGTTTAGAAAGTAATTTAGGGGTAACGCTCGTGGCTGATACTTTTTCTGTGAGGGTTTGACTTCTTCCTATATCTTCGGCGAATACTATTAAAAGTAAGTGATATGCCCTTTGTACATCTTCTTATAATAATGATGAGCCATGTCATCAAGTGGCATTGTCCAAAAATAACAACAAATCAGCAACCTTCAAGCCACTTTCCACACTGCCGCCCTAACATCTGGTGACTTCCAGGCGTGGTTGTAACAGTGACGTAGATTATAACTGAATGTCATAAAAGAAAAGAAACTTGTTATCTTGTCGATCTTGAGCTGCGCGTGTGACAATTTCTCAGAACGTCCTGAAGCCGAACAGGACAATTACAAGTAATTGCTGTTGATGAGCTGAAAGACTGGCGTAATGTATAAGAACTTGGCCTACAACATGACACCTTCCCCCTACAGCGGGTCGCCAACGCACTGCCGCTGCCTACGAACCAACGTCAATGACTGAATTGCAAACCTACTTTATAGCTACAGAGCTCATTTTTTGTGCGGCTGATAACCTCATATTTTTCCACTTAAATACGACCTGATAAATATCAGGAGACCCTTTCTGCAATATAGAGGGCTGCTTTGCTTTCTAAAATAATCCATCTTATTCATAAAAAGTCCTTTTAGGATTTTCGATCCTTAAATTTTGTGTAATAATAATAATAATAATAATAATAATAATAATAATAATAATAAGTCCCGGTAAGTGAGGTGTTTTATCATCGTGAGAAAGAAGAAGGAATTTTCCAATTTCTTGTTGACAGTAAAAAAAGATGACAGCTCAGGAATTGGGGCATTGACCAGTTGGGGCAGTTCTATGTCTTTGAAGCGAAAAGAGTTAAGAATGAAATCGTTTTCGGAATTTGAGCATGAATTTTCTACCTCTAGCATCGTCAGCGGACGAAAATCTTTCATAACACTAAAATCAAAAATGTAACTCAAAAGTTGTTGGTAAATAATCACATTTCCTGGCGCCTTTTGAAGTAAATTAACCGTATATCAAAAAATGTATTGCAACTTGCTTTGAAATGTCATACTAAAATAATTGTATGACTTGTTAATATTCTTTTTTTTTTCAATTTGCTTTACATCGCACCGACACACATAGGTCTTATGGCGACGATGAGATAGGAAAGGGCTTGGAGTGGGAAGGAAGCGACCGTGGCCTTAATTAAGGTACAGCCCCGCCATTTGCGTGTGTAAAAATGGGAAACCACGGAAAGCCATATTCAGGGCTGCCGACAGTGGGTTCGAACCCACTACCTCCCGGATGTAAGCTCACAGCTGTGCGCCCCTAATCGCATGACCAACTCGCCCAGTTTAACTTGTTAACAAAAACAAATTGTATTTTATTTTACATTATAACACAGCCACATTGAGGTATTGCATTTTATTTTATAGGAAACCATGTTATGGTATTTTTCAAACACTTCACTTGGCCTCGTTATCTATCCGTTGTCTTGAGTACGCCATTGGTTATTCCGCTAAACCTTTTCTTCTAATATCCTACAATGAAAGTACCGACCTCGTATCAAGCTAGAACTTTAGACCTTGTATTTGTAAAAGGACGGGGAGGAGGTGGAATTTCCTCTTTACTAAGCAGATGGTCATAGTGGTTCCTTTACTTGGGATGTAATCAGAGCTCGCTATAAATAACCCTGCAAATTTCCTCAAGCGGATCTCTTGCTGACCTTGTGCTAGCTGGACCGCGACTTGCAGCAACAACCTTTGTCATCCGATACTCCGCAAGTTTACACACACACACACTTACTCATAGAGATAACATAATATCCGCTAGAAACAGCAGAGGAGGCGTTGGTGGTGATTATTGTTTTTAAGGGGAAATACAACCAATGCCCTCTCAATGGTAGAGGTGGAGTGATTGTTGATTTTAGAGCAAGTACAAGAACAACAACAACAACAACTACTACTACTACTACTACTACTACTACTACTACTACTACTAATAATAATAATAATAATAATAATAATAATAATAATAATAATAATAATAATAATAATAATAATAATGGAGTATATATTCCAAAACCAAATGCGAAAATATATGAAATAATCTCCAAAATTATAGACACGATGTGCATGTAAAGAACAGAATTAATAAGGCACTTAGAAAGAATGGACTCAAACAGACTGGCCCACAGAATTTACACATTCCTAAACAATAAAACCACTAGATCAGATTGCATAAACAGACAGAGAAAGACCAGAAGTATTTACGATCACCAAATCTACTGGTCAGAGATGTAATCAGAAAAATCACACTCATACGGGTTTCGAGGTTGATGAGAGAAAGACTTGCCAACACGTAGGTTATGGTTCCTGCAACGAAAACACACCCATTCACTACGTATGGAGGAATACTGCGCTAAAAGAAAAAAGCCAACAAATGTGGATTCCGCGTAGTCCTAAATGACCCATTCACGACGAATAAGAAGAAGAAGAAGAAGAAGAAGAAGAAGAAGAAGAAGAAGAAGGCTTGTCAGGACAGATGAAGAGCTGTCTCGTACGGAAGTAAAGTAAAATGCAAATAAGTTTGTGGTTTTACATGACAATTAGTATAGTGATCATATTCATGGCATCCCAGCCTAGTGTTATCCCATTCACACGTAGACCTACGTGGCTTTTCATTTCAAACCACGTACATTCAGCGAGGATAAAACTGCAGCGGCCATGGTGAGAACTTCGTCTTAAGGCTACATGCATGTCATTCTTCTTCTTCTTCTTATTATTATTATTATCATTATTATTATTATTATTATTATTATTATTATTATTATTATTATTATTATTATTATTATTACTGAAACTATGCAAATTCGTCATTTAAAGTGACTGTTAATGACGTGGCCATAGTTATTGGATCTCCAGTTTTAAGTGAAATCGGGACAAAAGTATTTAATTTGTATTTCCAGTAATTGTCCAGGATTCGAACCGCGACTGTTCATTTTTATTATTATTATTATTATTATTATTATTATTATTATTATTATTATTATTATTATTATTATTATTATTATTATTATTATTATTGTTATTATTATTATTATTGAGACCGTTTTATCTCCCAGGCCTCGTGGAGTGAAGTTGTTAATCCTGTACATTAAATCTTGTGACGCCTATGAAGTACGTCCCAATTGACATCATTTAAAGATGTCACAGGCATCACGCGTGCCACTTTACGTTTTGAGCAGTCGATCATATAAGACGTTGCGTGATGAATTTTGATTGGTATTCGTGGCTCCGTCTGTGATAGGCAGCAATTGGCTCAGCCGCGTTTATATTGCCCAAATCAAGAGGACACGCAGCCACATCAATTGGGTCAAGTGTCTAATTCATGAGTTCTAGCTGAGTCTATAGCAGACAGAAGAGCAAGGCGGTGGGTGGGAGATTCAACCTCGAATAGAACATACATCAACCGCTCCCAAGTCATGTTTCACTTCAGTGCAGAAGCATTCATTCTTCGCAAGGTTCGACCTCCGAGCTGAATCCTGGCTTGAGGGCAGATAAGGTGCTGTCTCGTACGAAAGTCAAGTAAATCGATGGCAGGAAAACCTTAGTCCAGCAACGAGGAAGAAAACCGCTGTTTATCAGGCTGAGTTCTACAGACCAGAGGTAGCGGTACCCGGTAAAGGATTCTAAAGATACTTTTCCCTTTAAAATCTTGTCGATCTCTATTAGCAGTTGCCTTACTATTATTATTATTACCGGGCGAGTTGGCCGTGCGCGTAGAGGCGTGCGGCTGTGAGCTTGCATCCGGGAGATAGTAGGTTCGAATCCCACTATCGGCAGCCCTGAAAATGGTTTTCCGCGGATTCCCATTTTCACACCAGGCAAATGCTGGGGCTGTACCTTAATTAAGGCCACGGCCGCTTCCTTCCAACTCCTAAGCCTTTCCTATCCTATCGTCGCCATAAGACCTATCTGTGTCGGTGCGACGTAAAGCCCCTAGCAAAAAATATTATTATTATTATTATTATTATTATTATTATTATTATTATTATTATTATTATTATTAAGACTGTTTTATCTCCCAGGCCTCGCGGAGTGAAGTTATTGATTCTGTACATCAAATCTTGTGATATAATAATAATAATAATAATAATAATAATAATAATAATAATAATAATAATAATATATTATTTATTGCTAATAATAATTTAATAATCACTTCCTGAAAAACAGCCCAAAATCGCTTGTTTCTTTACCCGTTTTCGTTATAATTCAAATCCTAGCCAAATTAACTTATTTGCATAATTCTTTCTGTAACGTGTTCCTTGGTTCAATACCCTCAGGCATTTTTTTTATTTTTTTGAAATATGTCCACACCGAATGTAGTTATAAGTGTTTAAGTTAAACTCTGCATTGACTCATATTAGCGCTCATAGTTGTGCTTATGTGAAACAATGCATTGACTAAGTAGCGCTCGTAGGCAAACTGCTAATCTAATCGAACGGATGACGATGATCAAGAAAAGGATTGTAATTTTTAGGAATAAATAAAGTATTCTCATACTTTACTCTATTTTATGTACCTAAAATTCGTAGCTCATATACCTAGGATGTTCTCAACATTGCGTTGCTTGCCTGAAGGGCCAGAACTGTGTTTTTTTTTTAGATAAACAGAGAAAACAGCTAATACGTCCGCCTCTGTGGTGTAGTGGTTAGTGTGATTAGCTGTCACCCCTGGAGGCCCGGGTTCAATTCCCGGCTCTGCCACGAATTTTGAAAAGTGGTACGAGGGCTGGAACGTGGTCCACTCAGCCTCGGGAGGTCAACTGAGTAGAGGTTCACCACCTCAGCCATCCTCGAAGTGGTTTTCCGTGGTTTCCCATTTCTCCTCCAGGCGAATGCCGGGATGGTACCTAACTTAAGGCCACGGCCGCTTCCTTCCCTCTTCCTTGTCTATCTCTTCCCCTCGTCCCATCCCCCACTAGGCTCCTGCTCAGCATAGCAGGTGAGGCCGCCTGGGTGAGGTACTGGTCCTCCTCCCTCGTGGTTTTTTTTTTGCTAGTTGTTTTACGTCGCACCGACACAGATAGGTCTTACGGCGTCGATAGGACAGGAAAGGGCTAGGAGTGGGAAGGAAGTGGCCGTGGCCTTAATTAAGGTACAGCCCCAGCATTTGCCTGGTGAGAAAATGGGAAACCACGGAAAACCATTTTTAGGGCTGCCGACAGTGGGGTTCGAACCTACTATCTCCCGAACACTGGATACTGGCCGCAACTAAGCGACTGCAGCTATCAAGCTCGGTCCTCCCTCGTTGTACCTCCCGACCCAAAGTCTGAAGCTCCAGGACACTGCCCTTGAGGCGGTAGAGGTGAGAGCCCTCGCTGAGTCCGAGGGAAAAACCAACCCTGGAGGATAAACGGATTTAGATAGATAGATAAAAATAACCAATATGACAAAAAAGCGTCTTAAATTTCGAAAGTAAAATTGATTGCTCTCTTTTTATCAATCACGGCATATGGAGTTGGAGATGGAATACGAGAATGAGTGTTTAATTAAAAACCAAACCATTCTCAGTTAGAAATGTATTCTGAAGCTAAATGTAAGATAGTGACATTTCAGCAATTTGAATCCCTTCGCTCCTTTCTTATTACAATCCATTGCAGCTGCTACAGTAATAAAAATTGAAGAACAGTTCTCTGTCGTTGAAGAAGTTTACACATCTGGATTGCGATAACTTACACAATTGATCTATTCCTGAGTTCCATTGCCAAGTTCATACAGCCATTTAGTTGAATGGCTCTGTAACGGGACTGGCGTTGTCCTGACCTTGGCGGGTCTGGTCAGTGCATGTGTGTGTGTATTGGCGGGACAGCTGACCGCGCCTATTATCTACGCAACCATATGTGCAGATGAGCCATGCGGGCAGCCTTGACACTGCACCGAAGTGACCGCGCAAACTTCAATAATAATAATAATAAGAAGAAGAAGAAGAAGAAGAAGAATAACGAACTATACACCCACGTAGAGAAGATTACCGATACCATTCGGAAAAGAATAATGATATTTTATGGACATGTGACACGAATGCACACAACAAGACTGACCAACTGCATCATTACCTTCTTTCAGCAGAAGAAAACCAAAGGAGCTTGGTTCATTGAGGTAGAAGTAGTGAAGTAGTGAGAATCTCACATAATGGCATCTAGGAGCGTGTCCCATTTACGAAGAAACGTCAAGCGTTCTAGGTTTTCCGAGAAAAGCAAAATTATAAACTGAAAAGGCATGGGCACAGGAGAGAAAAGAACAAAACCGAGAACGGATGCGAAAGTATTGGGCAGACGTCAAAGCCAGAAGTAGCCAATTGAAATGACGTGGTCCAAAGTTGGCCGATACGACTTGAATGAATTAATAATAATAATAATAATAATAATAATAATAATAATATGGTTTTGTAAAATGCTATTAAACATTCTGATATTGATCTCGAGCATTTAGCCACACTTAAATGTCAACGAAATGCGTCGGGAATTTCTACAAGAGGCGAGCACCTAAATATTAAATTGGTCAAAACCAATTACTGAATGAATGAATGAATGAATGAATGAATGAATGAATGAATGAATGAATGAATGAATGAATGAATTTAATTAGTTTAGCATAGAGGTCATCGGTCGCAGGGCTGAGGCAGAAGAAGAAGAAAACTAAATTCTCTCGGAAATTGATCATGTCATCAATGACGAAAAGAACCATGAAACACGTGGACATTTCTCGCCAGTTTTATAAAATTCACAGAGTTCATTGAGAAAAGTTGGTTATAAAGAAAGACTCAGTTGTGGCCCGGCCATTGCTACAAGTGTCTCACAAGACAAGACTGTAACAGTTTTGTAGCTTGAGAAACAATGACTGATCGAGATGGCAGCGCGGTGCGAGCCACTTAGCTACAAGCTGCATTCAGAAGACGGTGGGTTCGAACCCTACCATCAGATGCCCTGAAGATAGTTTTCCGTGGTTTCCCATTTTCTGACAAATGTTGTGGGTGTACCTTAATTAAGGCCTCGACTGCTTCCTTTCTGGTTCTAGCCTTTTCCTATCTCATCGTCGCTGACGATTTATTTGAAATAATGCGATGTTATACAGCTTGCAAAGAAAAAGAAAAAGCAATACTAAGGGTGGTTGCTATTCCAATGCTTCATTTCTGGTCAGGAGTTTCATATGAACTTACTTGTTTGATCCTAATTTGTATTTCCTTTTAGAATAATAATGTTATTGATTTTTCAGTGACGCCGAGGTGACGGAATTTTGTCCCAAAGAGTTTTCTTCATGAAGCAGTATATCTACCGACACAAAGCTGTCGTATTTGAGCTTCTTCAAGTACCACTGGCTGAGCTGGAATCGAGCTCGCCACCTAGGGCTTGAGCCACTCGGCCCGGCTTCCCTTTAACACCCATTAAAATACTGTCTAGTATGGAAAGTTAAAGAAAACTCATTTCTACATCGAAGTGAGTCTACGAAAGGTCTGGTTCTGTAGCAGTAAGTTGGTGGGATAATTTAATCGTGTTCACTGCAGTAATCAAATTAGGAGTTTCCGGTGACAGGAATTCTGCGGATGTTGTCTTCCCTCGCGCCAGAACGCCTCACCATAGATTGTGTATTCAGTTCAATGAACATAATTTAATGTAAGATAATCTTCTTACAACCTTACATTGATTCCATCTGTTCGCAAGGAAGTTGAACTAAGACTTTTCACTTTCCAGGTGATCGTGCGCTCGGTTGACTTTTTATTTTCGAGGTTACGTAGCACTCGGTTCGGACAATACACGTCGACCTGATTAGACATTGCCAAATTTGCATATCACGAGTCTAAATATGGAAATCAGTTCAATAGCAAAGAAGATCTGAAGGTTCTAGAATGTTCCTATCAGTGCCCGCTGGTATGAAACCACATTTGATCAGGTTGTTTGTTACACACGAAATGTTAGATAATAAACAACACCACTAGATGGTGCTAGTGTACTGGTAGGACAGCTTTACCGAACGAGTTGGCCGTGCGGTTAGGGGCGCGCAGCTGTGAGATTGCATTTGGGAAATAGTAAGTCCGTGGTTTCCAATTTTCACACCAGGAAAATTAATTAAGGTACAGCCTCTTCCTTCCCGCTCCTAGCCCTTTCCTGTCCCATACTCGCCATAAAACCTATCTGTGTCGGTACGACGTAAAGCTAATTGTAAAAGGACGGCTTTAAAATATCAGAGCATGTGCGCATGAAATCACTGGAAGTTTTAGCGACAAGAGAGTGGCTCTTTTCGCTCTACTTGTAAAACAGTTGTCTCAGATGGTGGGTAAGGGTAAGGGAACAGAGACCCATAGTTGGTAAACATTAACGTGGCTCTGGCATGAT